>NC_090934.1:1321491388-1321808521 GCF_040938575.1 Ambystoma mexicanum
CGACCGCTGCCCGGCTTCCGAGGGCCCACTCCACAAGAGTGATTGCTGCAATGACAGTGTTCCTGTCTGGTGTGCCCCTGCTGGACATCTGCAGGGCTGCTACGTGGAGGTCCATGCACACCTTCACGAGATTCTACTGCGTCTACAGGGATTCCAGGTAGGAGTCCAGTCGTCCAAGCAGTGCTGCGCAGCCTGTTTGCTTGAGGTGAGCATGTTCCAGAGGTATGGGTGACTGCTTCTGTTTGAGCCTTGCAACCTCCTTTGGTTGTGTAATGTTGTACTGCTATGTATTCAATATTCACGAGCATGTGAATCCATGCAAGACCTCATGCTCGAACTATTGTTGTCCAGCATGGGTCTGGCATGGATTCACATGCAAACCCTGGGTCTGGCATGGATTCACATGCAAACCCTGGGTCTGGCATGGATTCGCATGCAAACCCTGTCACCTGCCCCTCTGCTGCTCTTCTTGGTCATATTGCCACTTTACGTGCTTTCCAAATCTGAAGATGGCTGCCAGGGGAGGGGCTTAGGGAGAGGACTGTCATTGGCTGGGGGCAGTATGACCCAGAGTAAGGTGATTGGTTTAGAGGAGAAATACAGTTTGTAAGTGAAATTGAAACAGTTTTTTTCTTTTACAGAGGATTCCCCCACCTGATGACAGGGAATATTCATGAGCATGTGAATCCATGCCAGACTCATGCTGTAGAACTTTAGATGCAGGTAAGTAACTTGTTCCTTATACTTGTTACAATTTCCAGACCGAATCCTTATCGTCAAAGTCCATCCCTAGTCTATAGCATGATTTTTCTCAGAGGCAGAAAAGGTACCCTAATGGTCGAAATGCCTGCTGTAGGCAAGTGGGGATAGGGTTCAGTTGCGGGAAAGTTAGAGTTCCAGAGGAGATCTTCTTTAACAAGTAAGTATTTGCTTCAGAGTTAGTTAAGTGTTCAGGGACTTCAGAGAAGGCTCCCTATATGCGTTCCAGCAGTAGGCCTGGGCAGGTGGTATGGGCAAAGTCCCAACTACACAAATCACCCCCTCAGCCTCACAGGATTCACACAAGACTTAAGGCCGATATTACCCAAGCCAGCACAGTACCTTAGGAGAAAAGAAGAGCTTTGGAGTGGATGCCTTGAGGATGCAGTAGTACAGGACCCAGAACCTGGATTCTTGGAGATGAAAGAACTGGACTCTGGATGCGAACTTGCAGCAGCAGTCGTCGGGATGCTTCCAGCAAAGATTTGTTCACTGATTCTCACGGCTCTGTGGATTTGGCACCTTTTTACAGCAGCGAGATGAAGAACGAATATCGCTGGTCGGATTCTCTTCACCGATCTGGTCCTGCAGTCTGTTGAGGGGACTTCAAGGATTGGAACCATGTATCCACCAAAGTTTCGGATGGATTTGGACTTCAGAAGACCATGCACCGCACTCAGTCTCGAGGTCCCAGGGTATTGCCGGTTTGCAGCCAGCAAGGTTGCAGCACGTTGTGGGATGTCTCAAGATGCAGGACTTCTTGAGACTAGTGGATCCCACCAGCCTATGGACATGAGTCATGGCATTCGGGACCCCCAGGTCGATAAGGAAGGGTTGCATCAAGGTCCAGTTGCACAGCAGGCTCTCTGGTCACTGGAAATCACTACAGATGTCTTCATCTTCCTCTTGGGATTCAGCTCCAGTGGTCAACTTGTCGGCAGCTTCCAGGATCAGAGTATTTATCACGAACTACAGCACAAATTCTGCAAACTCGTCCTGCAGTTTACAGAAAGGGGCTGTCCAATCAGGACAGCCAGCCCCCCTTCAGGCAAGGTGAAAGACAAAGGGCTGCAGAGGTTTGGACTCCTCCCTTGCTTCCTGCCTTCTCAGACACTGGAGCCTTGACAGGAATATAAAGGATTCCCGCCGAAGACAAAACTCTAACCAAGGTCGTTACCACCCAGAATGGCAGGGTAAGACAACAAGCAAACGAGAAATGTAGAAGAACGGAGCCCACTATTGTAGCAGAATGGTGGCCCTCTCTGCATTACTGAGGCTGATTTAACACCCTGTGAGTAATACAACTAAAACGTCACTAAGGTAAAACCACTGCCACCAGCCATTCAAGTAAACTTGCAGTTGTAACCAAAAATTTCCCAGGTAAGTAAGAAAGGGGAGTAATAAAGTAGAGATGTACATTTCCCAATTGCGCCAATCCAAGACAAAGTATTCAACTTTTGTCGGGGAGAGCCATGTTAGAATTTACCACACTTGATGAAAAAATGCGTATTTTATTTCACAAGGTATTTGTATTCTCTCTACACGTGTTTCACCCTTAACAATGAAGATTGCCCATGCTAACTGCACTGGTCAGTCTTGATTCTATTAAAGACAAGGAGGCGAGCATTATGCTTATCTCTTTAATTTGCCACCAACATAGCAATTCAACTTTTAATAAACTTTTACAAAAATAAATGTTTCTTTGCTTCCATGAAAAAAGAAATCTTTAGTTTTAAAGTTTAGAGTCTTGTAGAGACTCTTCCCTGGTCTCCTACAAGTCCCATGAGCCTCCTGGTGCTCAGTAGTCCTTCCTCCACCAATCCGGAGCCTGACACCCCTATAAGGACTCCCCACACTAGGTCCTTTCCTCTTTCTTTGCTTGCCGCAACAACTCAGTCTGTATAACTGTCCAACATCAACTTTCCCCTTGAGACAACTGGGGACGCAGTCTGCTTATCCAAAAGGTCCAACGGGACAACTGATTTCGCTTCCATTAGAACCCGACATCTTCATGCAGGCTTCTGTTCGTCTCCTACGAGAAACAGAGAAATAACAATGAGGGGGGAATGCGATGTACTGATAAACAGCTTTGGTACCAAATACTTTCAATAGCATAATAACTTCATCGCATTCATCTGGGTGGGATATAATGCTCGCCTCCTTGTCTTTAATAGAATCAAGACTGACCAGTGCAGTTAGCATGGGCAATCTTCATTCTATGACAAGACGGAAGCGAGCATTATGCTTGTTCAAAGCTCTGAACCACCCTACTAGCCATCTCTGAAACTGGCTTAAAATAGAAAGTCTTAAAGGTGGATTCTGAAGACCAATCTGCTGCTTTCATAATGTCTTGCAAGGACACACCTACGGAGAAAGCTCTAGAAGCCATGGTGCCTCTAACAGAATGTGCTCCAAATATCGTTAAATCTATGCCAGCCCACTGCATAACTTCCCTCACCCATCTAGCAATTGTCGCAGTAGCTACTGCATGGTGAGGTTTCCTGCGCGCTATTAGTAATTGGGTAACGCCTTGCGGCCTAATCAGCATAGTCGCGGTCTCATAATCTTTAATGCATTTCGCTACACATAGTTTTGAGTTTTCGGGGAAATAAGGGTAGGCAATCGCCCTGGAATCTGATTTAGTCCTTTGCACTATGGTAAAGGCTATACCCTCCGGATAAAAGATCTTTCTATCTATCTCCAAGGCTTTCACGTCTGAAACTCTCCTGCATGCTGTTAGGCAGAGTAACATCGCTAACTTCCCAGAAAGCTGGGATCTGGACAGTTGGCAGTTTTCTGGCCAGCTAGAAAACAATCTGAGAATGTCACGGAGGTCCCATAGAGAAGAATACTTGGGCTCTGGCGGCCTCTTCATCTTTATTCGTCTCAAAAGCCTGTGGACCGTCGGGTGCTCACCTACTGGTGCTCCTTCCACTTTCGCATGTCCTGCAGATAACGCTGACCTATAGACTCCCAGGATCCTGTATGCGCACCCTTCAAGAAATTTGCCTGCTAAGAAATTTAGGACGTGTACTATAGGTGCAGAAACTGGATCCAACTGTAAGGTTGAGCACCATCTAGCCCAGGCATCCCATGCCGAACTATAGCTTCTAAAGGTGGATGGCGCCCAGGAATCTCTGATACAGTCCGCAGCGATCTGTGAAATTCCTGGCAGTTCCCATCTCTCCCTGAAATTCGGCAGGCTATGAACTGCAGGGAGCCTGCCTCTATCAGAGGATGGCTCTGGCCGGTTGGGCTGAGGAGGAGATCTGGCCGATGAGGAATCTTCCTCGGGAAATCCGAGGAAAGTTCCATCGCTACTGGGAACCAAGGCTGAGATTTCCAAAGGGGAACCACTAGAACTAGCTCTGCCTGGTCTCTGCGAACCTTCGCTAGAAGTCTCGTGATCATTATGAAGGGTGGAAACGCGTAGTGCACTGCTCCCGCCCATGACTGGAGGAATGCATCTGTCCCTGCTGCCCTCGGGTCCATCCTCCAGCTGAAGTATTTGGCTGTCTGAGCATTCAGTCTGGATGCGAACAGATCTGTGTGTAATGGACCCCATAATTGATCTAATTTGAGGAAAACTTGGGGAAGCAGCTTCCAGTCGCTGGAATCTGTCAGGTACCTGGAATTCCAGTCTGCCACTTCGTTTTGGGCTCCTGGAAGATACTCCGCCGCTACTGCTATCTGGTGTTGAAGGCAGTAGTGCCAGAAATCTTTCGCTAGTTCCGCTAGCATTTTCGATCTGGTACCTCCTAGTTTGTTTATGTATCGTACTGCGGAGATATTGTCCATCTTCAGCAGCACTGAACATTTGACTCTGTCTTTGGTGAAAGTTTGGACTGCAAAGGAGCCTGCTAGAAGCTCGAGACAGTTTGTGGAGCTGTAACTCGTTCTCTGACCATCTCCCTCCTGTTTCTAATTGCCCACACCTTGCTCCCCATCCGGCTCTGCTCGCGTCGGATTCTATAGTAATATCTGGAACGTCGCCGAAGATGGCTCGACCGTTCCAGGCTTCCATGTTTTGCAGCCACCAGTGAAGCTCTGAAATTGCCTCGCTGTCTAAGGTAACTAGCTGATGGTATCCTAAACCTCCTTGCAGGTGTTTGATCTTGAGTCTCTGGAGGGCTCTGTAATGTAGGGGCCCTGGGAAAATCGCTTGGATGGAAGCTGCTAGAAGTCCCACTATTCTGGCTAGATATCGTAGCGAGATGGTCTTTTTTGCTAGGACTGACTTGATCTCCTTTCTTATTGCTTTTACTTTCTGGTTCGGAAGTTCCAGAGTTGCTTTTACTGTGTCTATGGTGAAACCTAGAAATTCCACTCTTTGAAGTGGCTGCAATTGAGACTTGTCGAGGTTCACTAGAAACCCCAGGGAAGATAGTAAGGTGCAAACCCAACGAATATTGGTGATCAGGGCGTCCTTGCTCTGGTTCAGGATCAGGATATCGTCTAGATAAATTATGATCCGAATGCCTCTTTCTCTTATGGCCGCAGCCACCGGCTTCATCAGTTTGGTGAAGGCCCATGGGGCTGAAGCAAGGCCGAAGGGAAGACATTTGAAACGCCACACCTCCTTGTTCCAGCGGAAACAAAGGTATCGGCGGTGGTCTTCTGCTATGGGCACTGTGAAGTATGCGTCTTTCAGATCCAGACGTGCTAACCAATCTCTCACGCGCAGAAGGTCTCTGAGAAGATGGATTCCCTCCATCTTGAAGTGATTGTATTTTAACCATTCGTTTAGGCTCTTTAGGTTGATAACCGGGCGCACTTTTTCTTTTCTGTGCACGAGGAACATGTTGCTTATAAACCCCGGGGAAGACTGCAACTCGCGCTCTATCGCATTTTTCTGGCGAAGCTTTACTAGCTCGTTCTGAAGAAGCGCTGCTTCCTGTGCTGTTAGGTGAATAGCTTGCGGCTCTTGGGCTTGAAAGGGGTCGCCTAGAAATTCTATGCGCAAACCTGCTACGGCTTGTAAAACCCAAGCATCGCTGGACAATGCGCGCCAAGCGTTCAGAAATATCAGGGTCCTGCACCCCACTTGCATATTTGGTGTACTCCTCGCCAGTGGCGCCTGCTTGCCTGAAGGCTCCTCTTGGTCTGCGACCTCTTGGGAACTTCGGCCGGGAGGGGAAGAAGGAATCTTGCTGTCTTCCCTCCCAATATTGTGCTCTGTTTCCTTGCGGTCTGCGATGATAGGAATGTCGACCGGACGCCCGACCCCTCTGGCGATCTGTCCCAGCAAAAACTTGGCCGGGAAAAAATCTTTTGATGGAGTTCTGGGCATTTTCGAGGGCTGAATACGTTCCTACAAATTGGGACATTTCTTTTGCGAACGCCTCGCCAAAGAGGAGGCCTTTCGCTCCTTGGCCCGCTTCGTAAGACGATAGGTCGCTTAGCTTTGAGTCGATCTTTAAGAGCACCCCTCTTCTCCTCTCTGACGAGAGGGCGCAGTTGGCATTCCCCAGGAAGCACATTGCCCTCTGTGCCCAGTTCGCTAGGACTAGAGGATCAATGGGGGAACCCGTGGCTTTGGCTTGCTCCGCCAGGTCCATCATTTTCGCCAATGGGCCTGCTAAATCAAGGACTTTATCTTGCCATCCTCGCCAGGCCCTGTCTACGCCTTTCCTGATATCTTTGGCAGACTTTGTCACAAAAGTAACCATCTTTGGGTCTAAATCTGGGGTTTCCGATAACTTATCTGGGAGATCTGGACGGGGGCATTCCGATCTCATGCGAGACCTTACTTCTCTGTCGAGCGGCTTGCGAATATGCTGTGCCATGTAAAGCGCTACCTTTGGGGAAGGAACCCACTCCTTAGATTTCGGATGCCTAATAGTATCCGGGTCGAACATATCGTTTGTGTCTTCCTCTTGATCCAGTATTACCTCATCTGCTGCTGTGTGCCCAGAGGGTTCATCATGCTCTTCTGCTTCGTCATTGGGCGAGTAGCCCTGGTCTATGTCCCAGAGAATATTCACCCCTGGGGTAGGGGGGTCTGTGTTGGCAATCTGCTGATTTTGCCAGGAAGGCCTTCTTCAATCTTGCGACGGGATCGTCTGCCTTGTGGGGGTCTTGATGTACCCTCCTTTCCTTGCTCGGGGGGGTCAGAGAGTCAGAGCTCTTCCGAGCCTTACACCCCTGTTCAACCCCTTTATGGGGGTGTCCAGTCGACGTGCCTTCGCCAGGGCTAAGCGCCCTCTTTTTATTGAGAGACTTCTGATCTTTCTGTAAAATCCATGCCTCCAGCATGTCTAATCTCTGGGCAATTGGTTGTACGCCCTCGGAAACAGCTACAGATAGGGAATCCCCTAGTACTTTTTTAAAACTGAGTGACGGTTCTGTTTCCTGATGAGAGGGTTCTTCCTCCCACTCTTCCTCAGAATAATCAGGAGATGTGGAGTGCTCTCCCTCTTGATAATGGGCCATAACTTCCTTGAGTTAGCAAAGCTAACGTACCTTGCAGTCGACTGAATGAGGCCCACTAAAAGAGGCAATTCAATGTGAAGGCCTTCTGGAGACACGTGCTGCTGTAAAGAGAGAATTTTTTTTTTTTTTTTTTATTTGCCTCTCAATGCAGACGCTCTCCGTATCAGGGATCCAGACTAATTTCCCTCTTTTTTAAAAATGTTTAATTTTTTTTTTTGCAATAGAAAAGCAGATAGGGCACAGATAACACGCCGCACTCCCTTCGCGTACGCGATGAAAGGAAAATGCTGGAAGGGATTGGGGAGTGACGGGAAGGTTTACAACTTCCCGCTCCTTCAGGGTCCTAACGCACGCCTGCCGTGCGATGCCTTGAGGAGCGGGCCGGATGCCTAACGCGGGCGAGAGCGCCTGCGGCTCTGGCTCCGCCTCCTCAGCTCTCGAACTAACTGGACCGCGGATGACAAACGCGGGTCAGCTGAACCGCTTAAGAATGAACTGAAGCGGACGCGGAGCGCTGCTAGCTTACAAGGTAATAATCGAAGTTTACTTAAGTATAAATATCTACCTTTTTTATTTTTTTTTATTTATATAAATATGCGCTGCGCTCACGTTATATATAGATAACTTTCTTATTCCTGAAAGGAAAATACTCTAAAAATATGTTCATACTGAGAGAAAATAAATCGCTTATCTCCGTATGCTGGCAGCAAAAAGAAAGAGGAAAGGACCTAGTGTGGGGAGTCCTTATAGGGGTGTCAGGCTCCGGATTGGTGGAGGAAGGACTACTGAGCACCAGGAGGCTCATGGGACTTGTAGGAGACCAGGGAAGAGTCTCTACAAGACTCTAAACTTTAAAACTAAAGATTTCTTTTTTCATGGAAGCAAAGAAACATTTATTTTTGTAAAAGTTGAATTGCTATGTTGGTGGCAAATTAAAGAGATAAGCATAATGCTCGCCTCCGTCTTGTCATAGAATCAAGAGAGCCTCAGGAGAGTTTCTAAGTAGAAGTAAACAAAATAGTTTGTTTTACAAAAAAACTTAAATTAATGAATCAATTATCATTCATTGCAATAAGGAGAAAAAGTAAACAATAGAAAACTTCTATTTCACAGTGAATAAAATAAAGTCATAGCTGCAATACACTTCATATTTATATTTATCATGACACTCCCCAATTGTAATGTTGTTCTCATTAGGTGTTTGAGGGGATTTTAGAATTTACTATCCTGAAAAGCAGGGAACAGAAGGGATGTTTAACCACAAAGCTGAATTGTGGCTAAACGTGTTAGCTACAAGAGAGTTATTGTTAGAGAAAGAGGGGCAATAATTTGTGCAGCATGGAGTTGAACCATGTCATTAATTCAAGAAAAGGCGCTCACCTCATAAAAAGAAGACATTTGGGAGTCCAAAAACTGGGAGAAGAATGCAGATGTAAGAAAGGGAATACATTGTATCCCCCAGCACGCCACACAAGGTGGGGTGTGCTGGCTCACTATATAAAATGTAGAGGGGATGGAAATCCCACTTTACTTCTTGGAAACAGTAGTTCATTGTCAGGGTTCTAGGAAGGCACGGTACGAGAACTAGGCTGGGAGTGAGGACATGCAGACTTAATAGTGTGTAGGCTATTTCAGGGGGTTGGGAACAAAAGAAAATGCATACTATATTCCTTAACCATTTAAACCAAAGATCGGGAGCAGTCTGTGATATAAACTAAGTCTACTTCGCCAATCTAGAACACCAGAAGGTAAGTAGTTTACATGTAGGTTTATTCTCTTAGTTATTAAGTAGAGAAAGCACTGGGACATCCATCTAGCCCAGCAGCTTAGGTCCAACTGGCACCAGTAGAACCCTGCACACCAAACATACATCAACATTCCACCAGAGTCCCAGTGACATCACCACACCAACACTCCACCTAGAATGTTAGTGACATCACCACCATCACAACACTCATAGCCATAATCAATCACAGCACAGATTATGACATATGTCCCTCTCTTCAACCAACACAACACTCATGGCCATCATCATGACCAGCACATATTATGACATATGTCCCTCTCTTCAACCAACACAACACTCATGGCCATCATCATGACCAGCACATATTATGACATATGCCCCTCTCTTCAATAACACCAAACTATACCCATGGTAGAAACCCACCAAAAGTGCAATTTACCAGAAATGTTATAGCTCAGAAACCATTTTTACTCCCCCTGAACCCAAACCACTACACCCCTAGATCTAACCCAGATCTTAATGGAAAAACCGAAAACTAACTCAACCACAAGCTCTCCCAGAACCTGAGCCCACTCAGCTACAAACCCGCTGAATGAACCATGACATGGAAGAACCAACACTCCGCTATCAACCAGCTGAATAACAACAATAACAGCACCTCACTGTCCCTAAAATACCAGCAGCACCTCACTGCCCCCAAAAACACCTCACAGCCCCTAAAACAACCAGACAGCACCTCACTACCCCTAAACACCAGAACACAACCGGACAGCACCTCACTGCCCCCAAAATGACCCAGACAGCACCTGACTGTCCCTAAAAACACCAGGCAGCACCTCACTGTCCCTAGAACACCATACAGCATCTCACTGCCCCTAAAAACAACCAACCACACCTCACTATCCTTACAACACCAGGCAGCACCTTACTGTCCCTAACACAACCAGACAGCACCTCACTGCCCCTAACACAACCAGACAGCACCTCACTGCCCCTGAAAAGCACCTCACATCCCCTAAAACAACCAGACAGCACCTCACTGCCCCTTAAAACAACCAGACAGCACCTCCCAGTCCCTGAAAAACGACAGACAGCATAACACTGCCCTCTAAAATAACCAGCACCTAACCGCCCTTTAAATTAACCAAGCAGCACCTCACTACCACTTTAAATACCCAGGCAGTACCTCACTACCCCTTTGAAACCTTAAATGGCACCTCACTACCACTTAAAACATTCCAGGCAGCACCTCACTACCACATAGAATTTCTAGGCAGCACCTCACTACCCCTCAAAACCAGCATGATCCACAGATAACCAGGGAAAAGCACCTGATTGTCCCTAAAAACACCAGACCGCCCCTAAAAACACCAGACTGCATCTCACTGTCCCTAACAACACCAGACAGCTCCCCACTGCCCCTACAAACGACCAGACAACACCTCACTGTCCCAACACACCAAACAGCACCTGACTATCCCTAAAACACCAGAACACAACCAGACAGAACCTCACTGTCCCTACAACACCAGTCAGCACCTCACTGTCCCTAAAACACCAGCAGCACCTCACTGCCCCCGAAAACACCTCTTATACCTAAAACAACTGGGCTGCAGCACCTCACTATGCCACCCCAGAATCACTCCCTAAAATGAATATAAACAACTCCTGCCTTTCCTAAAACCTCCAAAACATAAGCACCTCACTAAACCTCTACAATACCAGGCAGCATCTCACTACCCCTTAACACCACACTGAAGCATCTCGATACCCCCTTAAAATCCAGGCAGCATCTCACTACCCTTAAGAACACCGAACAGAACCTCACTGCCCCCTAAATTGACCCAGACAGCACCTAACTGCCCGCTAGACAGCACCTCACTGCCCTTAAAAACACCATAAAGCACCTCACTGCCCCTTTAAAACCACCAGGCAGCACCTCACTGCCCCTTAAAACACCAGACAGCACCTCACTGCCCCTGAAACACCAGCAGCTCCTCACTGCCCCCGAAAATGACCAGACAACACCTCACTGCCCCAAAAAACAACCAGACAGCACCTCACTACCCCTGACAACAACCAGACAGCACCTCACTGCCCACTAGACAGCACCTAACTGCCCCCAAAAAAGACCCAGACAGCACCTCCCTGCCCGCTGAACAGCACCTCACTGCCCCCAATATTGACCCAGACAGCACCTCACTGCCTGCTAGACAGTACCTCACTGCCCCCATAAATGACCCAGACAGCCCCTCACTGCCCGCTGGACAGCACCTCACTGCCCCCAAAGATGACCCAGGTAGCACCTAACTGCCCGCTATATGACACCTAACTGCCCACTAGACAGCACCTTACTGCCCCTAAAAACACCGGCAGCATGCACACATAACCAGGGGACATGCCCCTACAAACAACAACCAACAGACGTCATGACACCAAAGTTCTAGCACCGTAATGGCGCCAAAGTTCTTGCACCACCCCCAAAATATCCATGAAATGCACACATAATTGCAATTCCTCTGCGCCACAATCCCAGCATGTGCATGCAGTGAAAGTACCTCACTGCCCCCCAAAAATGACCAGACAGCACCTCACTGCCCCTAAAAGTACTGGCATCATCCACACATAACCTGGGGTAATGCCCCTATGAACACGACAAACAAAACACTGCAGGACAACATGTAAAACCCACAGTAAGCGATAACCCGATCAAGTCCATGGCGCTAAAAACCCTGCGCCAAACCCCAACATGTCCCTGAAATGCAAAACACAAAATGCATGGCAAGTAATTGTAAATGCAAAAAATGGATGCAAGTGACATGGCGCTAAAGTCCCTGCGCCATACCCCCACCCACATGTCCACTTCAGCCAACCTGCAAAGAAAACATTGCATAAACAGCATTACAATGTCCCATGGACCCCACCCCCACGAGTCCATAGTGAAAACCCAAAGACATGTCCTAACAGCAGGCCACCTACATAAACACGACATCAGTACATAAATGACAGGCCATAAACTGCTAACATCAACCCAGAACCCAAACCAAAATTGTACTAACCCAGAGGCCACAACGTAAATACAAGCAGCATTAACCAACAAAACCGGCCTCACCAAACACATACCTCTATTTAGTGCCTTGTCAAATCCCTCATCACGTTACTTATTCCCCACTGGTCCGGATCCAGCGGCCGCCACCTTGCCAGCCTTCTTGTGAAATCACCTGCAAGTGGCAACCACCGCCTTCCATTGCACTCACTGTAGACGTCCATAAATCCAGACACGATCATAGAGCTTCCCTCCATTTCCAGTGACAAATGAGTTCTCACATCAATGCCATCCAAACCCACCAATTGTGCCAAAAAGTCACTTATTTCATTACTGCCCTGACTGTTTGTGAAGCACGAAACTCTGGCAAGTGTCCCACTCCATCATCTGAGCATTTCCGAAACACCACGGCTCCCACATCCAGCACCGGCGTAACCCTCATGAAGAACGTTGCGTTCCAAACAAACGCCAGAAAGGCATCCAACATTTCGTTCCAGCCGATGTTGCTGGAACGCCAGTCCAAACACGAGTCCTCCTCCCTTCAGCGTCGGCCCTCCTACAGCCAACGTCATCATAGCTGCTCCCGACACCATGAAAGCAACATCGCTGCTTGGACCCGTTGCTCCAGCCAGCCTCACGTCTGCAGTGACAGAACTTCCACATTCAGCGCCGGCGTGATCCTCCTGCAGAACGTTGCGTTCCACACCAACGCCAGAGGGGTACTCAACGCTGGGTTCCAGCTGATGTCGCCGGAACGCCAGTCGTGGCGTGGGTCCTCCTCCAATCAACGTCGGCCCTCCCCCAACCGACGTCATCATAGCTGCTCCCAACACCATGAGAGCAACAACAACGCTGCTTGGCCCCACTGCTCCAGCAACCCTCGCGCCTGCAGTTCGGCGCTCCGTCTTATATTCATCCGCCCGCAGAACACTTTGTGCGGCAGCGTCTCCGCTCCTCCCCACAGCGGAATCATTCGCCTGAATGCGGCGCCGCTCGGCCCATGGAGCTGGGACCCTCCTCACATCCACGTACCGTCTACTCCTCCGACGCACTGAGGACACTTCTGCCAACGCTGCCGTCTGCCCGCACTGCACCTCCGGCTCACCTGCAGAACGCCCACCAGCGGTTCCTTCGCTGGACGCTACGCCGGCCAACATCCTCCAGCCAATCATAACTGGAAACATGGACCTCTGTTGCTCCGGACCGCCAGCCAAGATGCCCTCAGCCAACCACTGGCCACTGGGGTCGCAGGACCCCACCCTGGAACCTGGGACAGAACTCTGCACCACTCGACCTGCTGACAGAGCCGCCTGGCAATTCCTCCTTGTGCCACCGGTTATGTGCTCCGCCAAGACAGGTTCCCAGCCTTGGACCTTCACTGCACCGCCCGGCCTGCAGCTCCTTGATGCTGGATGGATGTCACCCTGGAAGGCAGCGCCTCTCACTTACTGCCCCTTCCCAGCAGTTCCATCCTCGTCGCCAGTGATATAAACTAAGTCTACTTCGCCAATCTAGAACACCAGAAGGTAAGTAGTTTACATGTAGGTTTATTCTCTTAGTTATTAAGTAGAGAAAGCACTGGGACATCCATCTAGCCCAGCAGCTTAGGTCCAACTGGCACCAGTAGAACCCTGCACACCAAACATACATCAACATTCCACCAGAGTCCCAGTGACATCACCACACCAACACTCCACCTAGAATGTTAGTGACATCACCACCATCACAACACTAATAGCCATAATCAATCACAGCACAGATTATGACATATGTCCCTCTCTTCAACCAACACAACACTCATAGCCATAATCACTCACAGCACAGATTATGTCACAAGATGGAGGGATAGGCAGTAACCAGGGGAAGATGGAGTTTCCCCTCAGTAACATTCTAAAATGGAATGTTAAGGACAGGTTGGAGGTGAACTCTTTTCCCAACTGCCTTTCATCTGAATTGCCAAGAGAGAAAGTCAGATTTTCAGTCCGCTTCTTTGAGGCCTACTTTTGGGAAGAGTGCAGGACAAGAGTTTGAAGATTTGGGAAAGAACTTCTGCAGCAACTGTTACTGGTGGGAGCGTTGCGCTTTGAGAGCTTAGCTTTTACAATTCAATATTTTAATTTGTTGTTGCGACAGCAGATTTTTCTAAGGCTGACTTTTCACTTTCTTTATGAATGAAGATTACAGAAATATGAAGTAAAGCTGGCTAGTTTAAATATCCGTTAAGAAAGGACCAAGGTGGTGTAATATTTCATTTTTAAGACTTCTAGTTGGAAAACTAAACATTACCGCACCGCACAAGCAGTGCAGTGTAACTGAAACCCTCTCAGGTTTGCACGAAACGTTTTGCAGGCAAATTTCATTTTCCAGAAAAGCAATTAATTTGTAACTGTGGCGATGCTCGCTCGCCACTAGATGGCGTTAGAAGCCGTGCCTTGCTCTAACAAGATTCCGTGAGGGATAGAAAGTAAAAGAATATTAAAACGTTTATTATTACCTGATTAAAAAGACCATAGGGGATCCCGCAGAGATTACTAGCTGCTTGTTTGTTTGTGCATGGTTGTCTCATGGAGCTCGTGGCTTACTATTGGACCCTGGGGGCCATTTTCTCTTGAAACAGGGTAGTTGTAGTCTTCACGTTGCAGTAGTTCTAGGGAAGAAAATATTAAACAAAAGGCATTTAAACCTTTATAAACTAAAAATAAATAAAGACATTTGCAAAGACTGAACAGTATATGAAAGACCTGCTAGAAGACTTTGTATTTGTTTTTAAAAGAAGGATTTAACTGTTGAAAGCAGGGAAGAGATACAAGGTGCCTACAAGGCTTGCAGAGATAGAAAGAACAAGAGGAGATGTGGAATTTAGTTTGCTAGAATAAGAACTTAACTTCAAGAACTCTGTTTAAAAGAAGAAAAGGACAGAGTACTATAAAAGTGTTTATAAAACTGGAATTCAGAGCATTCAATGTGCAAAATACCAGACTGCTGCTGAATGTAATCATATAAGCATCGGAAGAGGATACACAGCTAATTTAGTAAGGGAAGTAGGGGAGGTATGTTGTTTTTAGGCAACTGAATAACGCAATTTAATTCTTGGGCAGGGAACCCAGCAGTGAAGCAAGACTAGCTCCTGTGTCTTTTTTTAAAATCCAATTCCCCTTTCCCCCCATGCTGACCTGAGTCTTGCTGGAAATAATTAAATCAGTAGGACACAGAGCAGTCAGTGAGGGACGGTGGGGTCCATCAGATTCCACAGAATAATATGTGCCCTTCCTGGAAACAGTAGTTCACCCAAGCAATAATAAGAGAATGAAAAAGGAAGCCACTGCATTTAAAATGCTGTGTGCTGTCACATATTACATTAGTCAGTCCAAAGTTATAGGAAACTGTAACTCCACTCATACACTATGGAGAGCAAGGTCACCCATAAAGAGTAAAAGACTAGGTGAGAGGGGAAAAAATCCCACTCAACTTGGGACGAGGGAAAATAATTACCAATCCAATCAAAGTTCTGGGGAATGACACCCGTCAGGAAGATTTATCATAAATATGAAAATCTTACCTAACACTGTTATGGACTAATCAGTGTCACCATTAGAATGAGCAAAAAGACCAGCAAAGTAAAGCAGGCGGCTTTGTGTTAGGGAGAATTCTCAGAAATTTGCTAATTCCCTTCTACCTTAGAGACCCCCAGCACGTTTGCTGGACTTTAGGACTTTTAATGTTTAACCTGGAGAGAGTGAGACCTTTTCCCACTCTCCCATGTATTTTTCTGTGATTTGTACCCTGTTTCTCTTTTGGATTTGGGGCCTGCCAAACTCCATAGGCATAATCTTTTTACATTGTGGCACAGGGAAGTCTTTTCAAATTTCCCAAAGGTTTAAATACCTTCTCTTGGATAACTACTGTTTCCAAGAGCAGTGAAGTGAAATTGACTTTACTTACATTTTGTAACTTCCTAGACCCAGCACACGCCATCTTACAATAGGGTGCTGGAGGGGTTACTTAGTATCCCCTTTGTCTAGTTTCTCATGTAACATTATTATGCTACCCTTTCTACAATTAATGGCTGGTGGCAGTTGTTTACTTTTTACCACCATTGTGTGTTTTTACCGCGGGCTGCGTTCGCAGCTGCAGTAAGGCACCTGTGGGTGCCCATTTTGTCAAAATGGCCCCCGTTAGGCAAAGCTTATATGCAGTACCCTTTGGGTGCAAAACGCACCACTCTGACTACAGGTATAGGAAACCCAACCTTTGGTATAAGCTTGTACTACACAGTTTTGTTAGAGGGTTGAGCAGCCAGTCTTATCTCAAGAGGGGCAATATGAGCTGTAGGGGAATTACACAGAGATTCACAGTGACAAGTATTCAAATAAACTCTTACACACCAGGTTTCTTGAATAAACAATTATTAATCAGTCAGTTAGAATAAGCCGCCTTCAGAAGGGAGCAATATAAATTTAACACAGAAATACACTTCAATACTGTACACTCTTAGTTTCTAAATTAGTAAAGACCCTTTTGGGATGGCCCACAGACACAACCTACACCCTCAGGTGACTTCAATAGCTTAGGGTGCTGGGGACATTAATATCTTACTGTTAGCATTTAGAATACTGTTAGAAGTTGGTAAAAGGTAAAGGTTATTAGAACAACAAAAGACCACAAATATTATTAAGCAGAAAAATACTTTTGGATCCCCTAAACAGAGTCATTCAGTATAACAGGCTAAGCCAAAGTCAATGGGCAAAAGTCTTATATATGATTGTGAGGAGGTCAAAGAGGCAATGGAGATGAGACGACCCCATTCCAACGTTCAGACCCAGCCCCCAAAAGGTTAAAACAGCAGGGCAAAGGAAAACTACATGTCCCATAACCCACCATGAGAAACGGAGCCAAGGTGGGGGAAAGGACAAAGTGAACAAAATGAAGCGTTATAGGTACAGCCCAGTCACACGGTATAATGGCCGGTACACACAGAAAAGTACAGGTTGGGATGGACAAACAGTGTATGAAACGGGGTGGATGGGGGAAGGAAAACTGGCTGCAGGTGTGGGAAGGAAAGGCGGGTGGAGGCTGAATGGAGGGGAGGAGCAGGGCATGGGTTAAAAGAAGCCCCGGGGAAAGTCACCAGGTGTCTCTCATTGCAGCGGCAGCCCTGGCCGGAGACCACAGAGGAGTGGGAGGAATCCCCAGGTGCTGTACATTGGGCGTACTAGGAGGCTGAAAGAGCAGAGCAGCATCGCTCTCTGCCAAGAAAACTCGAGGAACGGCAGCGCAGAATTACACACCCGAGGCAGATTCACTGACAAGGGAACCCTGGCCATAAGCCATTTCAAAGGACAGTGCTTCTGTGGGTTTATTTTTTCTGTTAGTTTGTTTTGACATCCCATTTTTGGACAATTGGCGAAGGAACGGAAAGCTAGCGTCCGAGAAGAGGAATTTATGGGAGCTGTTTATGATTCATTCAAAGAGGCGAGAAGCCTAAGAGGACATTCCTACAAACTCTGAATTGATTAACCCTTTACACCGCAAGCCGGCTGAGCCAAAAATAAGCATGTTTTGTTGTTTATACTGAGGGGCTGGTGGAAAGGTTAACACAGCCATAAATCTTAACTTGTTCACCCTGCATCCGACTACAGCCTACTACTTTACAAGGATGAAGCACTTCTGGCAGGTTAGTAAGAAAGTCTTTGCACAATGTTTTAGAAGTCTTTGAAGAAAAGAAGAATCCAATGTAGGGCCACAAGCTGATTGGACTTGTGAGTGGTAGAAGAAGCAAGCAACTCTACTGTAAGAGGTAGGTTCTCTCAGACTTTACAGTACCTTTGTATTGAAGGTAAAGTGCAGCAGATTACTTCTGTTTCTGAGCAGCTCTGCAGATATCACTGTTCCTGAGCCTCAGTCGTGGGGACAAGAGGGAGGACTTCTGGGGACTCCTGCTCTGCAATGGGACGGTCACCTCTCGCAGCCGGCAATCTTTCCAACAAGTGGCACTTCAGTGTTTCAGCTCCTCGCGACTACCGCAAATAGCAACACTGCGGTTCCTGGCTGTCGAGATGGACTTTTCTTGCTTCTGGCGTCTCGCAGTCGGTTGAGGGGACTCGGGCTCCGGTCTTCTTTTTTCGCCATTTCTTGTTGGAAAGGTCCTTCTTGAGATTTACTCTGCACGCCAAACCAGGTTTGTCCTCTTTGTTTTATCGTTGTCCGGATTCAGGGTGTCTGGCAGGGGCAGGAAGTGAGGGAGGTGCCCAAAACGCTCTGTGCTTAATCCGCTTGGTTACAGGAATGCACTTAAAGGTAATTGGCCAGCTGGCTGTCCTTGAAGGACAGCCACCCTGCTGTGTGATTGACAGCTAGGCTGGAATGAATGGGAGAAACCTGCATAGAAGGCAAGGCTTTTTGGCTGGGAAGGCAGAGGCGACCACTCGACGACGGAATCCGAAGAAGAACTTGGAAGATCTGCCTACTGCAACTCCTGGATCGTTGGTTAGCCCGGTGAAGCCCTGCTGCTGTGCTGAAGCTCTGAATTCACCTTGACTAGAGAAGCCCTGCAAGGACGACTTCTCCCCTTGGGTTGGTGAAAATCCACTGAATTACTGCCAAAATCTGTTACCACCACTTGGTCCTGTGGATTTACCATGGGATTCAGAATGGTAGGTAATTCTCCCTTTTTTGGCCAAATTACATCACTGCAAATCTGCTGGTTTTCAGCATTATAGGGGCAGATTTATGTCCAAGCTTTTTGCTGGAAGTAAATCCTCCACTTCACTGCTAAACCTTTAGGACATCGGTGCAGTAATGCACTGTTATTGGAATTACTGCTGCTTTGCTGCCTTTTTATGCCCGCACCACCGTACTTGTAATGAGGCCCATTGTATTTTATGCATCTTTAACCATGCAGAGAAGTTACTAGCCAGGGTTGCCATTTCAAATTCACTATTTTGAACCAATGACTGCAATCTGTCTTGTACTTAATTGGGTCACTGCATTGAGGACATCTTCTGCACCATTCTGTTCCCTTTTTATAGTGCGTATGTTTTGTTTCAGGCCTTTTGATCCTCAGTATTATGAAGACGAATTTGAAGATGAGGAGATGCTTGATGAAGAAGGTAGAACCAGGTTAAAGTTGAAGGTATTCTTTGGACCTATTTTGCATTGTAGTAATGATGTTCATGCCTTGTATTCTGTCATTGGTCATCACCTGTGTTAGGCAGAGTTTGCATGCAGTACACTCTGGGACCACTACACACAACTATGACTACAGGTGTAAGCAAAACCAGCCTTTGGTATAAGTTTGTACCACAGTTCTTGGTAGCGAGCTGAGCAGCCAGGCTTATCTCAAGAGGGAATGCGAGCTTGTGAGGGTGTTACACAAAGGTCTACAATGACAAGTATTCAGATAGACACTTATACTCAAGGTTTCTTGGTAAAAACACTTCTTAATTTATTACACAAATTAATTTATTAAAGCATTCACTAAATGAGGCAACCAATATCACACAAGTTATACTACAATACTGAATACTAAGCATTTGAGCTCCCTTGAGGTAGGAGCAAAATAGCATTGATGTAGCAGCAAAAAGGCATAAGTTTTAAAACTAAGATTACAGTTACTCTAAAACAGTGCAAATAGTTTGAGTTCACCAGAGGAGTTGATTCAATGCAATAGGTAGGCCAAAGTCAATGGACTAATGTCTTGTATAGGTGAAAACGGTTCTGGTATTTAAAACAGAAAGGTTTTGCCATGGTTCTTAGAAGTAGTTAACGGAAGAAAGGTTTATATGTCGGGTCACAAGCTGACTAGACCTGCAAGTTGCCACAGTTGTACGCACTTTAGCAGTGAGAAGTAAGTTCTCTCGGTCGGGTTTTCACAGTACCTTATATTGAAGAAAAAGAGGCATCTGAAGACTTCTGTTCCTGGCAGTTCCTGCAGATCTCGCTGTTCCTGAGCCTCAGTCGTGGGGACAAGAGGGAGGACGTTGGGGGACTCATGCACTGCATGGGGACTGGACACAAAGCTGGCAAATTGACAATTCTTCGATTGCTCCGGGTGCTGTTTCTTCAAGCACACAAGCTGGTGTCCTTCCCCCTGGATAATCCTAACCAGCTCTGAGAATGGTATCCAGGTGGCTTACGAGTTGATTGGTCCTACCAACTCAAAGGAAGACGTCATCCTTGAAGTGGCTTCTCTGTCAAGATGAACTTGCCGATTCGGACCTGTAGCAAGGCTCCACCGGGCAAACCAACGGTCCAGTAGTCGCAGCAAACGTCCTCTTCCAGCTCGTCTTCGGTTCTTTCGTTCCAGTGGTCGATTCTGCCTTCCAAGCCAAGAGACTCGCCTTTTAAACAGTTCTCTCCCATTCATTCCATCATAGCTGCTACTCACCCAGCAGGGTGGCTGTCCTTGCCAGACAGTCAGCCAGCCAATCACGCCAGAGTGCATTTGTGTCTCCTAAGAGACTAAGCACAGGGGGTTTTGGGCACCTCCCTCACTTCCTACCCACCCAGACACTCAGGCGCCACAGGCGGTCTTCAGTCCTAAAGCCCGCCAAATGCGTAGGAACAAAGGGACCAAACCTGGTTTGACACGCAGAGACAAACTCTAGAAGGACCTTTCCAAAAAGAAATGGCCAAAAAAGACCGGCACATGTTTAAACAAAGGGTGCTTAGGCAACATCTTGAAAAACATGGCTCCCGCGATTTTTACTACCAGTGTTCGCGGTCGGGAAAAATCATGGTGGTTAGTTATAAAACCACTGCCACCAGCCATTTTGATAGGAAAGGTTAGCATTTGACTGCTACACGAGATTTTAGACATAGGGGATACTAGGTAACCCCTCCAGCACTCTATTGTAAGATAGTGTGTGCTGGGTCTAGGAATTTAAAAATACTAGTAAAGTCAATTTAACCTTACATTCTCTGGGAAACAGTAGTTTATCCCAGAGAAGGTATTTAAACCTTGGGACAGCCTAAAAAGCTTCCCTGTGTCACTGCACTGAGGGTGCTGTGTAATACACATGAACAGATGATGCTTATGGAGTTATCTAAAACTCCATATTCAAAGAACACAAGAGTAAAACGCACATCAAAATACATGAGTGGGGAAAAAAGGCTCGCACTCTTGCCAGGTAAAAAAATCAAGTCCTCAAAATCCAGCAAAGTTGCTGGGGGTCTCTAAGGTGAAGGGAATTAGCACATTTATGAGATTTCTCCCTAACACTCCCCCCCATACTAATGGACAAGGGGATTTAATCCACCCGTGGATGAATCTCCTTACTCCAGTCGGTCATACATTCTGGAGAGACCATCAGCGTTTTGGTGATTACACCATGCCCTGTGTTCAATGGTAAAATGAAACCCCTTTAGGCTGATTGACCATCTTAAAAATTCAGGATTTTCCCCTTTCATCTACATTAACCATCTCAAGGGTTGGTGGTCAGTCTGAATTGCAAAAGTAGATCCGTACAAGTATGGTCTAAACTTCTTCAGTGACACACAAGGGCAAAAGATTCTCTTTCAATTGTTACCCACCTTGTTTCCTGTTCCTTCAGCTTTCTGCTGATGAAGCAGATGGGGTGTTCCCTACCTTTCTCATCCAGCTGACTCAGAACTGCACCTATACCTGTATTGGAAGCATCTGTTTGCACAATTAAGTTTTGGCTGTAGTCAGGAGTGCTTAAGACTAGAGCTTGGCAAAGGGGCTTTAAGTCTTTCAAATGTCTTAGTGCACTCCTCATTCCACCTGACCTTTTTAGGAAATTTGGGTGAGGAGACCACATTCAAGGGAGAAGCTATGGACCCATAGTTCTCTATGAAGTCCCTATAATAACCATTGAGACCTAAGAAGGCTCTCCCTTGGGTTTGATTAGTGGGGGTGGCTCATTCTTGTACAGCTTGTACTTTGCTAGGCAATGGCCTTATTTCACCTCCTCCTATCTCATGTCCAAGGTAGACCACTTTGCTCTGACCAATTCGACATTTACTTGCCTTTATAGTCAGATGGGCCTGCTCAAGAGCCTGCAAAACATATCCTAAGTGGTCAACATGTTCTTTCCAAGTAGGGCTGAACACTGCAATCTCGTCCAAGTATGCCACGCAGAAGTCTTCCATTCATAACTTGATTAACCATCCTTTGGAATGTTGCAGGTGCATTCTTTAATCCAAAAGACATTACCTTAAACTGGTAGAGGCCTGCTGGGGTTGAAAATGCAGTTTTCTCCTTGGCATGGTATGTCAAGGCTATTTGCCAATAGCCTGACGTTAGGTCAAATGTACTGAGGTACTTGGCTGAACCAAGTTTGTCCACCAGCTCATCTGTCCTAGGTAAAGGATGGGCATCAGTCTTGGTGACTGCATTTAGAGCTCTATAGTCCACACAGAATGTCAATTTCTTGGATCCTGCCTTTGGCACTAGTAGAACTGGACTGCACCATGGACTGGTAGAGGGTTCTATTACCCCGAGATCAAGCATTTGGTTGACCTCTTCCTTTATGTGGGTTTTTGCATGATCCGACATCTTGTAATCGCTGCTTTTAACAGGTAAACAGTCACCAGTGAGAATATCATGCTGGCCCCAAGGGGTAAAACCTGGTGATTGTGAGGGAGGCAAACTGATTTAACAGACACTTGCACTCCTCCTGTTGTTCCAGTAGATTAGAAGAGATATTAACTCCTATCTTTCCATCTAAAGGTTGTCCCCTGAGGAGATCAGGTAGAGGTTCACTCTCCTCCTCCTCCTCCTCCAGAGCTGAAGCTAGAAGCAAAGTTACCACTTCTGGTTTTGAGACGTAAGCTTTTAGACGGTTGGTGTGAAAGACCCTGGGGGCCTCCTTAGGATTGCCTAAGTCCACCAAATAATTGACTTCTCCAGGTTTTCCTACAACCTTGAAGGGTCCAATCCATTCGTCTCTAAGGCCCTCTGCCTTGTAGGTACCATAACTAAAACTTTCTGGTCTTGAGTAAACTCAACCATGTTGGCCTTCTGGTCATGCCAATGCTTCAACAGAGCCTGACCTACTTTTAAGTTCAGATGCTTCTGTCATGTGTGTTATTCGAAGGAATTGGGTCCTTCAACGTATTCCATATCTATGACATGTAATCACCACAGCTGTGCTGCTTCGGAAAATCTTCGGCGTCTGCGTACTGCGTCGATGACGTCGATACGCCGCCCTCGAGGACGACCTCCGACGGCCGACGTCACTGGATGTTCTAAGTAGGACGCACGACGCCCGTAGCCTCAGTTCCGTTTTTTCCACGAACGTGTTCGCTTCAGAGATCTCGGCGACCCTCGACTCTTTGGCGTTTCTGTTCTTTCTCGGTTCTTCAAACCTGTTCGTATTGTGAAGTATTTCTTCGTGAAGATGTCTACCTCGTCTTCCACAACGCGTCCGGGCTTTAAGAAGTGCGGGGACTGTGGGTCCAAGTTGTCGGTGACGGACTCGCATGACGCCTGCCTCTGGTGCCTCGGGGAGGCCCATGACACGGATGACTGTGTCGACTGCCAGTCGCTCACGTCCAAAGCCTTGCAGGAGCGCAAGAAGAAGTTATCGGTAGGTAAGGTGTCCAAGCCACGGAAGTCAAGGTCTGCGGGCTTTCGACGGATGATTCGAGGGGCGACTCTCCGTGTCGTCGTCAGAAGTTCAGTGGGTCTCAGTCCCGGAGTCCGTCCGCCACTCCTCTGCCTCTTCGAGGCACTCCCGGAAGCGCCGTCATCGGTTGCCTTCCCCGTCCTCATCCGAGGACTCTGCCCGTCGGCGGGTTGCTTACCCCACCAAGCATGCGACGCCAGAGGAATGGGCTTCCTTTGGGAAGAAAATGTTAACGATTCTCGAATCGCATGGCACTGGTCCGTCTGCGCCTCCGAGTGGGGTCGGTCGGGAGACACCGCTCGCACGCCATCGGGCTCGGGTGGTCGGCACGATTCGTGGGAGAGGTCCGCTCGGACAAGGGGAATCGTTCTCGTCATGCCCGTTCCAGGTCCCATTCCTCGACGTGCTCGAGACCGTGTGCACCTGTGGTGTCTTCGAGGACGACGTTGACGCCGAGGTCGTCGACGGACTCTTTCGAGGCCCCGCCTCGAGGCCTGTGTCGATGCCGTCGAACCTGTCGGTGCCGCGTTCGACGCCGATTCATTCGACGCCTTTCGAGGCTATTTCGACGGGGGTACCCCCGGGCGCAGTGGAACCCCCTAGAAAGGCTCTGGCCAAGGTCAAGCATGGCTTTGTTCCACATTCTGTGCCTTCTTATCGCCATCTTGAGTTTATTTCAGAGGTGGATGAGGGCTCCGATGATGGCATGGTTCTTGATACGGTGCCAGACGAGATTCTCTCGGGCCATAGCCAAATTGAGGACCTGCGGCAGTCCCTGCACGATGCCAGTGTGCTGGACACCTCTCCGGAGGTGGAGTTTTGTAGGCCTGAGCCTGGCACTCATGCCGACTCATCGTACCGGCGCCTTATGTCCAGGGTCACCGAGTATTTGGGGTGGTCTGCTCCCCCAGGTGACTTTCTTCAGGATGACCTTACGGATATCCTCGACCAAGGTCCACCAACTGACCCGGTACTGCCATTCCATATGGCTCTAGAGGAGGGTGGCGGCGGCTTGGACTACTCCCGAGAGTCTCCCGGCAGTGGGCAAGTCTTTGCCGCGAAAATACTGCCCAGCCAGCAGCGACCCCTGCTACTTGACCAAGCACCCCACTCCGGAGAGTTTGGTGGTGCAGGCGGCTACGGCCCTGGAAAGCATGCGTCGTATCCTACTATCCATCCTGATGGGGACAACAAGCGTTTTGACGACTGGGCGAAGAAAGTATTTTCTTCCGGGGGTTATTGCGCTTCAGGCGGCCAACACCGTATGTGCCTTGTCGCGTTTCACGCACACTCTGTGGAACTGTTTCCTTAGCGGCTGAACATATTCCTGAAGGGGACGAACGGGATGGTTTCCTTGCAATGGTTCAGGATGGCAAGGATGCCATGTGCGAGGCCGTTCAGTCGGGTTTAGACATGGCAGATTGCGTCAGCCAGTCCATGGCGGCGAGCACCGTAATACGCAGGTTTGCGTGGTTGCGGAAGTCAGGGTTTTCTCCTGATGTGCAGGCCCGGCTCCTCAACATGCCCTTTGACGGGGAACATCTTTTTGGCAGCAAGGCTGACGAGATCCTTGAGAGGTTGCAGACCTCAAAAGCTGCAGCGAAGTCGTTGGGCGCTGCAGTTCGCCAACCTCCGCCTTTTCCTTTTCGTTCTAGGGGACAGCAATGGAGGGGTGGTTCCTTTCGTTATTACTCAGCCTTTGGTAAAGCGAGAGGAGCTGCCAAAGGGGCCACCGTAGGAGTGCCAGAGGTGGAAAACAAGGTACTCGAGGTGCCAAGGCCGCTCGGGCTGTTGCCTCTTTGCCTTCAGGCACCGCCGCAGCCGCTTCAGCTCAGTCATGAGGCCATGTCCCATGGTTCGCCGGTTGGGGGAATGCTGGCGCAGCAGCTTGCAGAGTGGCGCGCAATTACTTCAGATGTGTGGGTTCTGGAGATCATAACCCACGGCTACTGTCTTCCTTTCCGGCACAGGCCTCAAGACAATCCACCGGGGAATCTCTTTGAAGAGTCCGGATCCGCTCCTTGCGTAGGAAATTCAATCCCTGCTGGAGAAAGGCGCCATAGAACTGGTGCCTGTAGCGGAGAGGAACAAGGGATGGTATTCCACTTATTTTTTGATTTCCAAGAAAGACGGGGGATTGAGACCCATCATGCACTTGCGCGGTTTGAACAAACTCCTCAAGAAGGACAAGTTCAAGATGGTTACTCTCTCTCAAGTCCTCCAGGCCCTTCAACTTCAGGACTGGTTGGTTTCTCTCGACCTCAAGGACGCTTATTTTCATGTGCTGATACATCCAAAGCACAAGAAGTACCCGAGGTTCGCAGTTGGTGACTCGCACTTTCAGTTTCGGGTCCTGCCGTTCGGATTGACCTCCGCCCGAAGGTCTTCACCAAGCTCATGGTTGTGGTGGCAGCACACCTCAGGAAAGGGGGGGATTCACGTCTACCCCTACCTGGACGATTGGTTGATCGGGGCGCGCTCTCCCGAGCAAGTCCTTCGTCATCTGTCGGTCACCTGCCACTCCCTCCACAAGTTGGGCTTCTCCCTCAACTTAAAGAAGTCCCATTTGACACCAACTCAGAGGCTCCAGTACATGGAGCAGTGCTCGACACGTCCCTGGGGCAGTGTTTTCCTCCCCAGGTGAGGGCTCATCACATTCAGCAGATGGTGCACAGGTTTTAGCTTGCCCAGAGTCTCCCAGCGTTAGAGTTCTTGAGATTGCTCGGCCTCATGGCATCCTGCATTCTTCTGGTGCCAGAGGCCAGGTTGCGGATGAGATCTTTGCAATGAGCACTCAAGCTCCAGTGGTCTCAGTCCTCTCAGTTTCTGAAAGGGCTCACTAATGTGTTCCCTCTGTCACCTTTCCAGGTGCCAGGTTGGGATTTGAACCTTGTTCTCAAGTTTCTGATGGGTAGTCCGTTTGAGTCATTTCATTCATGCCCTTTGAGACTGTTAACTCTTAAAACTGTATTTTTGGTTGCGGTCACTTCCGCTCGCAGAGTGAGTGAGTTACAGGCACTTTCAGTTAAGCCACCTTTCACTGTGTTTCATAAGGACAGGGTTGTCCTTAGAATTCGTCCTTCCTTTCTTCCGAAGGTGGTGTCGGAATTTCATTTAGGCTAGAAGGTTGTTCTTCCGGCGTTTTATCCTTCTCCACATCCTGGTAAGGAAGAGGAGAGGCTCCATAGGCTTGATCCTAGGAGAGCATTAAGCTTTTATATTTCATGCATGTCCCGGGTCAGAGTGGACGATCAACTCTTTATTGGTTTCACTGGAAAGCGTTTGGGACAAGCTGTGACGAAACAGACTTTGTCTCGCTGGATTATTCTGGCTATTTTTGAGTGTTACCGCTTGGCGGCTAAGGACCCACCCGTCGGCTTGCGGGCCCATTCGACCAGGGGCATGGCTGCCTCTACTGCCCTACAGAGGGGTGTTCCTATTCTTAACATCTGTGATGCAGCCACCTGGGCCTCGGTACATACTTTTTTACGTCACTACTCCCTCGATTCCTGCAGTGGGCAGGATCTGGCCTTTGGCAAGGCGGTCCTTTACTCTGCAATTTGATTGGGCATTCTAAATTTCTGTTTTCTAAATTATTTTCCCACCTCCTTGCATTGTTACTGCTTTGGGAGTCTGTCATAGATATGGAATACGTCAGAGGACCCAATCCCTTCGAAGAACAAGTTACTCTCTTACATGGTAACGTTCATTCGATGGGATGGTCCAGCGACGTATTCCATATCGCTCCCTCCCTGCCTTCCCCGCTACAGAATTTCTTATGCGATTGCAGCTTACGTTTCCGCAAGGCTTTGTGTGACAGACTGGCAGAAGACTGGTGCGACACATTCTGGGGAAAAAACTACAACTGAGGCTACGGGCGTCGTGCGTCCTACTTATAACATCCAGTGACGTCGGCCGTCAGAGGAGGTCCTCGAGGGCGGCGTATCGACGTCATCGACGCAGGACGCAGACGCCGAAGATTTTCCGAAGCAGCACAGCTGTGGTTCCTCTGAACCACCTATCATGCTCTTCTTAGTTCTATTAAACCTCTCTACCAACCCATTCATCTGGGGATGGCTGGCAGTTGAGCTTTAACAGTCCTCATAGGTATGGCTTCAGGATACCTACTAGCATGGTCTACTACAACTAATATAAATCGGTTGCCTGAAGGGGTTGGAGGGTCTAAGGGGCCAACATTGTTGATTCCTACCCTCTCAAAAGGCTCTCCCACCACTGGGAGAGGCACCAAAGGTTCCACATTCTTGGCTCCACTCATGCCAGATCTCTGAGAAGTGTGACAGCTCCTACAGAATGCATCTACATCAGACCCCAACTTAGGCCAATAGAAATACAGAGAAAGCCTTTCCTTGGTCTTCTTAAAGCTTAAGTGACCAGCTAAAGGAACCTCATGGCTTAACTGTTGGAACTGTTGTCTTATCTCTAGAGGCACTACAAGTTTTCTGTAGTCCCCTGGGATAGACTCGGTTGGTTCACTGTAGAAGAGGCCATCTTCCCAGTACAACCTGTGCTTCCCTGACTCTTGCCCGTTCAGCTGGGAAGCTGCCTGTTGGCGAAGTCCTTCAAGAGTCGTACACGCTCTTTGACCTCTGCTGAAGCCTGCCCTACAGGGGCCACCTTCTGCCAGTAAAGACTTCAGCTCAGGTTGGTCTTTAGGATCCAGATCTCCAACAGGGGGAAGGTCGTCTTCCAGCTCTGCATCTTCAGCAGCTGATTCAACCTTTCCTGGTTGTTCTTCACGCTCTCCCTCAGTGGGTGTAGCAGTCACAGGTGTGACTTTGGACAGTCCTCTCGGGGATGGCCTTGTTGGAAGCACAGGAGTACTTTCTTGCTTTTTCTTGGAGACCTTGGGTTTCCCCTTTGTCTCTTATATCTTAGAAATAGCAGTTAGTAGTTCCTGTGGGCTGTGTTATAGATTCTTCTTTAACAGCCACTGGAGAGTCAGTTAAGGTACCTCTTGGGCCTTCCTCGTTTGTTCTGGTTTCCTTTTGCTGGGAGGCCTGGGGGTGCTTGATAACTCCCAAGAGTTTTTAAGTCATTCCCCAACAGGACTCTGCCAGGCACCTTACTCTGCACACTAACGGGTTTCTTGACCGTCGTGTTGCACTGGATGAGAGCTGGTAATCTTGGAAGCATTTGAACAGGGCTTCCAGCAAGTTTAGTGAGGCCTTTGGGTGCCTTAGCAACATCCTCAGGTTTGAAAAAAGATTCATCCACCGCTGTAATGCTGGCCCCAGTGTCTCTAATCGCAGGGGTCTCCTGACCATTTACAAGTACACTGTCCTTATAATATTCTTTTGTGTTATCTGGAATTGAATTAAAGACATCTAAATTCTGCTGTTCCCACAGACCCAGGGACACTAAAGAAACCCTGGCAGACACTCCAAATGGGTCTTCAGCCAGTAGTTCAAAGTTTCCATTTACCTTTTGTACTTCTCCCTCTAGGGAAAAGGCTAAGGATACAGTGTGGACCCCTGAAGGTTTACCCTTGAATCTTGGATCCCCTTTCACATGGTCCATAGATCCACAAGCATAACATTTTCTAAATGTTTTGACAAATGGGGGCTTCAAATGGATTGTGTCCTCCCACGTATTTCTCATCTTAGATATATCCTTACCTTCAGCTTTGCTGCTTCGGAAATTTTTTCTCTCTCCACCAGAGGGCGCTCCACTCGAGGCGCCGGCGTCGTCGATGTCCCTCTGTGGCATCCGTCGAGTGTCGACGTCATCCGTAGTATAAATGCCTCGAGCGAGCCCGTTGGCCTCAGTTCCGTTTTTCTGTTAGCTTCGCTTCGAAATAAAACGGCGCTTCAGTCTTAAGCGATTGTCGTCTTCCTCGAACCCATCTACTCCGAAAACAGGGTTTAAGTGTCTAAGGTGCGGCAGAAAAATGTCGCTGACCGACCCTCACCGTAACTGCCTCTGGTGTCTCGGGTCCGAACATCGGATCGATGACTGCGGTTCGTGCCAATCCATGAAAAATACAGACCTTGTAAGTCTGACCCAGAGTATTTGAGTAAACATCCTTCTCCTGAGAGTCTGGTAGTTCAGGCAGCCACATCAACAAAAAATGCGGCATACCCCACTATTCCCCCTGATAGGGATGACAAGAAAATAGATACTTGGTCGAAAAAGATCTTTACATCAGGGAGCATGGCTCTGAAGTCTACCAATGTATCTTGTACATTGGCTAGATTTAATTATACTCTGTGGGACTGCATGTCAGCGGCAGCTCAACACATCCCGGAAGGAGAGGAACGTGATGGTTTCCTATCCATAATTAAGGATGGTAAGGAGGCTTCAGGAGAATGCCTTCAAGCAGGTTTGGACACTGCTGACAGTATCAGCAGGTCCATGGCGTCTAGCGCAGTGCTACGCAGATTTGCGTGGCTAAGTAAGTCAGGTTTTGCACCAGATGTTCAATCTAGACTCCTTAACGTGCCATTTGATGGCTCGAGGTTGTTTGGTAGCAAGGCGGATGAAAGTTTGGAGAAGCTGCAGACCTCCAAGGCAGCGGCAAAGTCACTTAGTGCCGCTATACGACAACCTCAGCAACGCCCCTACACAGGCTCATCTTCCTGGAGGGGTCGTCCCTTTCGTTTTTACTCATTTGGGAGAGGAAGGGGACAGGCCAATCAAAGGGGGCAAAGAAAATTTCCTCGGGGCGAGGAAGAGGCGCTAGATCTGCCCCAGCAGCAGCATCTGTCCCTTCAGCCGCTGCTGGAGCTGCTGCAAAACCACTCTGAGGTTTTGACTCACAAGACCCCAGTGGGAGGCAGGATCTCGCAGCATCTGAAAGAATGGCGGGGCATTACTTCATATGTTTGGGCACTGGAAACAGTAGCCCAAGGTTGCTGCCTTCCTTTTCTAAAGAAACCTCTCAATCACCCACCGGAATACAACTCTACCAAAAATCCAGACCCGCTCCTGTTGCAGGAAGTTTTAACCCTGCTACAGAAAGGTGCAATACAACATGTACCTGTAGCGGAGAGGAACAATGGTTGGTATTCCCCATATTTCCTCATTCCAAAGAAGGATGGAGGACTGAGACCCATCTTGGACTTGAGAAACTTGAACAAGATCCTCAGGAAGGACAAGTTCAAGATGGTCACTCTTTCTCAGATCCTTCAGGCTCTCCAACTTCAAGACTGGTTGGTATCATTGGACCTTCAGGATACTTACTTTCATGTGCCAATCCATCTCAAGCACAGAAAGTACCTGAGGCTTGCGTTGGCAACTCTCACTATCAGTTTCGAGTTCTGCCTTTCGGGTTGACCTCCGCCCCAAGAGTTTTCACCATGTTGATGGCGGTAGTGGCAGCGAGTCTCAGAAGAGGGGGGATTCATGTCTACCCCTATTTGGACGATTGGATGATCAGGGCACGTTCTCCAGAACAAGTCCAGGATCATCTATCCAAGACTTGCCACTTCCTTCACAAACTAGGGTTTTCTCTGAATTTAAAAAAGTCAAACATGATACCATCACAGAAGCTCCAGTTTATAGGAGCATTCTTGGATACTTGTTCGGGCAAAGCCTCGCCTCCCGAAGAGAGAGCTCACCACATTCTGCAGATGGTGACAAAATTCCAGAATGCCCAGTATCTACCGGCCTTCGATTTTCTCAGGTTGCTCGGCCTCATGGCATCCTGCATTTTTCTGGTGCCAGAGGCCAGATTGAGGATGAGATCCCTTCAATGGGCCCTCAGGACTCAATGGTCCCAATTTTCAGGGGAAATGACAGATCTCTTACAAGTTCCAACCAGAGTAGCTCAGGACCTACAATGGTGGGTTTGCAAAGAACACATCCTCAAGGGACAATCTTTTTGGCAGCCACGGCTGGAGATCACTGTAGTGACGGACGCCTCACTCACGGGGTGGGGAGCCCACACCAATGATCTGACAATCAGCGGTCGTCGGTCTCCATCGGAGTCCAGACTACACATCAACCTTTTGGAGCTGAGGTGAGGGCGATCAGACTAGCGCTGAAGGCCTTCCTGCCCTCTGTACGGGGAAAGAATGTCCTGATCATGACGGACAACACAGTGGCCATGTACTACCTCAACAAGAGAGGAGGAGTAGGTTCACTGCCACTGTGCAGAGAGGCAATGCAGCTCTGGTTCTGGGCAATACAAGAAGGGATCTCTCTATCTGCCATTCACCTAGCAGGAGAGCAAAATACAGCGGCGGACACTCTGAGCAGTCAGGGCAGTCTCTCACGAGTGGGAGATAGCTCAGGAAGTCCTTATGGAGATCTTCGCCCTTTGGGGAACCCCTTAAGTGGATCTGTTCGCGACCATTGTCAACAGGCAGTGTGAACTGTACTGCTCAAGGGAATTTCCCCCGAGAGGAGCTCTAGGAGACGCATTTGTCGTAGAGTGGGAATTTCCTCTTCTATATGCGTTCCCTCCAGTCCCTGTGATCCCTCAGGTAATCAGGAGGTTGAGAAAGTTCAGGAAAACCATGATCCTAATTGCCCTGGATTGGGCCAGGAGAACGTGGTACCCGGACCTTCTCGACATGTCCATCTGCCCTCCAATACGTCTTCCAAAAAGAGAGGATCTTCTCTCGCAAGAGGGAGGTCACGTTCTCGATCCAGAGGTCAACATACTCAACCTTCACGCATGGCTTCTGAGAGGTTGAGATACAAGGATTGGGACCTTCCGGGTGATGTTATGGAGGTGTTGCTTTCGGCCAGAAGGCCAGCAACAAAATCTTTGTACCGGTGTCGTCGGAATAAATTCAGTAACTGGTGCAGGGATAAGAATGTGGATCCTTTTGAATGTGACATTCCAATGGTATTATCTTTTCGATTACATTTAGCTAATCTGGGGCTCCAGGTTAAGACAATAAAAGGATATGTAGCAGCGCTATCTATCTTCAAGCGCTCATCAGAAGAAAGATCTTATTTTAAGATACCCTTAATAATACAATTTCTAAAAGGTTTAAACAATGTTTTTCCACCAGTACCTTTTCAAGTTCCTGTGTGGGATTTACATTTGGTACTAAATTTCTGACATGTGCACCCTTTGAACCTTTACATTCTTGTCCGTTAAGGCTTCTTACATTAAAAACTATACTTTTAATTGCATTGACATCAGCCAGCAGAGTAAGTGAGTTGCAGGCACTTTCGAGTGGTCCTCCTCACACCATCTTTCATAAAGATAAAGTTGTCCTTCGAGTTAAACCATCTTTTCTACCAAAAATAGTTTCAGACTTTCATCTGTCACAGAAAATAATTCTACCTGCGTTCTACCCTCCTCCTCACACATGTAAGGAAGAGGAAAGACTGCATAGGCTAGATGCCAGAAGGGCTCTAAGATTTTACATCTCAAGATTGTCAAAGATACGTCAGTGTGATCAACTTTTTGTGGGATACACTAGTCGTAAATTGGGACTAGCCGTAACCAAACAAACATTATCAAGATGGATCATTTTAGCCATAACAGAGTGTTATAGGCTAGCTGGAAAAGATCCCCCTGAGGGCTTAAGAGCCCATTCAACTAGGGGCATAGCAACTTCAACAGCACTTAAGAGGGGTGTCCCTGTGCAAGATATTTGTGCAGCAGCTACATGGTCATCCATGCATACTTTCATCAAACTTAATGCTTTGGACTCAACTACATCTCAAGGAGGTTTATTTGCCAAATCTGTACTACATTCGGTACATTACTAAAAGGCATCTGTATTCCCGCCTCCAATACAAAACTGCTTTGGGAGTCTATCTAAGATGAGGAATACTTGGGAGGACACAATCCACTCGAAGAACAAGTTACTTACCAACTGTAACGTTCTTTTGATTGGATGTTCCTCCCACGTATTCCTCATCGACCCTCCCATCCTACCCCACAGTACAGTTTACGTGGTTTACACTCTAAATTCTTACAAGGCTTGGGTCAATAAGAGGCACGCCTTTGTTTATAATACATGGGCTCTGATACGAAAAAACAGAACTGAGGCCAACGGGTGCGCTCGAGGCATTTATACTACGATTGACGTCGACACTCGACGGATGCCGCCGAGGGACATCGACGCCGTCGCCTCGAGTGGAGTGCCCTCTGGTGGAGAGAGAAAAAATTTCCGAAGCAGCAAAGCTAAAGGTAAGGATATATCTAAGATGAGGAATACGTGGGAGGAACATCCAATCGAAAGAACGTTACACTTGGTAAGTAAATTGTTCTTCTGCTGACCTCCCTCTGGTTTAGCACCAGAGGTTTCACTAGCCTGATTTGGTTTCCCTTGTGGCTGACCGTTTTTGTTTGGGGCCCTTTTTGGATTGGAGGCATTAGAATTCTCTTTGCCATCTTTCTTTTGCTGCTTCCCATCATCCTTCTTCTGGGTTGCCACAGAATCCTTGTGAGTAGCCCTGTTGGCAACCCACAAGTCAGCAGCAGCCTTTGCTAACTTCTTTGGATCAAATTCCTTCGAGTCAGCCAAGTGTTGTCTCAGGAGAGCAGGCATCAAAAATAGATTCTAACAAAAATATATTTCTCATTCCTTCAAAAGTGTTAACTCTGTAACCTTTACCCAACCAAGTAATTCAAACATTCACACACCCAGGTAGCCCAAGGGGTACCATCATGCTTTTTGAGGGTACTAAACCTCTTAAGCTACTGGGAAGGAGTTTTCCCAAAAGCTAGCTTCACATTTTCATACTCCAATCTTTCAAGTTCCCCCACCTCCATTACAGCACCAGTTGCAACCTGGGTGAGCCTAGACAAAAGCCAAGGAATCCACTGATTCCCTGTGAAACCCTGAATCCCATAGTTATACCCAAGCAGCCAACCGATCCAAAATATCAAGTCTTACACGCACAGCTTCTTTTAGGCATGCAAGGTCTCTTAGGACTGGAAGACCTAGAAGACTCTGGGAGAGAACCATTTTCAAGAGACAATTTCTTCATTTCAAGAGCATGATGCATTTACAGTTCTGAGTTTGATTTCTTGATGTTTACTTTCAGTTTGCATTTGGAGCCCTTTTGAACTCTAAGTCTAATTTTTGAGAGACAAATTCTGGACACAGTAGTGGACCTGGTAGGGTCCCTGTGGCTAAAGTTTGATGCCCAAGAACAGTCAGAGGTGCAGTGGGGCTCACATCCCGAGACTCCTGACTCTTCTGGCTCCTCAATAATATCAGAGCTAGACTCTAGATCATCATCATCCGACACATTAACATTATCCACATTTTCTGAGAGATTAGGGGTTGCAGCCCAATTTCTCATTCTTTGATGTTCCAACAGTCTTTAAATCAATAGATTTTTCTTTACTTTAACAGGGAGGTTCCTATCTTTACACATTTCCTTCAGTTGATCTACTGTTAAATGATCAGGGCCTCCTGTTTGTAGTTATCCATATTAGGCATGATAAACTTTATTTTCTAGTGGTGCTTAGCCTTGTGAAGGTTACTATCTGAACAAAAGTAAAGCAGAACGCTCAATGTTACAACTATACAATGTATCCTCACCGCTTGCCACCAGTGTTAGGCAGAGTTTGCATGCAGTACCCTCTGGGACCACTACACAAAACTATGACTACAGCTGTAAGCCAAACCAACCTTTGGTATAAGTCCGTACCACCGTTTTTGGTAGCGAGCTGAGCAGCCAGGCTTATCTCAAGAGGGAATGTGAGCTTGTAAGGGTGTTACACAAAGGTCTACAATGACAAGTATTCAGATAGACACTTAGACTCAAGGTTTCTTGGTAAAAACACTTCTTAATTTATTACACAATCATGTATAAAGCATTCACTAAATGAGGCAACCAATATCACACAAAGGTTGTACTACAATACTGAATACTAAGCAGTTGAGCTTCCTTGAAGTATGAGCAAAAAGGCATAAGTTAATAAAACGAATATTACGACTATGTCTAAGAACCGTGGGAAATACTTTTCCGTTTTAAATACGAGAACTGTTTTTACTTATACAAGACATTAGTCCATTGACTTTGGCCTACCTATTGCTTTGAATCAACTCCTCTGGTGAAGTCAAACTATTTGCACTGTTTTAGTATCCCCTTTGTCTAGCTTCTCATGTAACAAAGACCAGGATTGGTCTTTGTTCATTTTGCCTTTGGTGAGATTCCTGAGTGAAACCCGCCTCTGGCTCCAGAGTGTCTGGGGTAGGCAGTAAGTGAGGGATGTGCCTGAAACTCCCTGTGCTTAGTCTCCTAGGAGACTCAAATGCACTCTGTGGTGATTGGTCGGCTGACTGTCCGGCAAGGACAGCCACCCTGCTGGGCGAGTGTAGGTTGTCTGTGGGCCATCCCAAAAGGGTCTTTACTGATTTAGAAACTAAGAGTGTACAGTATTGAATTGTATTTGTGTGTTACTATTATATTGCTTCCTTCTGAAGAAGGGTTTCTAACTGACTCAAAAATTAATTGTTTATGCAAGAAACCTTGAGTGTAAGAGTTTATTTGAATACCTGTAACTGTAAATCTCTGTGTACCTCCACTACAGCTCACATTTACCCCTCTTGAGATACGCCTGGCTGCTCAACACCCTACCAAAACTGTGTAGTACAAGCTTATACCAAAGGTTGGGTTGCCTCTACCTGTAGTCTGTTGTAGTGTTCCCAGAGGGTACTGCATTCAAACGTTGTCTAACACCTTGTCCTCTTGGTATTGGGTAACCCACCTATTGATATCGGCCTGCACTACACAAGTTGGTAGTGTGACTGAGCAGCTAGGCTTATCTGAAGAGGGGTAAATGTGAGCTGTAGAAATGAAATCCACCAATACAAGTAGCCAAGTAACACTAACACTCATGGTTTGTTATAAATAATTATTTAACGTTAGTTTTAAATAATCATTCTTTAAAAAGGGTAATATATGTAGCAATCAAATATACTTTAAAATACTTTTCCAGAATCACCACAAGGCTAGTAAATACTCTTTAGAGATGCTTCTTACACACTTCCTACACCCAGAGGTGACTTCACTTACTAGGACAGTAATTGCATTTTTACAGGTTCTCAGAGCATGTGAACACTTTACATCTTCCAATGAAGTCTAGATAAAAACCTTTCCCAGCAATATTAGTTTAAAACCAATGTATCACCTATGAGGGACAGTAAGTACCAAAGTCAAATGGGCTAGAAGAGTCTGCGGGGAACCAGGACAAACAGTCAATTGGAGCAAAGTCTGTGGAGCTTAGGCACTTATTAGATAGTAAAAGTCTGTCACAAAGTTAGAGAGTTGTTTGAAGAAAAATCACTTTAGGGTCACAGGCTGTTATATTTGCGAAGGGTAGAGCTGAAATAAACTCTAGCAAAGTAGCTACTGCAAGTCTTAACTGAGACGAGCACGCTAACGACACTGAGGTAAGTACCCCAAGCCGGAACTGTACCTTTGCTTAGAAGAAGAGGATCCAGCTGGCTTCTGTCTGGTTGCAGCGATGCAGATCCTGGGTTCCTGGGAGGATGTCTGGGGACTCCTGCGGCAGCAATTCAGGTAGTACGGCAGCTACACACTCTTTTCAGGTCAGCAGCAGTTTGCGGTTTCGGCACTCGGTAAACAGCACCACCGCGGTTCCTGGATACCGTTAGGGCTTCCTTCACTCCTTGAGTCCTGCACTCTGGTGAGGGGACTCGAGCTCTGGTCATCCTGCTTCTGGAGGGTTCTGGGGAGACTCCTGGAGCTCCTCGCTGGATCACAGATGTTGTACTCTACTACGCATTTCTCGACCCCTGGCACTCGGGTTGTGCAGCAGCAAAGTAGTACTGCCAGTCTGGGAAGGTCTTCCAGTGGAATTTGTCTCAGGGTTAGTTGTGTCCCTAACGCAAGGGAAGAAGTAGTCTCTTCCGGAGCTTCTCTTGTCGATCAGAAAAAGGTTTCAGCACAGCAGCAGGGCTTCACCAGGCACTTCAACGGTCTAGGAGGATGCAGCAAGCTCCATTCACGGTTTCTTTGTCTGGTTGTTCTTCCCAGTAGTCGACTGTCGTCAGTCCCAAAACCCTCGCCTTTTAAGCAGGATTCTCCCATTCATGCACAGCCTAGCTGTCATTCAAACAGCAGGGTGGCTGTCTTTCAAGGACAGCCAGCCAGCCAATCAGGGCTGGGTGCATTCAGGGCTTCCTAAAGACAAAGAACAGGGAAGTTTTGGGAACCTCCCTCACTTCCTGCCCTTCCATACACACTGGAGCCAGAGGCTGGTTTCATAACTGAAGCCCGCCAAAGGCAAAACGGACAAAGGGCTTAAATCTGGTTTTGCACGCAGAGTAAAACCCAAGAAAGACCTCTCAAACGGAAAATGGTGAAAAAAGACCACTGGGCCTTTGTGACAAAACGGTCACCCATGGGTGCTATGCTGCAGCTGAGGATTCAGCCTGCAGCAGAAAAGCACAATGGTAGGAAAATGAAACCACTGCCACCAGCCCTTTAAAGTAGTCAGGGCAACATAACATTTTTTTTACATGAGAATGTAGGATAAGGGGCTACTAGGTATCCACTCCTCCCCAGCACTCCACATAAGATTGGGGTGTGCTGGACCTACAAAGAGAAAAGCGAAGTAAAGTAAATTTCACTTTACTGTTCTTGGGAATGGTAGTTCACACAAGAAAAGGGACTAAACCTTATGAGAAATCGAATGGATTTTTGTGACACTGCACTGAAGGTGCTGTGTCACCATACAAAAAGTAGATGCATATGGAGTTTGTCGGAATCCAAAAACAAAGGAAACACATAATCGAAATTAGGTCAAAACACATGAGAGGGTGAGGAAAAAGGGCTCGCTCACTCCAGGGTTAAAATTAAAATGTCCTTAAGTCCCGCAGAAGAGCTGGGGGGTCTATAAGGTGGGAGGAATTTAGCACTAAAAAGAAAATTCTCCCCAACACTCGTCCCCCCACAGACAATGGGACAGGAAAATCTAATCAACACCAGGATGGATCTCCTGTTGCAAGTCTGTTAAATTGTTTGCTGAGGACACCAGCATTCTTTTGTAACCCTTGCCGTGGCACTTATTAACATTGGTTTTCATTTGCAAGCTATATGATCTACCAAGTCCTGTTGGTATATCGCTCTTATTTAATGTATATGGGATCCGAGTTAACAGTCCCTCTGAATTTGTGACAACCTCTGAGCCTGCAATAGGCTTTTTCAGGGGGTTCTTAGAAAGAAATACCTTATACATGGAGGGGTCTCCATGATGCCTCACCACCTTTCTCACAAGAGCAGGTTGGGTCTCTGGTATTTTGGTTGGAGGGGTTGTGGTCAAGCAAGGTACATGCTTCGACTTCCTCTTAGATCTCACTTTACCTGGCTTAGAAGTTTCCCTCCTAACACTTGGACTTATTCTGGAGTCTTCAACAGAAGATCGAACAGTCTTAAGGTGTTTAGTCTTTGACTTTGGTTTCCTGGTTTTCCACCAGTTTCGAGAATTACCAGTTCTCACAGGCATAGATGGGGGTCAAATTTGTATACCCACCTCTTCCTTAGAAGTAGTGTGGGTCAAAGACTGTATAATTGGAGTGGCAATGAAGGAGCATGGTTGGGGCTCCCATTTCCTTAGTATTATAGTCTTTGATCTTCCTTGGTTAGAGATTAACTTACTAACACAAGGACTTACAGTGGTGTTCTTTGTAGAGGGTTCAATAGGCTCAGAAGGGTCTCTTAGGGTTGCCTCTCTAGCCAATTTGGTTTGTTCCTGTTTCTTCCTACTGGGAGGCCTGGGAGTACTGGACACTACTCCTACAGTTATTCCCCAACAGGATTCTCCCAGGTACCTCAATCTGTACACTAATGGGGATCATTACTGGTTGCATTTAATGAGAGCTGGTGGAATTGGAACTATTTGGATAGAGGATCCAGCAAATCTAGTGAGGCCTTTGGGTGTCTTGGCCACATCCTCAGGCTTGACAAAACCTTCATCCACTACAGTTCTGCTGGCACCAGTGTCTCTCATGGCAGGAGTTTAATGGCCCTTCACAAGAACACTGTCCATATAATACCCTTTCATGTTATCTGGAATGGAGCTATACACATCCGTGTTCTGCTTTTTACACAGATCTAGAGACACTACATATACACTGGCTTGAACAAAGGGTTCTTCAGCCAGTAGGTGAAAGTGGGCGCTAGCCATTTGCCCTTCTCCCTAATGTTAAATATTAAAGGTATTTGTACCGCGCACCGTCGCCAACAGAGTTGGTCCCCAGGCGCTCTGGCGGATCTGCAAACGAGAAGGTGGGATGGGTTAGTAGGTGAAGCGGGAGTAGGATAGTGAGAGGAATGGTGTTCTGTTGGCAGCTTCAGCTCGGTATACACCGGGTGCTGAGCTTTTGTGCGAGTATCGGATCGATCTCAGTCCTCTTGTGCTGTTGGTGCGGCTTATGTGTTGCGGTGATGTAAGTGCGTGTGGCTTGTTGTGCGAGAGATGATTGTGTGAGATTTTTGAGTGAGTTAAGTCTGCAGAAATGCTGAGTTTTTTGTTAGTGTTATATGAAGTTTAACATGCTGACATTCAGAGCTCTGTCCGAGTGTGGCGCTCGCCAATCCTCCCAGTCTAATCAGGTTGGGCGAAGGGGTTACGCCTGGCAGGGTTTTTTGCTTGTGTGAAGCGCTCCCTGTGCTGTTCTAATGCGCTCTGTAAGTGTTCTAATTGCTCCTCGCCGTTCTATTTTAGCGAGCTCTGTAGGAGTTCTAATGCTGATGGATTGATTAGTGTGGGTTGGGTGTCTATTGTCCTTCTTGGGTGCTGGAGCTGGTGTTGTGGTCTCCTCTCAGACTTTCTATCTAAATGTGTCTGCTGGGGGTTTTAGGTTATAGTACGGCCGGGAGGCAGTGGATGAGTCGTTTAGGGGTTTTCGTCTTGGTCTGAGTGTTAAGCGACTTCAATTCAGCACTCCAACTAAGTCAATGCCTGGTCTGGGATGCCCAAGGGAAGCCCTTATTTATATATTTTTATGACAAGTTATAATCTGGATGATAAACCTCACTGAGCCAAGAAGTAGGTTTGTTTTGCAATTTACAAATTTATTGGAAAATGAAACAAGATATATATATCACACTTTTATAAATAAATTAATATTTGATTGCACACTTATGAATATGACCGTGATCAACAATGGATAATATTACACTCGCACGCTTTTGTAATCACTTATGAGTCGGCATAGAAAGGATAAGGTAGCTGAGAATGCTTTTATGGTTTCAAGGAAACTCAATGATGGAAAAGAATGCAACACAGGAATAACCTTGATAGGATTTCAACAAAAGACAATGTAATCACTTTTCCCCCTTTTGGCAATTCACCCTCCGCCTCCTTATGCAATATAAAAAGATGGAAAGGAGAGCACACAGTTCTCAGGAATACAATCAAATGTAGTTCAGTTCCCGTTCCCCCCAGCAAGCTTAGAGAAACAGGGATGATTTTAAACACAGGCAAAAGTACTTTTTAAATGTGGTAGGCAAAGAAGGGAAAAATATGCTAAAAATGATTTTAATTCCCTATAGGAGATTCAGGGTAGGTGATGGTGTTGACCTGAACCAATCTTAAGTAGCTATCAGTTATTACAAGTTGTGAAATGAGCTAGTTGCAATTCGCCGCACTTTTTCCGAATGCGTCGAGCGCGATTACGGAAAAACTATGATAAGTAGGTCTTGTTGGAAGGCTGGGGATCCTAGATTTAAGATGAAAGTTAAATCTCGTTCCTAGCATATGCGGTTTGAAAGATACGGACAATTTTGTGGAGGTAGATTTTCAGAAATAAAGTAATGATTCAGAATGGCAAATGACACTTTCACAGGTTTAAAGTCACAGAATGAACACGCGATTTCTAATGTAGTTCTAGGCAGGTTGAATTGGATGGGATAAGCTTATTTTAAACTAATAGATGACTATGCACAGTTCTGGCTGGATACTCGCACTATAAATTTGAAATAGGCCGTCAAGCTCTGGTCAGGTTGGCTGCGGTTCTCTCGCCACGTGACGGTCTCTGGCACTGGATACAGCTCTGCTTTCTGGGTGTTTCTGGCACAGGGTTCTAGGCCAGAATCAAACAGCTCGCCCGGCTGTTGAATCAGGTTGCAAAAGATTTTGAGGCCTGCTGAACTGGGTTCAGCTTGTCGTTTGGCCCCTCTGCTTTAAGTTCTGGATCTCTGGATCTGTCTGGATTTGAAGTCATCCGGCAAAATGCTTCGCAAGAAATCAGTTTGAATGTGAAAAGTGAATGTCTCTACCTGGGTCCCAGTGGCTCCTTTTATGTCTTTTGAAAGTGGGTGGGAAGGCTGACTTTCTTTGCCCAACCCTCTGAGGATCCTGATAGGTGAGAGAATCTACCGTCCTCTGATTGGGGAAGAAATTAAGTGTCATCGTGATGAGGTAGGTTTATGGGTCAGAGGATCCTCCCCTTGTCAATTTGCACACAAATCTATTTTTGATCCAAATACATATTTATCTATATACAATTTTTCTATTATATGTCCAGTTAACATATGTTCTGTAGCACCAAACCATCCGATCCCTGTCTTTGTAAGATGTCGTGTCCACTCCTGACAGATTTCTGCCCTTTTCATCCAGAAAACAACCTCTAAACTTTTCCAGAATTTACACAAACATGTGCAAGGAGTTTGGGCATCAGATGATAAAGTGTCAGATTTTTAGCATACAGACATTTGGAGTAATGCCTTATTTTCCACTACTACCCCCAGAACATACCACAGAGTCCTAACACCTCTTAAAATGTGCACAGAAAAATCACTAGAATAAATATTATAAAATTTTGACAATTTCGTACTATGAATTATCCATCTTTTTAAAATTATGCTCTTTTTAAAATTATGCTCTGGCCCAGATGGGTGTGGATTAGGTTCCAAAGCACATGGGGGGATTTCTGTCTGTCCCCGCCTCCAGCTCAGGTGGCTCCCAGAAGCACTGCTCCTCCCAGTTTCTTCCAAGAGGAAGCCATTTACGACCCCCCTAATTTAACATTTGACTGAGCCAAGGAAGGTTCATTGTTCTGTTTCCTTTGCAGTCCCAGGTGCCCCTCCTCTGATTCAATCACAGAGGTGTGATCTCCTTTTGGTGGGGGCAGCAGAATGCAGGCCAGGCCTGGGAATGCAGTTGCTGGCCAAGTTTCAACTCCTGTTGGGGTTAGTTGTCAGGCAGAATTCAATCTCTTTAAGCCAGGCTTCAGCTAAATGTCACCTTTGTTCCCAGTTTTTCTTCATTCAAATCAAACTTACAATTTTTACACATGCAGCTAGAACGCTGATTCTAAGTTCAAAACTATGACATTTAAACAGTTGCAAACTTTGTGACACTCAACTGTAGGTCACTCATTTATTTTAAACATTTAGATTTTAGGGGCTTAAAGTTCAATTTCACTTAAACTGCTGACATCCACAGTTCAGCCAGTTTTGTTATAAACATTGTTTTAGGCTCTTCATCTTTCCAGATTTTGTATGCACACAAGACTACATTCTACCAGACGTCTGCTGGTGTTCAGTAAGATTTTTTAATATCATGCAATGTCTAAAATAGGCATTTTTAGCTTGCATTTCAGAGAAACAAAGGTGATTTCAAAGCGCTTTTTAAGCTAACAGGCACTGCTGTTTTTTCTTTGGCACCACATTTCACTCATGGCGCTTCCGGCCCATCACACTCGCACTGGTGGGTGGCAGGTTAAGCAACTATTTCGGTGTGTGCAAAACTGCGTGGTTTTCCTGGATTCCGGTGCAAATGTGGGCTTTTCGGCCATCTTGGATTCTCTAAACCCACAGCACCAAATGTTGTAGCGTAATAATCCAAATGTGGGTCAAGACACCTGACATGAGTATGTGATCAGGCTATGGTGACCTCCCTTTGTGGCTATTTCCCATACTATCTTATGGTCTGTCGTGGGGTCCGTTCTTTGGGTTCTGTGTATGTCCATTTTGGGAGCGACCGAGGTTGGTGTTTTCATCGTTGTTTAACGGGGTGGGCATTCTAGTGCGTCGCTGTTGTATTTACACTATGAAGAGCCATGATTTGAGGAGTTTCCTGAATGCTAGGTGGTTTGTTGTGTTCTGTATATTCTTAGGTGGGTCATTCCAGGTTTCGGTGCCTGGTGAGAGAAAGAGGATCCTCCGAGTTTTCTTCTGTTATAGGGTTTTGGTTCCAGGCGGATGCCGGTGCTTGATCTCAGTGTTCTTGTCGGTTGATGTAGGCGTAGTTTATCGCTTATGAATTCTGGGCCTTGTTTGTTTATTGCTCTGTGCGTGATGCACATGGACTTGAACTTTATTCGCTGTTTTAATGGTAGCCAGTGTAGTATTTTTAGCGCAGGTGTGATGTGTTCTCTTCTGGGTAGCTTGAGGAGGAGTCTGGCTGCCGCATTTTGTATGCGTTGTAGTTTTTTTTAGAAGTCGTTCGGGCATGCCCAGGTATAGGCTATTGGCGTAATCTACTCTGGACATGATCAGAGCGATGATGGTAAGTGTTTTGTTGGCGAACGACAGGAACGGTAGGATCCTTTTTGCTGCTTGCAGGAAGAAGCAGTATTTCTTGAGTAGAGCGTTTACTTGTGGCTCTAGAGTGAGGTTGTTATCTATCAGGACCCCTAGGTTTTTTACAGTTGTTGAAGGAGCTGGTGTGGTGCCGAGCTCTCTTGGCCAGGGGATGTAGCTGATGTCTCCTCCCTTTTTTGAAACAATCATCTCTGTTTTGCCTGGGTTGATTTTGAGGTGGTTGAGGTTCATCCAGTTGAATACATCACAAAGGCAATTCTCTAGTGTAGTGTTTTCTTCTTGGGTGCCTTGTATGTTGAAGATTATTTGAGTATCATCGGCATAGTTGTAGCATGTGAGGCTGTGTTTTTTGATGAGTTTGATTAATGGGTACATGTAGATGTTGAATAGAAGCGGGGAGAAAGATGATCTTTGTGGTACTCCGCACGTGGAGTCTCTAGGTTTGGACTTAAAAGGTTTCATCCATACGGTTTCGGTTCTGTTTGTTAGGAAGTATTTGATTCATAGTAGGGAGGTGTCTGTTATTCCTAGTCCTTCTAATCTCTTTATGAGGATGTCATGGTTGACAGTGTCGAAAGCTGCGGATAGATCAAGGAGAATCAGGGCGGTACTGTTGTGCGAGTCTGTGTTCGTCTTTAGGTCGTCCCATATTGAGAGGAGAGCTGATTCTGTTCCTCTCATTTGTCTGAAACCAACTTGTGCCTGGTCTAGTAGGAAGTGCTCTTCTATGAATTCTTGGGTTATTTTGTAGACTTATGTTTCTAGCAGTTTGGCTATGTTGGAAATGGGCCTGTAGTTGGATAATTCCTCTGTTTCCTGTTGTCTTTGAGTAGCAGCTTGATGTAAGCCGATTTAAAGGCCTGTGGTACTTTACCTGTTGAGATTGAGAGGTTGAGGAGATTCCTATGGTATTCCATGGGGGTTCCTTGTTTGAGAATTGTTTTGTATATGTCTGGGAGGCAGGGGTCTTCAGGAGAGCCTGATTGGTTGCTTTCGTTTACCAGTTTGACGAAAGTCTCCACTGATATTTCTGGGAAGCTTCGTAGCTTGTTTGGATATTCCTCATCGATGTCGATGGGGTTTGAGGTGCGATCGCTTGGTCTGTTTTTTATGGTGTGTTGGATGGAAGTTATTTTGTTTTTGAAGTGGTCTCGTAGGTCATGGCAAAGTTTCATCGATGGAATTGGCGTATTGTTGCAACCTGGGTTTTTCTAAAATTTGTTTATGATTTTGACGATTTCTTTTTGGACGTTTGGTGCTCTGAAGATTCGGTTGTCGTAGTGTTTCCTCTTTGCTTTTTGTATTTCCTTTTTATATGAGCGGATCTGTTGCAGGAGTTTCAATTTGTTTGCAGTGGTGTTGTTGGTGATCCATTCAGATTCTAGTTTTTGTTTTTTTCTTTTCATGGCGCTGAGCAGTGGAGAGAACCATTTTGCTGTTGTTTTCTTAGATGATGGGGTGAAGGGCTTTTCTTTGGCGATGTCATCTAGAGTTGTTGCGATCCAGTTAGGGAGTAGGGTAGCTTTTTTGTCTGTTAGCTTCTTCCATGGTTGTTGCTTGTGGTTTGCTGAGTTCCAGGAGCTCGGTTAGGTTGGAGTTTTTTATGGTTCCAATTGCTTTTCAACATGATTAGTGGTTTTTCTTGTTGCTTCTTTGTTGAAGCGGCCGTTGTGATTATGAATGGAATGATGAGGTGGTCGATCCAGAGTATTTTAATTGGGGGTGCCGTGGTGATGAGATCCTTGTTGGCAAAGATTGCATCAAGTGTGTGCCCTGCTGAGTGTGTTGCTCCTTCAACTAGTTGTTATAGGTTCATGGCTGCTAGTTGGGCAGTTAAGGATTTTTGTGCGTTTGTGGTTTCTTTGTCAGCCCAGATGTTGAAATATCCGAGGATGATCAGGTAGATGATTGTACTTGATGGCTAGGATGGTGATTGCTTCCGTGAAGGCGTCTATGAAAGTCGCATCGTAGGTTGGTGGTCTGTATATCGGTATGAATTTCAGGTTTGTTTTGGGGTTTACTGATAGCCGCAGTATTAAGGATTCACATTTATCGATGTTTAGTGGATCTTCTATTTTGATGGACAGTTGCTCCTTGTGGATGATCGCTAGTCCCTCCCTCTTTTGGATTTCCAGTTTGCTTGGATGCATTTGAAGTTTTCAGTCCGGCAGTTTTTGAGGGTGATCTTATAGTTGTCGTCTAGCCATGTTTCGGTTACAAATAGGATGTCTATGCCTCATTCTAATAGGAGGATGTATATTTCGGTTGAATGTTTGGACATTGACCTTGCGTTTATTAAGTTACAGTGGATTTTTTGGGTGTGATTTTGTTTTGTGGTTATTCGCTGTTCAGGTTTGTAGCTGTCTGGTCGTGGTGTTTCCGCATTGATGTTGGTAGGATGAAGAACGGCGACAGCTGCTTCCTCATTGAAGCGGTCCAATAGTTGATAACAGGGCTGATCAATCGTGGTGCTTCTGCTGCGATGATGCTCGGTTGAAGATCCGCGATGGCATTTTATTCATTGAGTCAGATTGTTAGGTTGGAGGTAGCATTGTTGGTTGTCCGTGCTTCGTCGTATTGTGTGGGATGTTGTGGAAATCGATGGTGCCCCTATGTTCTCGTGATGTAAGGGGTAATGGGGCTGGAGTTATCCCACTCTCTTGTTGAGTGCTCCAGTCTTTTTTCCGGGTGTTTCGGGAAATTCTTTGCATGTCTCGAGGTTTCCGTGTTAAGGTGTCGGTGTTCCGTGGTTGTCGCGAGGTAGGGTGTGAGGTATAAGGATTTTTCTCTTACATAGTTTGTTACAGTTATGACTGCGTTAGGCGTGTTTCCTGCCGATGGGGCTGCTTCTTCTGGGTTCTGTTGGTGTTGTGGGTTCGCGTTCCTTGTTGCACGATCTTGCTCTTTCTCAGCGTCCTTTTCTGGGTCGGGCCATTTTTCAGTTGAAGGTGCAGACATAGTAGGATAGTTGGTCCTCTATTCTGTGTGTGCAGGCGCAGTTATCTTGGTTTTTCCTTCTCTGGATACACTAGGGTGTTCTCTGGCTCAGTCTGTCGTTCTGTCAGTGCACCCCTAGGAAACACACCCTACCCACCGTCGGGGAGAGTTATGGGCGCTAAAAGGTCTGGTGGTATGGGACTCAAGCTAGGTAGTGATGGGTTTCCGGGATTAATAGAGTACTAACTAAACAGTTAGACTAGGGGCCCTGTATATTGGGGGAAGGCTTACGCCTAAGAAGGCGACAGAGTACTGGACCCAACAAAGCTAGATTTGAGGGTCAGCCAAAACAGAGGAGCACGATACCAAGCACAGCTAGACTTGAGGGTCCTGCACCGTGGGGGAGATGCCCACGCCTAGGAGAGAAGCAGGGTATCGGACAAACACAGCTAGATCTGAGGGTCAGTTGAAGCAGTGGGGCACATTACCAAACACAGCTAGATCTGGGAGTCCTGCACAGTGGACATCTCCCAGAATGCGGTTCACTGTGGTGAGCTAGCTATGTAGGTTCAGGGGGAGATGTACTAGTTGAGTGAGTTTGAGGGGCGCAGTTAGGACTTACTCCCTTAATGCAGTCCGGCCACAGAAGTCCTGCTAGATTTGAGAGACGGGCCTCTCAATGAAATAGGAGTATCATACAATGCGATCTGGACACAAAACCCAACTGGATTTGAGAGACCTGTATAGTCGGAGAGAGGCCTAGCAATGCAATCTAAACATCATACAATACAATTTGGGGACAGAACCCCTGCTAAACTTGAGAGACCTGCGTATTGGGAGAGAGGCCCATCAGTGCAATCTAGATATCATAGAGTGCAATTTTTTAGACGGAACCCCTGCTAAATTTGAGACCTGTATGTTGGGAGAGAGGCCTATCAATGCAACCTAAATATCATACAATGCGGTTTGGAGATAAAAGCCCTGCTAAATTTGAGAGACCTGTGTAGTGGGAGAGAGGCCTATTGATGCATACCAGCTATCACTTAATGCAATGTGGACTTAGGAGACTTGCTAGATTTGAGAGATGGGCCTATCAATGCAATCTAAATATCATACAATGCAATCTGGACACAAAACCCAACTAGATTTGAGAGATCTGTGTAGTGGGAGAGAGGCCTACCAATGCAATCAAAATTTCATAAAATGCAATTTGCAGACGGAACCCCTGCTCAATTTGAAAGACCTGTATAGTGGGGGAGAGGCCTATCAATGCAATGTAAATATCTTACAATGCAGTTTGGAGACAGAACCCCTGCTAGACTGGAGAGATCCGTATAGTGGGGGAGAGGCCTATCCATGCAATCTAAATATCATATCCTATCCCCAAACTATCAATGTAGTTTGGGGATAGGACCCCTGCTAAATTTGAGAGACCTGTGCAGTGGGGGAAGAGGCCTATTGATGCATACTAGATATCACTTTATGCAATGTGGACTTAGAAGCCCTGCTAGATTAGGGAGACAGGCCTATCAATGCAATCTAAATATCATAGAATGCAATCTGGACACAAAGACCCAAATAGATTTGAAACCTGTATATTAGGAGAGAGGCCTATCAATGCAATCTAAATATCGTACAATGCAATTTGGACAGAATCCCTGCTAAATTTGAGTGACCTGTATAGGTCTATACAGAGGAAGGGGGTTTGCGCCTGGCCAGATTGGTACATTGTTAAATAATTATTAAATTTGAGGGAAAGGGAGATGCAGAAGGGAGTAATCACCTTGTTTACTATGGGTTTGGTAAGTGGCTCGGAAGCCAGGGTAGAGTAGTTGCTCTAGTCCTGACCCAGGCCACTCCTACCTTACTGGTCCTTGTAGGTGATGGTTGACGGTTGGCCACTGCTTCCCCTGCAGTCACTTGCTGACACTTCTTGGAGCCGCCTCTGTTGGAGCCGCCCTTGGCCTTAGGGCCCTTAGCCGCAGGGCTGCACGGGCAGAAGGGCTGCCCCCGGGGATACCAGTGATGGAGGCTGGGGGGACTAATGAGAGCGGTGCTGGGTGGGAGGGAAGGGAAACCCGGAAGTGGGTGCGGGGTGGTAGCGGGCTGCTGGGGAGTTGCAAAAGGCCTCGGGGCCTGGAGATATTTGCCCGTAGGGGGAGGGCTAGGGAGGCAGGAATAAGGCAATATCAAGTGGGATGGAAGGGACCAACAACGGCGCTGTAGGCGCAAAGGCTACCCTGCAAATATAGAAAATAAGGGCCCAGGGGGGCTCCTCAGCGGCTACACACACTCACCTGCCTCAGATGGTAAGAGGCGTGCAGCGAGGGAGCAGGTCTCTAGGCCTGGAAGCACCGGCGGTATCAGCCAATCGGGGGAGATGGGAGAGGCGGGAGGAATCAGGAAATGGATGCCAGAAGGGCTGGATGGAAGGGGACAACAACGGCGCTGCAGGCGCAAAGGCTACCCTGCAAATTTAGAAAATAAGGGCCCAGCGGGCTCCTCAGCGGCTACACGCACTCACCTGCCTCAGATGGTAAGATGGGAAATCTATACAGCTAGATCCAGCATCCTTGGAACTGTATAACTATTTACCAAGTACCCGTACAGGACAGAGACTGCTCATTTCTTTCTGCAGAAAAAAAGTATGCCCCAGCACAATAAAACGTGGTTGTGTATTCATTGATTGTGGTTTGTCATGCCAGTACTTACCTCCTATCACCCCTTGGGCAGCGACTGCTGCTACTAAAACGATCACCATATCTTCCACCTCCGCCGCCCCCTTCTCCTCTTCCACCTCTCATTCCACCTCCACCACCCCTGGAGTGAGCTCTGGCATTTTCAATTGTAACCCTTTCACTACAGAGCTAATGGATGAAGTCGAAGGAGGCAGTGCTGACCCCTGAAGGTTTACCCTGGCATCTGGGATCTCCTTTCACATGGTGTACAGACACACAGCCAAAGCATTTCCAAATGCTCTCTGGAATGGCGGTTTCTGCTGATCTCCCTCTGGTTGGGCACCAGAGGGTTCACTAGATATACCAGTTTTCCCATGGGATCTAACCTTATGTTTTTTGACCTCTTCTGGATGGCTAGAATTAGCAATATCTTCATTCTCGCCTTTGTGCTGCTTTCCCTCCTCCTTTTTGTGAGTTTCCCTAGAATCCTTATGAGTTGCCCTGTTGGCTACCCATGAGTCAGCTGCTTGTGATAGCTTTCTCAGATCCATTTCTTTTGAGTCAGCCAAGTGCTGTCTCGGCTCAGGAGAGCAGGCGTCAAAAATAGATTCTAACAAAAAGATTCCTCATTCTTTCAAAGGTGTTCACTCTGTAACCCTTAATCCAACCATCTAAGATATTCAAACTTTCACATACCTAGGTAGCCCAAGAGGTACCATCAGTCTTTTTCAGGGTCCTAAACCTCTTAAGTACTGGGAAGGAGTTTTCCCAAATCTGGCTGTTAATGCCAGCTTCACTGATTCATAATCCTTTCTCTCAATGGCACCCAACTCCATTACAGCAATTCAGGGGGAGCCTAGACATGAGCAGTGGAATTAAAGCATTCCCACTGATTCCTTGAAGACCATAGGTGTATTCAAATGTACCCAGCCAATCCAACACTTCAAGTTTAGGTTCATACATACTCACTGCTTCTTTGGGCAGGCGAGGCCTCTTGGGACTAGCAGACCTAGAAGACACTGAAAGGGAAGCAGAATCAAGGGACATTCTTCTCATATCCATTTCATGTTGCATCTCTTTCTCTTAGTTTCACCTCTTGATGTTTGGCTTCAGCTTGGACATTTAACATTTTGAACTCCAACTCTAATCTCAGTCTTTCAAGAGAAACATATTATTAGGCTTAACTGTGGACCTTGTATGGTCCCAATGGAAAATGGCTGAGGCATGAGGGCAGGATGTGGCAGAGAGGATCCCTCTTACTGAGACTCTTCCACCTCCTCTGAATCCTCTTGCAGATTGGAGCTCGACTCTCTAAACTAGCATCCTCATCTTCCACATTTGTTTGGTGAGTAGGTGTTACAGGCCTACTACCCAAACTTTGGTGATTCAACAACCTTTTCCTCCTTTCCTGAGTCAGAACCCTGGTGTTACGCATGTCTTTCAGTTGATCTACTGTTAGGACAATCAGGGCTGCCTCATTAAAGTTATCCATATTTGGCATGTTACAATTGCTTCACTTTTTGATGGAGCTTAGCCTTGTGGCTGGTTTAGTTGGGCACAAGTACAGCAAATAATCAATGTAACCACTCTAAGTCTATCCCACCGCCTGCCACCAGTGTTAAGCAAGAATTGATGTAACCCTGTGGGAGTCTAGACAACCCTTGTCCTTTTGGTATTCGGTAACCCACCTATTGGGTAAATGTGAGCTGTAGCAGTGAAATCCACCAATACAAGTAGCCAAGTAACACTTGCACTCAAGATTTATATTTATGAATAATTATTTAACAGTATTTTTTTAAATAAGCATTTGTTTAGCAAGATTGTATGCAGTACCCTGTGGGAGACTGAACCAACATTTACCTCTTGGCAATAGGTAACCCAACCTTTGGTACAAATCTGTACTACACAAGTTGGTAGAGTGACTGAGCAGCCAGGCTTATCTTAAGAGGGGTCAATGTGAGCTGTAGTGTTGCAACATAGTTTCACAATGACAATTATCCAAATAACACTTATACTCAAGGTTACTTGATCAAATAATTATTTAACAGTTTGAATAAGCCTTCTTTAGAAGGGAGCAAATATGTAACACTTAAATTTACTTCAAAAATATACTCAGTTTCAATAAATAAGTAGATATCCATTTTAGATGGCACACAGACACTTCCTACATCCTCAGGTGACTTAAATAAATAGGACACTGTGGACATAGATATATCACTGGTACATTTAGAGCAATACTGAGTTTGATGTCGAAAGAGAAAAGGTTAGAGGCAGAAACAATGGTTAACAAGTTTCTCAAACAGGCAAGCACTTTTGAACCTCCCGACCCCCCTCCAATGCAATGCCGATGTAAGCCTTTGCCAGCTAAACAAGTAAAGAATATGTGACTTTTTGGAGGGACAGATCAAAACACAAAGTGAGAGGTTAGAAGAGTCTCAGGGAGCCAGACCAACCAATGTCAATTGAGCAAAGTCTAGGGGAGCTGATGTTCTTCTTGAAGTTAAGTAAAAAGTTTTGCACAATGTTAGAGAGGTTTGTTGAAAAGAAATCACTGTTGGGCCACAATCTCAGAGGCTTGTGATTGGCAAGGCTGCAAGCAACTCTGCAATAGGTGACAAAGGCAAGTCTCAACTGAGAGCTAGCAAGTTACACAGCAAGAGGTAAGTACCCCTTTGTTTACAGTACCTTGGGTCTGAATTAATTGGTTCCAGCTGGCTTCTGTTCCTGTTGTAGTATGGCAGATCCTGTTGTTCCTGGGCCTCAGTCGTGGGGACAAGAGGGGAGGACAGGACGTCCAGGGACTCCTGCACTACGGTTTGAAGGTCGGCGGCAGCAATTGGCAAACTTCAGATCAGCAGCACTTCGCGGTTGCAGCTTCTCGCGAATAGCACCACCGCGGTACTCTAATACCTTGTGGGCTTTCCTTGCTTCTGAGGTCCAGCACTCAGTTGCGGCGGCTCAGGCTTTGTTAGTCCTGCTTCATGGGAGTCCGGAAGAACTTCCTGGAGCTCAGGTCCGACTTCAAAAAGATACTCGATTCTGGTGTTCCTCTCCCTGGCACTCGGTTCCTGCCGCAGCAAATGGAAGTACAGCCAGTTTCGAGAGGATTTCTCATGAGTTAGTCTTGGGGGTCGATTGGTCCCACCAACCCAAGGTGAGAGGTCGTCCTTTGCAGGGCTTCTCTAGTCTAGGCAAATTCGCAGCTTCAGCACTGCAGCAGGGCTTCAGTGGGAAAACCAACTGTCCAGGAGTTGCAGCAGGCGTCCTCTTCAAGTTCTTCTTCGGTTCCTCCGTCCAGTGGTCGACTCTGCCTTCCAAGCCAAAAGCCTCACCTTTTAATCAATGCTCTCCCATTCATCCATCTCTGCCAAGTTCTTCTTTGGATTCCTTCGCCCAGTGGTCGACTCTGCCTTCTGTCTAAAAGACCTCGCCTTCTATGCAGGTTTCTTCCATTGATTCACAGCGTAGCTGTCACTCACACAGCAGGGTGGCTATCCTCCAAGGACAGCCAGCCAGCCAATCACCTTTGGGTGCATTCCTGTAACCAAGGACACTAAGCACTGGGAGTTTTGGGAACCACCCTCGCTTCCTGCCCTGGCAGACACACTGGTGCCAGAGGCAGGCTTCAGCAGTGAATCCCGTCAAAGACAAAACTAACAAAGGGACCAAACCTGGTTTGGCGCGCAGAGTAAATCTCAAGAAGGACTTTTCCAACAAGAAATGGCGAAAAAAGACAACCAGGACCATTTTGATAAAATGGGCACCCACGGGTACCCCCGGTAGAAACACTCAATGAGAGTAAAAAGTAAACCATTACCACCAGCCATTAACTGTAGCAAGGGTAACATAAAAATGTTACATGAGAAACCAGACAAAGGGGATACTAAGTAACCCCTCAACACCCTATTGTAAGATGGTGTGTACTGGGTCTAGAAAGCTACAAATGTAATTAAAGTCAATTTCACTTCACTGCTCTTGGAAACAGTAGTTTAACCAAGAGAAGGTGTTTAAACCTTTGGGAAATCTGAAAGACTTCCCTGTGCCACTGCACTGAAGGTGCTGTTTGTCACAATGTAAAAAGGTGATGCCTATGGAGTTTGTCAACTCCAAAACCAAAAGAAACAGAGTTCAAATTAAACAAAAATGTGTGAGAGAATAGGGAAAAAGGTGTCGCTCTCTACAGGATAAAAAGTCCTAAATCCAGCAAAGGTTAGAAGGGAATTGGCACATTTCTGAGAATTCTACCTACCATTTAACCCAGAGATGTGCAGTAGTCGGCTCACAAGATGGAGGATTTGGCAGTAACGCAGGGCAAGATGGAGTTTCACCTCAGTAACATTCTACAATGGAATGTTTAGGCAGGTTGGAGGTGAACCTTTTCCAACTGACTCATCATAATTGTCATAAGAAGTCAAGTTTTCAGTTGCTCCTTTGAGGCCTAGCTTTGAAAAATGACCAGGACTGAAGTATAAGATGGAGGAAGAACAGCTGCAGCAACTATTTACCGGTGGGAGCGCTACAATTTGAGAACTAGTTTGATTATTCCGAATTCATTTTTTATGACTGGATAATTGTCTAGAATGGTTTTCAAAAGTTCCTTTTGGTACAAACTTTTTAATGTACAGCGTTTATTTAACGCTAAGTTGGTGAGAAGAAAAAACCTTCAGTGTAATGAACGAGACAGTCATTTGTTACTCTGAGGGATTGTGCGCTGGAAAGCTGAATTAATTATGTTCCGCTTTCACAGATAAGTAAACTTTCACTCTGAAAGGCTCAGGAATGTCCAGCAAATCTGTTGCCGGCAAGATGCACGTTTAAAAGAAATCAAATTAAGGCTTCATGTTAGGAAATTCAGCTTATTTTAAAGTTAACTACAGGAACGCGCGCTCGCCACTAGATGTTATGTTAAAGGTACTGCGCCCCATCACTAACGGAATTGGTCCCCAGGCGCTCTGGTGGATCTGTAAACAGAATTTGGGCGGGTAGGGTTAGTCGGGAGGAGGGAAGGAGGAGAGTGGGAGAGGTGTTGTGCTGTTGCCAGCTTCTGCTCGGTATCCACCGAGTGCTGGGCTTTGGTGCAAGTATCTGATCGGGCGAGACCTGGTGTGCTGTAGGTGCTGTTTATGTGTTGATGTGGTGTGGTAAAGTGCGTGCGGATTGCTGGGAGAGAAATGTTTGTGAGTTTTGTGTGGTTTGAGTATGCAGAAAATTGATGGTTGTGTTAGTGGGGTCTGTTTCCTGGTTCAGGTACTTCTGGTTCCGTTTCAGCTGTATCCCTGTGGGTGGGGTTGTTGCTGGTTCCTTATGGGACGTCTCGCTGTGGGTGGTGCTGTGCGGATCCAGCTGTATCATAGTGAGTATTGTATGGGGTGGTATGTGTGTCCTAACCTTTTCTTCGGGTGTGGAACTGGTTAGGTACTATCTAATCTTTTGTTAACTAATGTGACACTGGTCAGTTGAAGCTTTGAATGGTTCAGGGTCCGAGTGCTGTTGATAAGGCAGCCTAGTGTGCCTGTCTTGGTCAGCCCGTGTATTCAGTCGTTAGTTTCCTCCTATCCATGACTGTCTTTCATTTGGTTCTATGGTTTCCGTGGGTTGGCTTCCTTGGTTATTGTTTAGTTGTGGTTTGTGTGTGATGGCGCATTGTGCTTCCCGCTGTATCTTGATGAGCATTGTGTGAAGTGGGTGCTTTTTCTGTTTCTCACCCTCTGGATTGGAGCTAATGGTACGGGGTTTCCTGTTCCCTAGCTGTCTGCCGTGATTAGATCTGTTGGGAATTTCTATAGTTTAGGGTCAGGGTCCTATTGATGAGTCGCCCTGGTGTTTCTGACTTTCTTATGTCTTCGGGCTTTGGTCCTATTACGGCTGTCTCTCGGTCAGTCGTTTGGTATGTCGTGGGATTTTCCTTTTTCTATTTTTTATATTTATTTTTGATTTTTTTGTCAATTACTTGGTGTGGATCAGGGTCTTTCTCTTCGTTCATTGATGTTTTAGTTGTAGGTGCGCCCCTGTGGTCGGTATTTCTAGTTATGACGTGAAGAGCCAAGTTTGGAGTAGTTTCCTGAATAGTAAGTGGTTTCTTGTGTTACGTATGTACTTTGGAAGGTCATTCCAGGTTTTCGGCACTTGGTGAGAGAAGGAAGATCCTCCGAGTTTTCTTTTGTTGTAGGGTTTCGGTTAAAGGCAGATGTCGGTGCTTGATCTGAGCGTTCTTGTTGATGTAGACGCAGTTTTTCTCTCATGAACTCAACACCTTGGCTGTGTACTGCTCTATGCGTGATGCACATTGTTTTGAATTGTATTTGTTGTTTTATTGGTAGCCAGTGTAGTGTGTTCAGCGCTGGCGTGGTGCGTTCTCTTCGGGGTAGTTTCAGAAGCAGTCTGGCTGCTGCATTTTGAATGAGTTGTAGTTTTTTTAAAGTCGTTCAGGCATACCCAAGTATAGGCTGTTGGCGTAGTCTACTCTGGACATGATGAGGGCGATGATGGTGGTTTTATTGGCGAATGATAGAAACAGTAAGATCCTCTTTGCCACTCGCAGGAGGAAGAAGCATTTCTTGAGAAGCGCGTTTACTTGTGGCTCTAGCGTTAGATTGTTGTCCATCTGGACCCCCAGGTTTTTTTTTTTTTACAATCAGCGAGGGTGCTGGGGTTGTCTCGCGTTCCTTTGGCCAAGGGATGAAGTGGTTTTCTCCTCCTTTTTTGGTGACCATCATTATTTCTGTTTTGCCTGGATTGATTTTGAGGCAGTTGGAGTCTATCCGGATTAATGCATCGCGGAGGCCGTTTTCTAGAGTTTGTTTCCAGGTTGTCTTGTATTTTGAAGATTATATGTGTATCATCGGTGTAGTTGTAGCAGGTGAGGCCGTGACTTTTGATTATTTTGATTAGTAAATATAGGTAGATGTTGAATAATAGCGGGGAGAAGGATGATCCTTGTGGTACTCCACAGTTGGAATCTCTCGGGCTGGATTTGAAGTGTCATCCATAGTAGGGCGGTGTCTGTTATTCCAAGGGCTTCTAATCTCGTTATGAAGGTGTCATGATTAACTGTGTCGAATGCTGCTGATGGGTCTAGGAGTATCAAGGTAGTGCTGTTGTCCGAGTCTGCGTTAATTTTTAGGTCGTCCAATATTGAGAGGAGAGCTGATTCTGTTCCTCCCATTGGTCTGAAGCTAACTTGTGCCTGGTCTAGTAGGCCGTGCTTTTCTATGAATTCTTGGGTTGTTTTGTATATGTACGTTTCGAGCAGCTTGGCTGTTTATGGGATATTGGAGATGAGTCTGTAGTTGGAAAGTTCCTCTACGGTTCCCACTGTATCTTAGAGTAGTGGCCTGATGTATGCAGATTTTAAGGCTTGTGGCACGTTCCCAGTTGCGATTGAAAGGTTGAGGACGTTCCTGTGATATTCCATGGGCGTTCCTTGTTTAAGGATCGATTTGTATATGTCTGGCGGGCATGGATCTTCGGGAGACCCGGAGTTATTGCTTTAATTTGCCAGTTTGACGAATGTCTCCACTAATATTTCTGGAAAGCTTCGTAGTTTGTTCGGGTGTTCCTCCTGAGAGTAGGTGGGGATCATGGTCAGATCGGGTGGTCTGCTTTGTATGGTTTGATGGATGCTAGTGATTTTGTTTTTGAAGTGGTCTGCAAGGTCATTGCATAGTTTCGTCGGCATAGTTGGTGTGTTGTTGTATCCCGGATGATTTTTAATTTCATTTATGATTTTGAAGAGTTCTTTTTGGGTGTTTGGTGCTTCAAAGATTCGGTTGTCGTAGTGTTTACTCTTCGCTTTTTGTATTTCTTTTTTTGTATGCACGGTTGTGTTGTAGGAATTTCAGCTTATTTGCAGCATTGTTTTGTTTTCTCCAATCAAGTTCAACTCTTTGGCTTTTCCTTTTCATGGTGCTGAGTAGTGGGGTGAACCATTTTGCCATTGCCTGATTATGAGAGAGAGTGAAAGGTTTTTCTTTGGCGATGTTGTCTATAGTTGTTGTAATCCAGGAGTGCAGTAGGGCTACTTTTTTGTCCAGCACATCTTCTTCCATAAATGTTGGGTGTGGTTTGCTGAGCTCCAGGAGTTCAATGAGGTTGGAGTTTTTGATGGTTCTCCAGTTTCATGGTGATCGGTGGTTTGTCAGGTTGACTGGAGTGGTCATTTTGATTATGAAGGAGATGATGAGTTGGTTGCTCCAGAGTATTTGAATTGGGGGTGCTGTGGTAAGGAGTTGTTTGTTCACGAAGATTGCGTCAAGTGTATGCCCTACCAGTGGGTTGCTCCTTTGACTAGTTGTTGTAGATTCATTGCTGCGAATTGGTTGGTTAGAGATTTTTGTATGGTTGTGGTTTCTTCTTCGAACCAGATGTTGAAATCTCTGAGGACGATCAGGTGATTGTGTTTGATGGCTAGGATGGTGATTGCTTCCGTTAAGGCGTCTACGTAGGTTGTGTCGTAGGTTGGTGGTCTGTATATCGGTATGAATTTCAGGTTTGTTTTGGGGCTAACTGTTAGAGGTATGATTAAGGATTCGCATTTATCGAGGTTTAGTGGGTCTTCCAGTTTGATATCCAGGTGGATGATTGCCAGTCCCCCACTACCTCCCCCTCTTTTGATTTTTCTGTTTGCTTGGATGCTTTTGAAATATTCAGACGGGCAGTTGTTGAGGGTGATCTTTGTAGTTGTCGTCTAGCCATGTTTCTGTTACAAATAGGATGTTGATCTCTCCGTCGCAGAGCAGATCGTATATTTTCGTGGCATGTTTGGACATTGACCTTGCATTGATTAGGTTGCAGTGGATGTTTTTGGTGTGGTTTTGCTTGTTAGTAGTTCCTTGTTTTGGTCTGCAGTTGTTTGGTTGCGGTGCATCTTTATTGGCATTGATGGGGGAGGATGAGGATGAGTATCAGCGAAGGCTGCATCTTCGTTGAGGCGGTCTGCTAGATTGAGAGCTTGCCTTTTTAGCCGCAGTGCTTCTCTATTCATGCTGGTTCGATGGAGATCCGCGAAGGCTTCTTCTTGATTGAATTGTTCTGTTAGGTTGATGTTTGGGTTGTTGGTTATGTGGCCTTGTCTTGTGCTCTTTCTGAGCGCCCCTTCCTGGTCCGTGGCATTTTGGTACTGGGTGCGGAGATGCCGGTTGACTGTGGTGGCAGTACTGGTGTTTCTTCTTGTGTTGGTAAGCTTGGGTGCTTTTTGTGTTGTCTATTCTTCAGGTGGATTGGCTATGTATCCTTGGAGCGTTGTCTGGTGGGGTTGGGTGCTGGGCGTAGAGTTGTCGGGTGGTGTGGGACTACGTACGATGGCTGCCTATGTAGGTCTCTGAGGTAATAGAGGTGTGTTGATACTATTCTATCGCATTCTAATCCTTTCTAGGAGTGTGTTAAGTTGGTTTGACTAAGTTAGGGCTTGAGACTAAGCATAACTATGCTCGAGAATCCTGTATAGTAGGAGGGGGCCAGCCCGACAGTGCAAATGAGCACAAGACCACACACAGCTAGACTTGAGAGTCCTGTATAGTGGGAGTGAGACCTACAGCGCAATTGAGAACACTACTAAACAAAGCAAGATCTGAGTCAATGGAATAGTTGGGTGCAATACTAAACGCAGCCAGAATTCACTGTATGGGAGCGAAAGAGGCAATGGGAGACCATCCGTGTTTCAGATGGGCTTGCCTAGCGGCTAGGCTTCCAGGGTAGAGCGATTGCTCTACTGCCCACCCAGGCCGCTCCTACCGTAATGGTCCCAGTAGTTGCTGGTTGACGACTGGCCACCGGCTTCCTCTGCTGACACTGGCAGACACCATGTGGAGCCGCCCTTTGCCTTGGGGCCCCTAAGCCGTAGGGGCTGCCCGGGCAGAGGGCTGCCCTGGAGAAGTTCCTTATGGCTTTGGTCGGCAGCCAATCACGGATGGTGGGCGGGCTGGGAGGCGGAGGAGAGAATGGGAGGGGGGAGCACAAGAGGAAGCAAGTCGGGAACGAGTGCGGGCCTGGGGGCGGGTGGAGCAGGGATGAGGAAATGGAAGCAGGCTGGAGATGGAGCTCATACAGGCCTGCGGGGACCTCTAATCGGATGAAACGGGCAAGAATGGAGGCCCAAAGGGGTCCGGAGCTCAAAGCACTCATCAGGGTCTGCCGATGCTGTGTGCCCAAAGCGCGATAGTAGTCACTATTTGCTCGTACAAGGCCTCATGTTAGGAAATAAAGTTAACACTTTAGTAGATGAGATTGCGAATTCCTCCGGATTGGTAAACTCCTTGCTTTATTAGCACCAAAGTCACTTTGAGCTTGTTTCTCTTCAGAGAACTCCAGCAGCCATTTGTCTTGGGCTTTAGGGTAGTTGTTTTTTTCAGATAATACTGCAGTAGTTCTAGGCAAGAAGAGTACAGATTAGGTCAGCTAAACTTGTACACTAACATTTTCGAGAAGCAGTACAATTTACACAAGTGAGGTTAAGAGTTAGATCTCTAGGTTGCTGTAATAAGGAGAGAGACTTTCTGGAAGAAAAGCAAGTTCATGAATTGGCAAATACAAGACTTTAAGAAATAAGACTTTCCTACGATGAAAATTGGACAAAAAGTTATAAGGAAGGAGTTTCTACACCAGGAATACAAAGCATATAGTGTTTTTCAGCTGCAACTACAACTGAATAGAATCCTCCATGCATAGGTGTTAGGCAAAGCTTGTATGCAGTATCCTCTGGGAACACAACAACAACTCCGACTACAGGTATAGGAAACCCAACCTTTGGTATAAGATTGTACAACACAGTTTTAATAGCATGTTCAGCAGCCAGGATTATTTTAAGAGGGGTCAATGTGAGCTGTAGGGAAGTTGCACAGAGATTCACAGTGGCAAGTATTCAAATAAACACTTACACACAAGGTTTCTTGAATAAACAATTATACATTTATTTATCATTCAGTTAGAATAAGCCTTCTTCAGAAGTGAGCGATATAACAGTAACACTCAAATATACTTAATAAACTACACACTCTTAATATTTCTAAATCAGTGAGTACCCTTTTGGGATGGCCCACAGACACAACGTACGCCCTCAGGTGACTTCAATAGCTAGGGTGCGGGGGACATTAATATATCACTGTTATATTTAGAATCATGCAGGAGTAAGTCAAAGGAAAAAGGTTCTTTAGAACATACAAGAGACCACAAATATTCTTAAGTAGACAAATACTTTCAGGTCCCCCAATAAGAGTCATTCAGTGAAAAAGGCTAAGCCAAAGTCAATAGGCAAATGTCTATATGAGCTGAAGCACTTCTTTGTAGGTGCATAGAAAAGTCTTTGCACAATGTTTTAGAAGTCTTGAAGAAAAGAAGAATCAAACGGGCCACAAGCTGTTAGACTTGTGAAAGGTAGAAGATGCAAGCAACTCGTGGTAAATTCTCTTAGACATTACAGTACCTTTGTATTGAAGAAGTGCAGCAGAAGACTTCTGTTCTTGTGCAGTTCTGCAGATCTCACTGTTCCTGGGACTCAGTCGTGGGGACAAGAGGGAGGACATCTGGGGACTCTTGCACTGCAATGGGGCGGTCACCGCTTGCAACCGGAAATCTTTTCAACAAGTTGCACTTTGGTGTTTCTGCTCCTCGCTTCTACCGCAAATAGCAACGCCGCGGTTTCTGGCTGTCAAGATGAACTTTCCTTGCTTCTGGGGTCCAGCACTCTGTTGAGGTGGCTCAGTCCTGCTTCCTGGGAGTCCGGAGGATCTTCCTGGAGCTCTTGGCCAACTTAAAAACAACGCACACAATCTGGTGTTCCTCTCCCTGGCTATTCGGTTTCCAGCAGCAACTCTGTGGAAATTCAACCAGCTCCGAGAAGGATGTCCATGTGGCTTACTTTGGAGTTGATTGGTCCCACCAACTCAAGGGGAGAAGTCGTCCTTGCAGGGGCTTCTCTGTCTATATGAATTTGGAGCTTCAGCACAGCAGCAGGGCTTCACCGGGCAAACCAACGGTCCAGGAGTTGCAGCAGGTGTCCTCTTCAAGTTCTTCTTCGGTTCCTTCGACCAGTGGTCGACTCTGCCTTCCAAGCCAAAAGCCTCGCCTTTTTATTCAATGCTCCCCATTCTTTCCAGGCTAGCTGTCACTCAGCAGGGTTGCTGTCCTTGCCGGACAATCAGCCGGCCAATCACTACAGAGTGCATTTGGGTCTCCTAGGATACTAAGCACAGGGCCTTTCGGGCTCCTACCTCACTTCCTGCCCACCCCAGACACCCTGGAGCCAGAGACGGGCTTTACTCGTGAATCCCGCCAAAGGCAAAGCAAACAGTGCTACCAAACCTGGTTTGAAGCGCAAAGTAAATCTCAAGAAGGACCTTTCCACAAAGAAATGGAAAAAAAAAGACCACCGGGCCATTTTGACAAAAAGGGCACCCTTGGGTGCTTTACTGCAGCTGCAAACGCAGCCCACGGTAAATCCACACTACGGTAGTTAAAACGAAACCAGTGCAACCAGCCATTCATTGGGGAAAGGGTAACATAAAATTGATACATGAGAAGCTAGACAAAGGGGATACTAGGTAACCCCTCCAGCACCCTATGATAGTGTGTGCTGGGTCTAGATAGTTACAATGTAAGTAAAGTCAATTTCACTTTACTGCTCTGGGAAACAGTAGTTTATCTCAGAGAAGGTATTTAAACCTTTGGAAATCTGAAAGCCTTCCCTGTGTCACTGCACTGAAGGTGCTGTGTGACAGTTTGCCGGACTCAAAACTAAAAATCACATTAAAATACATGAACGAGTGGGGAAAAAGGCTCTCTCTCTCCACATTTAAAAAAAAAAAAAATCAAGTCCTCAAAATCCAGCAAAGTTGCTGGGGGTCTCTAAGTTCAAGGGAATTAGCACATTTCTGAGAATTCTCCCGAACAATAGGAAGAGGATACACAGGTAATTCTGGGTGGGTAGAGAGGAAGGTGGGCATGTTGAAAGTGCCTGGTAATAAAATTACTTAATTCTCGTACAGGGAGCCCAGCAGAAAACCAAGAGCGCTCCAGTGTCTTTTGTTATTTTATCCAATTCTCCCTCCCCCCTGCACCCCCCACCTGCCTATCCCCCCGCCCCTTCCCTCCAGGCTGACCTGGGTCTTGCTGGAACTACAAGACTAATAGGACACAGAGCAGTCAGTGAGGGACTGTGGGGAATCGGCAGTTTCCACAGAGGAAATATAAAGAAGCACCGGTCAGAATGAAAGGCCTAAGTTGATCTTTCCCGTCCAAGCTGCCATGGACCCCACAGCGTTCTCACTGAGTGCGTTTGGTGAGGTTTTGAGGGAGCTATGCCAGGAATTGAGAACAGTCAGGAGCAAAAATGTAGCCTTAAGTGAGAAGGTTGAAAGTTAGTTTGGGAGATCAGATGAAAGAGATGCAGGCGCATGCAAATCAGTTGTTGTCCCATAACATTTTGGGGGAGACTATATGAAGTTTCCGGTCTTTGTTACTCAATGTAAATTACACTTTTTGTGTCATCCTGAGGTTTTCCCTTCAGGAGCTTCTAAAGTATCCTTCATCCTCTCTTAGTAGGGGATGCTGCGTCTTGGGCCGTTTTGTTGGTTAGTCAGAAGAGTCCACTGTTAAGTGATTTTAACAAATTTTCTGAAAGAATTTGGAAAGATGTTTGACAGGCGACTGGTTTCTTAGGAAGTAGATGGCGAGTTGTTGCAATTAAGACAAGGCAGTAAGGAGTTGGTAAGTTACATCACTCAGTTCAAAGCTTTGGTATTGGAGGCTAAATGGCCCAAGGAGAAGGGGGCAACTTTATCCTATAGAGGATTGGGGGATGGGCTCAAAGACGCTCTCTCTGGTGGTGGATAGACCTACTTCATGTGAGGATCTGATTGCTATAGTTATGCAACGAGACTTTCGGCTCAGTGAACGAAAAGGCAAACGTAGGAGAAGTAGTCCTGAGGTTAGACAGGATTTCTAAATTGAGAAAACTAAGGGTGTAGTACAAAGTTGAGAATTTAGACCCTCAGTCAAGAGCAAGGAAAGCTTCTCCAAACCCAGGGGCCCTTTGTCGAAGGAAGAACGTGAGAAGAGGACGAGAGAAGGGCTCTGTATGCATTGTGGAAGAGCTGAGCATTTGTTGAAAGATTGTCCGATGTTAAAACGTAGAATTCCCATGGCCATTCCGAGCTCCCTTGTGGTAGCCAACACTCTAAATCAGCAGTTCCACCTCTCACCTTGAGCAAAATATCCTTATTTTTTTTTCTTTTAATTGGTTAATCATATTTAAACCTTTAACATTCCATCATTATCAAGTTCATCATCATTAGATAGATACGTGTCGAATGTTTGTTCAAATGGGTTAAGTTTTGCCGATATCAGTTCACTCAGTCCAGCCGGCCTGCTGGCATTAACTTAGATCGGGGCCGTCTTCCTCCTGATCCAAATTTAGGGATTCAACAAATTTGTATGCGTCTAAAGTTCTGCCAACCTTTTCAGCTGTCATTAGCTGCTCCTAGCATTCCTCTTCCGTCTCCTCAGAGATGTTACTAGTATAACTACCCATGTATGCCTGTCGTTTCGGTTCCAGGGTCGGGCAGGCTAACATCACATGCCTGACAGATTCTAGTTGATCTTTATTTTTACAGAACCTGTAATATGCTGTTGATTTTTCAATAAGCCGCCTTCTCCATTTTACCTCTCTGGAATGCGATATGTTAAGCCTGCAGTGCATCAACAAGTCTCTGTAGTGGTTAGATGGAAATTTCAACAGGTACGGTGGGAGCATGTTTAGGCCTTTTTTTCCCAGATGATGTTATAGCACTGGTTTCTTTCAGTCTTTTCTCCTGTGTTTCCTCCCAGTCCTTTTTTCGGATAGTCCTTTTGGCCTTATCTTGGTTACACTTCAGGGCGTCTTCCGAGACATCAACCTGTTCCAAGCTCGCTTTACATCTCTTTTTCCAAGTGAGGACAATCATGTCTCCATTTGGTACCCCCATGTGCGCTAGGATTTCAAACAACTGAGAAGGGTTGTCGAGGATACACTTTCTGTAGAGGGATAAAGATTTCCATAGTACAATTGAGACCATGGATTGGAGCCTTAGCTCTGTTCTTATGAGCTCTAGTGGTAGTGAGTTTGGGAGTCGCATGATCTCTCGGCAAAAAATAGGCCTCACATAGATTCCATACATCCCATCATAAGGCTAGAAGTGCCTCCGCTCCATACGTAATTACGGCCACCACTTTTTGCGTGTAAAAAGTTATTATCGGCGTCAGAGAGAATTTACCGTACCTACGATGTAAAAATATTCCAAGGCCGTTAGTTTTTCTCGCATCAATGCATAATGCGCCTGTTCGTTGCAGTTTTTATTTATCATTATCCCAAGATACATTGTAGTTTCCACCTCCTCCAATTTTTCCTTTTCCAATGACCACATCTGGATTTTCCCTGCTGTATTTCTTGCGTGACATGACCTCATGGTTAGGACCATGGATTTTTTTATGTTGATCTTCATGTCGTTGTCTTTTACGTATTTGTTAAAGACCCCTATCCGTCGCTGCAGTCCTCTTGGCGTTTGGTCTACAAATACTGCGTCATCCGCATACAGCATCCACAGTATCTTGGTTCCATTTATCTTTGGAGGGAAGGCACGTATCTGATCTTGGGTGATCTTCATGTCTGCCATATATAGGACGAAGAGGAAAGGGGCTAGCGCACATCCCTGTTTTATTCCCCGGGAAGTTTTGATCTTCCTAGATAGCCCTCCATTAGCTGTAATTTGTACCTGGATCGAGGTGTCGGTGTATAGGGCTTGGATTGCTTCGAGCAGGTCCATTGGGCACCCCCATTTCCTCAGTTTGGACCACAGGAGCTCTCTATTTATCCCATCGAACACTTGTTCGAGGTCAATAAAGGCCAAGTAGGTTGTTTTTTTTCACTTCTAAAGCCTTTGCCTTCAGCAGGTTGATCAAAAACAGATTCAGGGCGGTACCAACGCCACTTACGAAGGCTGTTTGTCTTTCGTCCAAGATTTTAGCCTGGGATGCCCATTTTTTTAGGTCCCTTAGTAGGATGGACGCAAATATCTTGCCAATTGAGTCTAATAGTGCAATCGGTCTGTAATTTCTGGGGTTTTGTAACGCTCACCTGATTCTCGCAGAGGCGCCAGTCTTGACTGGGCGACTACCGTATCTTCAAAGGTGATGTGTAGCACCCGGTTGGCTCTTTGGGCTGGACCTCTGTGCACTGTATGCCTGACGTATAGAGTAAGATGTCTGCAGATAGAAAATATGGGGTTAATGAACTGGGGTTATTGGGGTGTCCCTATCTCTTTCCTCTTCTCCTCTCCTGTAGACCCCCAAAGGTTAACGCTCTCACCTTAGGTAAGTGAATGCCGAGCTCTCCATCTGCCTCGGGGCAGGGTGCTGTAACCAGTTTCTTCACTGGATAGGTAGCGCAGGCCTCTTGACTTCAGAGGACTGCTGTCCGTCGTTTACTGCACGAACGGTAAGTTTCGAGTCATTCAAATGTCTTTAAAGTCTTTAGTAATGATGTCTCTTGTTTTGCAGGGTTCCGGCGATGGCGGATGACGGGCTGAAGTGAGTTGAAGATGGAGCCCGTGTGATGAATAGAAGCGCCTGGAAGCACGTAAGTAAGCGCTTGTTGCCTGCTTCACTATGCGCTCTAACTGTCTTTTTATTTTGCAGGTACGAGTTCGGAGCGGCTGCAGGGTGCCGGAATACCCACTGGATTAGATGTGGAAAGGAGTAATGGCACGTGAGTATTAAAGTTCCCCAATGTCTTTAAACGCACCTTGTTTTGTCTTTCAGATGCGGGATGCAGCGCCGAAGGCCTCCGGAGCGTGCGAAGAGTAGGTAAGCCTTTGCCTTTCAGATGCCGGAATGCTAACCTGTTCTTTCTTGTCTTTATAGGTGTTGCTGAAGACTGGATTCAGGATGGTAAGCCTTTGCCTTTCAGATGCCGGAATGCTAACCTGTTCTTTCTTGTCTTTATAGGTGTTGCTGAAGACTGGATTCAGGATGGTAAGCCTTTTTCCTTAGGCCCAGGACCGGATGCAGAAGACACGATGAGCGTTCTGCTGCAGAGGTTGCAGAATAACGCAAAGCAAGATTCATCCACCGGGTGTGGTTTAAATAGCCTCCTGTAGTGCTTAGGTGTCTCCTTCCACAGCCACGCCTAAGTAAGAAAAGAATTCCTGGTAAGAAAAGAGTTCCTGCCTTCCAGAAGAGTTCCAGTGTTCTGAATCTAGGGAGTGGCTCCAGCCCCACCCAACAGGAAAAGTAGTTCCAAACAGAAGAGGATCAGAGGCTCAACTGGCAGGCAAGTAAGCAGCATGGTCTGCTGAAGGTAAGTCCACCCAAGCATTATGAGCCCGGCGCTTCCAGCGCTGGGACTGGGCATATTTATGAGCCTGGTGCCACTGGCGCCAGGACTGGGTCCAAAAGGTCCCAATTGGGACTGGTTGGCACTCGGAACCTGGGTTATGGATCTGCTTCCAAGGGAGTTGGGAAAACCCTGACCTTTTGGAAGCAGAGATCATGACAGGTTTCCCCGGTCCCCCTTTTTGTAGATCGGCACAATGTAGGCCTCAGTCCACTTGGTTGGTATTTGCCTAGCTTTTTTTATTTGTTGAAAAAGTACATGTATTAGGTCGGACCAGTCTTCACAATTTTCTTTCAGCAATTTGGAAATGCTAAGTTTTTAAATTAGAATTAGTATGTCGTCTGTCGAATTCCAGGGCCCATGAGATGTCTTCAGGCCTCTCTTTTATGACTTTTTCCTGAGTTTTCCCTTCCTAAAGGGAGGTATAGTGCTGAAACCAGTTTTCCTCTGAGACTTTTAACACCTATTGCCGATTGGTTAAGGTCCCTGTTGTTAAGTAGGTCCCACGTACTACTTATGTTATTTGTTGATATTGCGGCTAACATTTTCTCTGCATCTCTGTGTTCTTAGATAGCGAGTTGAGCTCAGCCAGTTTTTGTATGTTTGCCGACACTTCCTCAGGAGTTCATATCTCTGTGCTTTTGTCCTTTTTTAGGCATATGAGGTCCGCTCTATATTGTTTTCATCTGCCAACTACGAGTTTGTCATATGCATGTTTTTTTTAAATTTGTTTAACTTTAGTTGAGTCATGCTTGACAAAATAGGCTTCCAACAACCATTTATAGTCGACCACCTCATCACCTTTTTCTGTGGCATCCTTGTATTCCTGTACCAGTTTTGGGATCTGGTTTTTCAGCCTCAGTCGATTTCTTCCCCACGTCACCTCAGTTTCCATCATTCTTTTACTCCCTATGGATGATCTTATATCCCAAGTGAGTTCATTTGCCAACAAACAGTGATCGCTATTTGCTTGTTTGGCTATTGTGAATGAACTTATGCAGGTCTGCGTATTCCCTCCTAGAAAACAATAGTATAGGCAAGCTCCTGATTTTCCACTGTGCCATGTTTTGGCACCCATTAGATCACCTCTCGTCTGGCCATTTAGCATCCTCATATCGCGGATTCCCATTTCCTTCATGCATGTTTTTTCTTTTCCTAAAATATGTTCTGTTTCTTTGATTTTACCCTCTTTGTCCAACAATTTAATGTTTAGATCCCCATTTAATATCAACTGGTCTTTTTCCTCCGTCATAGATTTATCAATGGAATCCATAATCGATTTTAGATAGGTCACCTGCCTAGGCATGTTTTCACTCCAAAAGGTGTTAATCAGGATCATCTTTGCCGGCTCTTCCTTTTCCTCTGCTTTAAATGTTATTTTTAATATTTGCACGTATGGGTTTGGGATGTGATGTTCTAGCATTTTTAAAGGGCTATCCAGTTTCTTTAATATCATAAGTCCCCCAAATGGTCTTCCCTTTGGACCCTTTCTAGCCGGGTTAATGTACACTTCATAGCCCTCACACACTGGTGGCTCACGCAGTCAGGATTCCTGAATGGAAATGAGGTCGTATTTGGCCAAAAAACAACTGTCGTTAGAAAGCAGATGTTTAAATCCTCTGGTGTTCCATGAGGCAGGTCTCTGCTGGCTCGCCTCACCCTATTGTTTCTTCTTAGAGTTAAGGGTACTCGCCATCCATGACCAGTCGTTTGCTTTATTTCCTGCTTTATTTAAGTTAGTTTTCGTCCTCTTTGGGTTCTCCGAGTTGTCCACAGTAAACCTCAAGGTTTTCAGTTTCTCGTCACTTTTTTTGTTCTAGATGGGTTTTCTTTTTGATTTTTTTTTCCCCCTCTTTTTCTTTTCCATCCTTTTCTGTGGTATCCTCATGGACTGATCTGTTTTTCTGTGCACTTTTTTCCATAGCTTTTTCTTTATTTTGTGCTAAGATCTCCTCCTTGAGTTCTTTTCTTTCGTTATTGTTTTTGGGTTATTTTGCTTAGTCATCGTCCAGATCCTCTAATCGAAAACCCCTTTTTTTTTTTTTTTTTTACGATGTCACCAGCCGCCAGTAGTTTCTGCTTGGTCTTATTGGAAGTCAGATGTAATATAACTTGATCCATCCTCTCTTCATTAGGGAATTCCACTATTTTTGTCATCAGTTGATATTGTGCGTAGGGCTGAGGTTTGATTGCAAAGAGCCATCACATAGCTCCTGTTTAACGCCACCCTTCTGGTGCCATTAGCTGTGGTTTCTAATTTTAGGTAGCATCCTTTAAATAGAATAGATTTCCTTGAAGTTGGTGAAGGCGGCTCTTGCCTTTTCTTGTCTTCAGTATGCTCCTTCTCTCTAATATCATTTTTTTGTTTTGGTAGGGAGTTTCCCTGTTGCTTTCGTGTGCTCATCTCTTTATTGTCCTGCTCTTTCCTTTTTTGTTCCAGGGTTCTGAAATGGGCAGACTCTCTCTCAGCATCGCTATCGAGTTCTCTTTCCAATGGTTCAGGTCTTCTCCCTGTCTTCCAAATGTTCTTGGGGAAGGTCTCTCTTTGAGTTTTCGATCTCTTACAATCCTTAGGGTTTGAGCCTGGATCAGCGGTATCCCAGTTATCGATAGTTTGCTATTCCGATAGACTGATGCTTTCCCAGTCTTCCTCATTGCTATTTTTGTCCATAAGGTCAATCAAGTCACTTAGATTCGCTGGTTGCTCCAGCTCTTCCCATTTTTCATCTGTTGATGGAGCAATATTTTTGAGATAATTTTCCCCATCAACCTCTGTGCTGTCTAACTCGCACATAGTCAGTTCTCTTCTAGGCTTCTTTGCCCACTGTATATTTTCTCTTCTGGGCGGTGTTCTTAAATTCCTCAGAAATGCTCTTGAGCCATTTACTTTACGTTTTAGTACTTCATTCTTTGATTTTTTTCCCCTTTTCATTATTTTTTTTTGCATCCTCCTTCCCCTTCTGATGGACCTGATCCTTAGAGATTCCTCCAGCAAAGATGGCAAAGTTGGATTGATCCGGCTGAGCTATGTCCGGCTGAGGGATTGGATCCTGTTTTTCCTCCCCCTTTTTCCCAGGAGGGATCAGAAGCACATCCTCAAGCTGTAGCTCTATTTGTTTGGGGTGGGTACCGTTGCCCTGTTTGTTTCATTGGGCCTTTTCCTTCTTTGGGTTTTATTCCCAGATGATCCCCATCACTTTTCTGTTTGTGAAGGCTTCTCATCCACTTGCAATCCTCAAGGACAGCCTCCATCAATAGGGATTTATCGTTCGCATCGCTTCTTGCTAAATCACTAAGGCGACTTTGCCAGAGTTGTTAGTTCTGCTTCTTTATTTATTCGTATATTTAAATTCTGCAAAGACGAATCCATTTGCACATTTGCCTCTTTTGTCTGTTGGTGGTAATCACCTCTTGAACAGAGTCTTTAATCATCTCATAGAGTTTTAGAAAGGGGGCCAGTGTGATGTTTAACAAAGCCATGACCACTTGTTGAATGTGCTCCATATCCGTTTCTCTTCGAAGTTTACAGGCTTCAGTGATTGTCCGTGAGATTTGTTTATTCAATAACTCCCCTGGGCGCAGGTTAGCAACTTCCGAGGTAGGTTCTCTGTCATTTTCATTGCTGTTTGATACTTACAGTATTTTTGAGTTTAGGTCTTTCAATGGACCAACTGGCAAAAATAGATTTTCTTCTTCAGGGGTTGGTGTTTGAGTCATTTTCGTTGATGTTTGGTTCCCCTGAAGTTTTGTTGGTATTCTGACAGAATCCTCCACCTCAAAAGATCTCCCTTCAGCTTGTTCTTTGTCCAAGGCTGCCATTCTCTCATTTATTAGGGAAAAACTCTTCCTTTCCTCTCTTTCGATTTTTTCCCGTCAATATGGTTATGTCTTGCATAATTGTATTTGCTAGACTTGAGTTGCTCAGACTAGCTGGTGGTAGGTCTAGATTTCCGTTGGTATTGGGGCCTGCAGCTGAAATCGCCCTCCCCGATTGTCTCTGGGCTTGTTTAGCACTGCACACAGGGTTGGGTGCGTTTTTTATTCATTTCTTTAAGGGAGCTTAAATATAGGCTTCCTTTTTCCCGTTGGGGTTTTAAAGTCAGCCCTTTCAGCATTTTGATTACATTTTTGATTGCCTTTGTCCTTATAGCCTTGATTTTGATAGTCTCCCCTGTATGGCTGGAAGATATCAAATATTACTGCGGCTGCCTCCATGGAGGCTGTGTGTTGTGACTTTTCTCCCAAGTCGGTAGAATCCTGTATGGCTTTTTCCAATTGGCCCAATTCAATCGCATCCCACTGACCTCTATGTTCCCATAATGCCTCTGATGGTAAAGGTTCACTTATGGTACGGTTAAGAGGTTCCGTGGCACAACTGAGTTCCTTTGTGCATCTTTGGGGTCTCCCTTGGTCTACTTTCAGCCCCCACCTCTGCTGGGAAGTCATACAAGTCAATCATGCCTTCACACTGGACGAGTGTAGCCTGATTTGAACTTCTAGCTATTTCACGATCATTCTTGGTAAGGGGGTAATGTCCTCCACTAGGGGGATCGAGAAAGGATCCGGACTATGCAGGTCCTCCCTTGCACCAGTTTCACTTCTTGGTTCAGTATTCTCGATCTCAATTTCTGAGCTCCGATTATCCAGAGCTTTCTCAAGAGATTCACCCAAAGGCATACTAAGTTGGCCCAAGCTTATTTTAGGCTCCTCCAAAGGGGCAGTCCAGTCTCTTAGGGCAGTTTCGTATGATTCACAGACAATTTGGGCAGCCCCTCTCCCCTGGCTTGTACAGACATTAGACAGCTTGGGTGTTACAGGGGCTAAAGGTGGTTGGCTCATAGTCTCGACTGCAGTAGGGACTGTACAAGCCAAAGGTAGCTCAGGAGACGTTGGAGCCAACCGCAGGTTGTCCTCCTTTTCCAAAGACAGCAATTGGTGTTTTCCCATTTCCGTGTTAGTCAAATTTGCTCCCACAGATAAACTTTTACGCTTTTTAGTACCGAAGGGTAAGCAGGTCTGTTTTAACATTGTCGTTTTCAGTGTATGGTCCGGGCTCCCATTTACCTCTGGGAGTGATGCGAATCTTTGCCTTACCTGGAGGTGGGTTCTCAGTCCCGTTGCTTGGAGATCCGAGGTAGCAGGCGCTGACTTCATTCCGTTGTGCAGCTCCTCTTAGTAGTACCTTGTTTTTGCTCGAATTTGGCCACCTGCGGCCAGAAAATTAGATTATTGGCAAAGCCACAGCAAGCAGCCAAACAGCACAACAGTAGAGGAATCCACCTAGACGATGCCCTTTGCGCGCTCGGGCTTAGCGCCGCAAGGGTGTCTGGGTGCTTGTTTTGTAGCACTTCCTGTGGGCGGCGCTGGGGGCGGGCACGGGGTGGGGCCAACCAGCGCAACAGCGCCCTCTCCTGTACCACGCCTTCCTTGTCCTTCGGTTCAAGCCGCATTACCCTCACGCCTCCAAAATCCTCCAGCAAGTGTCAGGAAACTGACAGAGGGAAGGTGAGGGGGGGCGCAGCCACAGCACAACAGTAGAGGAATCCACCTAGACGATGCCCTTTGCGCGCTCGGGCTTAGCGCCGCAAGGGTGTCTGGGTGCTTGTTTTGTAGCACTTCCTGTGGGCGGCGCTGGGGGCGGGCACGGGGTGGGGCCAACCAGCGCAACAGCGCCCTCTCCTGTACCACGCCTTCCTTGTCCTTCGGTTCAAGCCGCATTACCCTCACGCCTCCAAAATCCTCCAGCAAGTGTCAGGAAACTGACAGAGGGAAGGTGAGGGGGGCGCAGCCACAGCACAACAGTAGAGGAATCCACCTAGACGATGCCCTTTGCGCGCTCGGGCTTAGCGCCGCAAGGGTGTCTGGGTGCTTGTTTTGTAGCACTTCCTGTGGGCGGCGCTGGGGGCGGGCACGGGGTGGGGCCAACCAGCGCAACAGCGCCCTCTCCTGTACCACGCCTTCCTTGTCCTTCGGTTCAAGCCGCATTACCCTCACGCCTCCAAAATCCTCCAGCAAGTGTCAGGAAACTGACAGAGGGAAGGTGAGGGGGGGCGCAGCCACAGCACAACAGTAGAGGAATCCACCTAGACGATGCCCTTTGCGCGCTCGGGCTTAGCGCCGCAAGGGTGTCTGGGTGCTTGTTTTGTAGCACTTCCTGTGGGCGGCGCTGGGGGCGGGCACGGGGTGGGGCCAACCAGCGCAACGGCGCCCTCTCCTGTACCACGCCTTCCTTGTCCTTCGGTTCAAGCCGCATTACCCTCACGCCTCCAAAATCCTCCAGCAAGTGTCAGGAAACTGACAGAGGGAAGGTGAGGGGGGCGCAGCCACAGCACAACAGCAGAGGAATCCACCTAGACGATGCCCTTTGCGCGCTCCGACTTAGCCTTATAGTTGGCTGGTAAAATTAAAGGACTTTGGCCAGTGATGATGGATTCGGTGGCCACAGGAAATATTATGGATTGGGGCTTGGCCAAGTCGTTGGGAGTTCCTGTGGTACAAACGCCTAGTCCAGAACAACTTAGGGCAGTAGATGGCTCACAACTCTCTTCTGGACCGTTTACTCATGAGACGGTTCCCCTTTGGATGGAAACGGAGGGGGGACATGAGAAGGAGTTAGTGTGGGAGTTAATTGATGCACCACTATTGCTTCTGATTCTAGGAATGCCCTGACTTGCACTACACAATCCCCTTGTAGATTGGGAAAAACGAGAAATACATTTTTAATCTAATTTCTGTACCATACACTGTCTGGGTGGGAGGCTTTGTCATGAGAAGTTACTAGAAAGCAACAAAGGTAATGAGCTTTGGATTGGGGAAGGTGGTTCCAAGAGTATCACCATAGGAGCAGTGACGGGAGAGTTGTCGAGTTGTTACAAAGAATTTTGGAGTGTGTTTGATGAGGAAGAAGCTGGTGAGCTCCCACCACACAGGCCCTACGACTGTAGAATAGATCTGGAAGTCGGAGCTCCAATCCCTTGCAGCCGTATATATGCGCTTACTGAAAAATAAAATGAGCATTTAAAAGGTTATCTGGAAGAAAATCTAGCTAAAGGATTCATTCGTCCATCTCATTCTCCTGCGGCTTCACCTCTGTTTTTCGTTCCGAAGAAAGGTAAAACTTTGAGAAAGTGCATAAATTATCGCGCACTCAACCGCATTACCATCAAAAATCGAAGGAGACAAATGGAAGACGGCATTCAAAACTAAATTTGGGCTGTTCAAATGTTTGTTGCTGTTTGGGTTGTTCAATGCACCCGCAGCCTTTCAGTTCTTTATAAATTATGTATTAGGTATAAATATATATATTTGGATGTATTCATTATAGTTTACATTGATGTTATTTTAATCTACTCTATGAAGTCCAGCATCAGGAACATGTTCAAAGGGTTTTGCAAAAGCTGTATGAACACAATTTACCTGCTAAATTAGAAAAATCGCAGTTCCATATGGAATTAATTGAATTCCTGGGTTTTGTGATCTCGCCTCAAGGATTCGAAATGGACACTCAAAACGATCAGGCCGTAGCAAGATATGATGATATGATATGGCATTTATAACGTGCCTATACACCAGTGTTTCAAGGTGCGACGAGGCAAGTGGGGGGAACAAAGGGACAACAGACAACGATCCTTCTAGGCCCAGTGTCATTCAGATCGTGCAAGGGAGAAGGGAAAGGGCAAAAGTGCGGGCGGGGGGAGAGGGGGAAAGTGCAGTACAAGGGGTAGTAGAATAAATAAGATAATAAAAACAGTCAGATGGTGGCAAGTGCAAGGTAAGTGCAGACATAAATTCTGGTAGGGGGGCTGTAGGGAGACCAACAGTCCCTAGGTGCAGGGTTGCCAGGGAAGGCAGTGCAGGTGTGCAACTGGCATTGCCTGCACCTGAATCAGACAGGGTGGGCAGGTAGTTTTGACCAGTGCAGATTTAGCCAGGAATTCGGCAGGGGAGAGAGGGAGAGAAAGCAGAAGCAATGAGGAAGGTTTTGAGGTGCTTACAGAACCGGAGATGGTTCTCCTCAAGTTTCAGGGAGGTAGGAAGGCTGTTCGAGAGGGAGGCCACCGCCGAAGAGAGAGATCTACCACCAACTCGTTGCTTAGAGAAGCAACTGACACTGAGGGAGTTGGAGGCAGATGAGCGAAGAGCTCAAGAATGAAGATATTTGGGAAGAGAGTTGAAGGTATTTCGGCCCCAGGCCCCAGTAGGCCTTGTGGACAATGCAGAGGGTTTTGAACTTGATCCTCGCAGCCACTGGGAGCCAGTGCAGAGATTTCAGTCCTGGAGAGATACGATCCCTGGGCTTGAGGCCAAGGACAAGTCTCGCAGTCCTGTTCTGGATAAGTTGCAGAGGACGAAGAGTAGAGGCAGGCAGATTTAGATAGAGGCTGTTACAATAGTCCAGCCTAGAGAGAACCAGGGCTCTGGAGACAGTGAGCTTCTGGGGGAAGGAGAGGAAAGGAAGAATACCTCTGAGGAGGTGCAGCTGGTAGTTTTGACTTCTTAGAGACGTCAGAGATGAGGAGAGAAGGATAGTGTGGAGTTTGTGGAGTCGATAACCCCACCTGCAAGGCTAAAAATCTTGGGAACAGGAAGTGGGCCAAGAGAGACCGGCCAGAGGGCTGCAGGGAAGGAAGGAAGGAAGGAAGGAAGGAGGGAGGGAGGGGGTGTGCCGATGAGTACGATCTCAATCTTACTGTGATTAAGACAGAGGTCATTAGCGGAACACCACTCATGGATAGCAGATAGAGATGAGGGAAGGGGAGGAGGAGGCCGAGGGTAGCCTGAAAATGAGCTCTGTATCACCCGCATAGCACTGAAAGTTAGGACAGAGCGGCAATGCGGTGGGCAAGGAGTGCCAGGTACTGGATGAACAGCCAGGGAGAGAGGTTAGATCCCTGGGGCACACCACAGGTAGAGAACAAGATATCGGATAGGATGGACCCAAATTGGACCTGGGAGGGTCGGTCGGAGAGGAAAGAAGTCAGCCACGCCAGAGCCTGACCGGTGATACCCAGGTTATCACGGAGACAGTTGAGCAGGATGGCATGGTTGACAGTGTCAAAGGCAGAAGAGAGATCAAGCAAGATGAGAACGCAAGGGGTATTGGAGTCAAGGTTGGAGAGCAGGTCTTCACAGATGTTCAGGAGAGCAGTTTCCGTGCTTCTGGCAGTTCTGAAGTCAAACTGATGGTCCTGAAGACCACCAACAGATTCGGTGTGAAGATTTAGCTGGGAGATGACCAGTTTCTCCAGGAGCTTGCCCAGGAAGGGAGTGATGGAGATTGGGCGATAGTTAGCCGGGCAGGAGGGGTCGGCAGAGGGTTTCCTAAGAAGAGGGTGCACAAGGGAGGACTTCAGGGGGGGATGGGAAGACTCCAGTGGCGAAGGAGTGATTGCAAAAATCAGCCAGGGCAGGAGCCAAGGAGTCGATGTGGTCCTTGATAGTTTTGGAGGAACAGGGGTGAACCTGTTTCGATAACTTTCATAGATCGGACTTGTCTAGAAACTTTGTCTGCAAAGAAAAGGGGGAAGGCAGAGAAGGAGTGAGGGGGTGGGGTGGCTCAGGATGGGCCAGAGGATGAGCAAGGAGTAGAGGGAGGCGGGCGATCGGAGGAGAGTGAGGACAGGATTTCCTGAGTGTTTGAAATGAAGTGAGAGGCCAGTGCCGTGCAGAGGGCCTGGGAAGGGACAGGAGAGGTAGAGACTGCAGCAGGATTGGGCCAGTTCCTTGCAGATTTGAAAGAGTTTGGCCGGGTTGTTAGATGCCGCAGAGATGCAGGCTTGTATATGAGCTCTCTTCTTAGTGAGGACGGAGAGCCGGTATTGCCTTTGCAGCAGGTGGCAGGCCAGTTTGTCAGAGGATTAGCAAGAAGCACGCCATTTCCTCTCGACCACCCTGGGCTGAGGTCTGAGCCATACCAGGAGTTGCACTTGGCTTTGGGCTTCAAATGGATTCTCATAACAGGGGTAAGGATATCAAGAGTATCAGATATAGAAGAATGGAGCGTGGAGAGGGCTGTGTCAGGGTGACAGTCAGCCAAAGGTGGAGGTGGGGGTGAGAAGGTGGCAGCGAAAGCTTCAACTGACGCACGCTTCATGGGTCGGATGACCGAGAAGGTAGGTGGCAGTGATAGAGGTGGCTTGACCTGATGGGTAGGGAGGGTGAGGTGGGAGGATAGGAGAAAGTGATCAATCCAGGAGAGGGGAGTGGAGAGAGGGACAGAGAGGGGAAGGTCTGAGGAGATCAGAACATTGAGAGCATGCCCTGCTGAATGAGTCAGTCCAGAGGGGAGAACGGTGAGTGAGAGTCGCAGAGGTCGCAAAAGAGTCCATGGGGGGGGGGGGGGGGCAGGAGGCATCCAGGTGGATGTTGAAGTCTCCAAGAAGGAGGAGTTGAGTGGTAGAGGCCAGGAGAGAGGAGGAGAGGTCCGCCCACTCAGAGAGGAAGGAAGAAATATGAACAGGTGGCCGATAGACAGTAGCCACAGCAGGGGAATGGCTAGGGGAGAGGGAGAGCCTGCAGACAAGACATTCAAAAGAAGAGTAGGTCTGCGTAAGAGTGACAGAGGCAGGAATCCACTCAGGGAAGATGAGGGCTACAACCCCACCAGATCGGTTGGGCCTGGGCGCGGAGAGGATCTTGTAGCCGTCCAGTAGGAGTGTGTCAAAGCTGGTGACAGAGCTGGCCGTGAACCATGTCTCAGTGAGACCGAGGACATCAAGGTCAAATTCTTCAAGAAGGCGGCAGATATCAGAGGAATGTTTGACAGCAGAGCGAGATTTAAGAGTGGCAATGTGGAGAAGGTTGCCATCCTTGAAGGACTTCCGGGGAGGGGTACAAATCAGAGGTACACCCTGCATAGGTGTAGAAGATGGAGGAGGAGCCCGAGAGGGGGCAGTGAGGGAGGGGGAAGGCAAGGCAGCCAAGGAAAGGGGAGGGGGGACAGCCGGAGAGGAAAGGAAGTTGATAAGGCGCAGGAAACGTCTATCAAAGAGGTGAAGGTTGGCCTGGGGGTCTTGGACCACGACAGACCCATTTGAGTAAACATTAATGATGACCTTAGAGGAATGGAAGGAGGACAGGAGGGCGTCCCAACGGGTGCCACCGTTAATGGGAGAAGGGGAGAAAGGAGAGAGTACAGAGACCATATAAAGGGTCCATATGTCGGGTGAAGGAACGACAAAGAGGATATCAATGAGTTTCCTTTGAGGAGGCACTGGCGTAGGTGTCAGTGATGGGGAGGCCTGGGTTTGAGACCAGGATGTCCTTTTTAAACTTCTTCCTACCAGATAGGTTCATAGAGAAGCAGTTAGAGAAGATAGGGGAGACAGAGAGCACTATAGAGTAGGTGGGAGAGTAGGGGGTGAGGAGGGAGAGGGGGAGACACTGGCGAGAAGTAGGCAGACAAGAAGCGAGCGGCAGGCAAGTTTCCCAAAAGGACAGACTGGAGGGGTTAAGAGCTCACAACTGCTCAACTTTAGAACCAGTGAGAGACCATCTAAGTTTGAGAATCCTGTAGGGGAGAAAAAGGCCTAATATTCACAGTGCAAGATTTTGAGTACTGATATAGTGCTTACTTACAGCAGCATAGGGGACAACAGAGCCATGTTTAGGAATCTGTAGGAGGGGTAGGCAGGGAGGCTAGTGGGCAAAACCAGTGGAGACTGACTGGCACCTGGCATCCCTTGCGGACACCTGCAGACACCGCAGGAGCCGCAACCGAGGGAGCCGCCCTTAGCCGTGGGGCTGCCGGGCAGGGACTGCCCTGGTAGCACCAGTATTGTATTGTATTGTATTTATTTGTAATGCGCACCGAACCCGAAGGTAGCCAGGCGCAAAGGCAGCAAGAGGGTTGCAAAGCTTCGTTACATACGTGTGGCGAGGTCCAGCTAGGGTTACATTGCCGGAAATATCACGCCAAGTAGGAGGGTAGAACATGTACATTAAAGGCAGTACTATAAACATATTTACAATTAATGCGTAGGGGACGAACATAACATGTGCATTAGGGCAATACTATAAACAAATTTACATTCAGTGAGGCGCCACATGGTATTGGCACATCTGGGTCTCTAAGAGTCATTGTGAGTCGAGAGATTTCAGCCAGTGGATGGTCCTAGCTCTGAACTGGTGGTAGGGTAGGTCCTCCCTGCACGACGGAGGGAGGGAGTTCCAGTATTGTGCTGCTTTTACTGGAAAGCTGTTTGCTCCAGATGTAGTACGTTTAAACCTGGGCACCAGAAGAAGGTTGGAATTGGCCGTTCTCGCGGGGCGGGAGAGGGTGGGTCTGGTAAATCTGGCGATGAGGTATTGGGGGGCTGCTTGGTGGAGGCATTTATGAATCAAAGACACTGATTTAAGAAATATCTTGTCCTTGGTGGATAGCCAATTAGCAGTTCTTCTGGAATCTGAGATATGGGCTTTCTTCGGGATGCTAAGGGCCGCTCTGAGGGCATTGTTCTGGAGTATTTGGATTTTGTTAGAGATATATTTGTTGCAGCCTACATATAAGGCATTGCAATAGTCCAACTTGGACAGGATCAGCGCCCTGGCCAAGGTGGTGCAGTTGGTGGGGGAGAGAAAGGGTTTGGCTGCCCTGATAAGTTTGCAAGTGTAAGAGGTGGCGGAGGCCATTGCGTTCACTTGTTTGTTGAAGGTAAGGGTGGAATCTAGATAGAATCCGAGGGTTTTAACCTCCTTAGCTACCATGATTTTGTTGTTGTCAATTATGAATGAGGAGTATTTGTGGCCCAGTTTGTTGAGGTGGTGTGTGGAGCCTAGAATGAGAAGTTCCGTCTTGTCATCATTCAGGCATAGTCCGTGTGAGGCCATCCATGCCTGGATGATGAGGTACACTTTATTAACGAAGGCCAAATCCCAGTAAAGAGGAGGAGGAGGAGGGGGGGGGGACGGGATGAAGCCAATTGGGGGAGCTGGGAGGCTTGGAGGAGGGAGGGAGGGAGGGGACACCTGGAGACCACGGCAGGGGAGAAAAACACGAGGGAATAAAGGTAAAAATCCAAACTTTGCAAAAAAGCACACGGCCCACGGAGGGGCTCAAATACTGTCAGCTGGAGGCCTGCAGTCACCCGCTCTGCCCTGATGGAAGTGGCGAGCGCGGTGGACTGCTAGGCAAGCTAGCTTGGAAGAGACACGGGATGAAGCCAATCAGGGGGGAGGCTTGGAGGCGGGAGGGAGGGAGGGGACACCTGGAGACCATGGAATGGGAGAGGGGGGGCAGGGGAGAAACACATGGGGAATGGCCTTCTCCCACCTGTGTCAAAGAGGTTCAGAGTTTCCTAGGCTTTGCCAATTTTTCCCAGCCATTCATTAAGGATTTTTCTTTGAAAGTTTCAAACATCAGCCGATAACTCAAAAAAGGAGGTTACGTTTCTTTGGTCGAAGGAGGCCGATCAAGCATTTCAAGAACTCAATGAGAGTTTTGTCTTTGTACCTATTCTGATTCATCTCGACCATGGTCAACTTTTTTTCGTGGAGGCTAATGCTTCAAAGTAGGAGCAGTGTTGTCTGAGCGACATAGAGAGATAGGTCAGCTACATCCAGTGGCATATTTCTCTGAGAGGTTCGCTCCAGCGGAAATAAATTACATTAATACAGACCGTGAGTTACTGGCCATAAAGAGGGCCTTTCAAGAATGGAGACACTCTTGTAGGTGCAAGACATACTGTAACTGTTTTAACTGATCATCAGAACCTTTTGTTTCTGAGGTCAGCAAAGACACTTACCCTGAGACATGCATTGGTCTTTCTTTTTCTCAGAATTTGATTTTATTATAACTTTTATACAAGGATGACAAAACGGAAAAGCAGATGGGCTTTCACATCAATTCCCGGGGAGTTCGAAGATGCTGGAGGGTAAATCTGCCCCTTTGATTTCAGAAGACCTCTTCGTCTGTGCTACCTAAAGAGAAAAGTTAGATTTTGGAGCTAAAGTAAAAGAACTAATGAATCGGGGAAAGATGCAAGATTGGTTAAGGGAAGATCCGGCCCGAAGCATTCATGAGGGATTACCCAATGTGGATGTTGAGGAGAATTCTCAGAATTTGGTAATTCCTCTCTACCTTCGAGACTCCCAGCCCTTTTGCTGAACTTTGGGACTCTGTACTTTTTTTATTCTGTTTGCTTTCTGTGTTTATTTCTTTTGGTTATGGAGTTTTAAGATAACTCCATAGGCACCTTTTCATGTGTGTTACACAGCACCCTCAGTGCAGTGACACAGGGTTGTCTTTTTAGACTCCCCAAAGGTTTAAATACCTTCTCTGGGATAAACCACTGTTTCCCAGAGGTATCCCCTGTGTCTAAAAACTCATGTAGCAGTCAAATGCTACCCTGTCCTATTGAAAAGGCTGGTGGCAGTGGTTTTACAATGAACTACCATGATTTTGCCCGACCGGTAGCTAAAAATCTTGGGAGGCATATTTTTTAAGATGGCGCTTTAAGCCCCTTTTTTTAAACCGGTCCCGTTCTTCTTTTTTCGCCATTTCTTTTTGGAAAGGTCCTTCTAGTGTTTGTCTCTGCGCGCCAAACGAGGTTTGGTCCCTTTGGTGGGCTTTAGGACTGAAGGCCGTCTCTGGCATCTGAGTGTCTGGGGTGGGCAGGAAGTGAGGGAGGTGCACGAAACTCCCTGTGCTTAGTCGCCTAGGAGACCCAAATGCACTCTGGCGTGAATGGCTGGCTGACTGTCCCGCAAGGACAGCCGCCCTGCTGGGTGAGTGACTGCTAGGCTGGAATTAATGGGAGAAAACTGTTTAAAAGCCGAGTCTCCAGGATTGGAAGGCAGAGTCGACCACTGGACCAAAAGAACCGAAGACTAGCTGGAAGAGGACGGCTGCTGCAACTCCTGGACCGTTGGTTTGCACCGTGAAGCCCTGCTGCAGGTCCAAATTGCCAGACTCCATTCGACAAAGAAGCTCCTTCAAGGACGGATTCTTCCTTTTAGTTGGTGGGACCAATCAACTTGTAAGACACCTGGATACCATTCTCAAGGCTTGTTAGGATTAACCAGGGAGAGGGATGCCAGTTTGTGTTCTTGAATCTACATCTACTGGAACTGAAGTGACTCCATTTTGTTTGCTTTCTTCAACGAGCCCATGCAGTGCAGGAGTACCCCGACATCCTCCCTCTTGTCCCCACGATTGAGGCTCAGGAATAGTGAGATCTGCAGCACCTGCAAGGAACTCCGACTTCAGCAGCATTTGTTTCTTCATACAACGGTACTGTGCCAACCTGATTGAGAGAACGCTACTCTCGCAGTGAAAGTTTGTGAAACGTTCCCAACTTTCAGACCTAATCAGCTTGTGGCCCGACATATGATCTTTTTCGTCTAAACTACTTCCAAGAACTTTCACAAAGACTTTACCGTTTGATACTAGAACTGCTCTTTCCTATCCAGAACACTAGCCCATTGACTTTGGCCTGGCCTATTGACTTGAATTGAACTTCTCTGGTGAACTGAAACGACTTGCACTGTCTAAAAAGTATATATGATGTATTTTACCTACCTTGTGCCTTTTGCTCCTTTCTAAGTACTGAACTGCTGTTTGGCTCCTATTTCAGGGGAGCTCAAACTGTCTCAAAACCTTGGAATTTAGTATTTAAGTGTATTGGTTTATAATATTAAGTTGCCTTCTCCCAGTGAAATGTTTTCTACATGATTATGTAATAAATTATAAGTGTTTTTTACCAAGAAACCTTGAGTATGTGTTTACTTGAACCACTGTGATTGAAATTCTTTTGTGTAACTACTTGTACTGCTCACATTCACTCTTGAGATAAGCCTGGCTGATCAGCTCGCTACCAATAACTGTGTGGTACACACTTATACCAAGGGTTGGTTTGGCTAACACCTGTAGTCCTAATTGTTTGTAGTGGACCCAGAGGGTACTGCCTGCAATTCTGCCTAAAAGTGGATGATCGCCTTTTCCTGCAGAGTGAGGTGTTGAGAGAGGAGGCTTTAAGAGTATGTCATTAGATCTGTTTGGCGGTGCACCCGGGTTATAGAACGACGTTGGAATTGGTTCAAAGACATTTGTGGTGGTCTAATATGAGAACTGATGTGCACATTTTTTACATCCCTTACCAGTGCCCCCTTGTTGGGACTGTTTTTCTGATGTTCTACCAACCTTCTACCCAACTTCATCAAAACCATTCAACTGAGACAGTACAAGACTTCAGTCTTAGTATAAGGCTGTACCACCTGAGTTCTTTAGTAATGTTGACGGAACAGCCAGGCTTATTTTAGGAGGGAGAGAGGGCTGCAGAAACAGTACAAATGAAATTGTAATACCATTGGTTCAAAGAAACACTGCTACACTATGTATTGTAAAAATAAATAAAATAAATTGTTTATTTAAATACAAGTGGGCCCAGATAAATCCTGAGGGAAATATGTACTATCACATTAAATGTAATCACAATTATAAAAACACGACACTATGCTTGAAGATATACAGACCAAAGCATAAACCTTATTTGGAACACCGTTGGAACACCGAAAAGTAGTTCTAGGGAAGTCAAACCTTTTCATACACATTCAGTATAGTCACACATATTCTTGGGGAGTAAAAACCAATTGTTACTTTCAGATTACATTCAGTAATTCAAGGGTAGGAAACCCTACCAGTTATACCGTGACGCTCAGCAACAAATCACATAATCGGTCAACAGGACAGTATACGTTTTGTGAATAGTGCAACACTTACTCCAGATATAGTAAAAACCTATAACTACTTTTGTGATAAGTTATGCTAGGTGAGTAAAACCTAATATTCAATTACCAGTGCTTTTGAGATTAGTGAGACATATTGCGATAAGCAGTAACTCTTGTAACTTATTTTTGGATGGCACAGCTAACTCAAGGTAAGTAAAACCCATATACTTTTTCAAGGAACTATCGGCAACTTGAGGCAGGTATAAACCGAAGACTATTTTTGTTTGTCTAAAACAGACCAGGGGAATCCAAACCCAATGTTACACTTTATGAATGACTCCGTTATTCTAGGTAGGTAAAACCTAATGCAGACTTATTCTGGACGGGCTAACAGCAAGTCAGGATAAGCAAGACCCGGTTCGGGAACACTCATACATATATCCTAACTTGGATAGTGAAGTGAAACCAACAGCGTTACTTTTGGGAAGAGGCACAACCAAAGCACAGGTGAGTAATATACCCTTACATCTACTTTCTGTTCGAATGGCGAAGCAGCCTCTAAGGAAAGAAAGATCTTGCATATACTTTTCAGCATAGTGCAACACACGTTCAAGTTAAATAAGAACTTTTGTAACTGTTTACTCTGTTACCAAGCAACTCTTTTACAAGTAAGTAACTTTTAAACGCTTATTCTCTTTTCTAGGCAAAAGGCCCAATCTCTTAAAAGTCTTTCCATTATTCTTGGAGCATGAGTGTTCTCAGTGGCAGAAGGGGGGTCACTAGGGTCTATTGTCCAACAAGCAGTGTCAGGATAGGTTCTTAAGTAGCAAAACTCAGTGTTCCTTAGGCAGACTTTTCAAACGGGTGAGTATTTTACTTTAGAGTCATTTGGGCATCCAGGGGCTTCACAGAAGACACTCTAGGAGGATTCCAGCAGTGAGCCTGGATGAACTGGACGAGAGGCCTCCCAATCGCGGAAAACACCCCAAAACTATACAGGACTCCCAAGAGACTTTAGATAAGTAAATGCCCAAGCCAGCACAGTACCTCAGCACAGAAGATTTTGCAGCAGGAGAACTTCAGGATCTGCAGCCAAAAACCCAGTCAGTGGATTCCTTGTTGTGGTGACTGAAAACAGGACCTTGGAAGGGACTTTGCAGCAGGGATTAATGAGGAAGGCTCTGAGCAAGGGTTTCCTCACGGCTGGATGCGGCTCTGTGGATTTGGAACCTTTTACAGGAGCACAGAAGAAGACAGAATATCACTGGTCTGATTCTCGTTGTTACAAAGGTCCGTGAGGGGACTTTTCGGACTTGGTTCGTGTCTCTGGAGATCCAGCAGGATGCCTACGAAGTTTCTGCAAGATTCGGAATTCGGACACACAATAGCTTGTAGTCCCAGGGTATTGGGGTATTGCAACCCCGCAAGTTTGCAGCACAGCGTGGGATGACTCAAAATGCAGGTGTCCTTGAGTCTGGTTGTTGGGGAGAATTCTCAGAAATGTTCTAATTCCTCTTTACCTTGGAGACCTCCAGCAACTTTGCTTTATTTTGAGGGCTGGAATATTTAACCTGGAGAGAGACCCTTTTTCCCACTCTCTCGTGTATTTTTGGTATGATTTGAACACTGTTTCTTTTGGTTGTGGAGTCTGACAAACTCCATAGGCATCATCTTTTACATTGTCACACAGCACCTTCAGTGCAGTGGCACAGGGAAGTCTTCCAGATTTCCCCAAGGTTTAAATACCTCCTCTTGGATAAACTACTGTTTCCAAGAGCAGTAAAGTGAAATTGACGATACTTACATTTGTAACTTTCTAGACCCAACCCACACTATCAAACAATAGGAGGCATGCAGAGGTTACTTAGTGTATCCCCTTTGTCTAGCGTCTCATGTAACATTTTTATGTTATCCTTTCCTCGATGAATGGCTGTTGGCAGTGGTTTACTTTTAACTTGCCATGGTGTGCTTTTGCAGCTGCAGTAAAGCACCCAAGGGTGCCATTTTTGTCAAAATGCCCCTGGTAGTCTTTTTTCGCCATTTCTTTGTGGAAAGGTACTTCTTGAGATTTACTCTGCGCGCCAAATTAGGTTTGGTCCCTTTGTTCGTTTTGTCTTTGGCGGAATTCACGAGTGAAGCCCGCTTCTGGCTTCAGGGTGTCTGGCGGGGGCAGGAAGCGAGGGAGGTGCCCGAAACTCCCTGTGCTTAGTCTCATAGGAGACAGGAATGCACTCTTAGGTGATTGGCTGGCTGGTTGTCCGGCAAGGACAGCCACCCTGCTGGGTGACTGACAGCAAGGCTGGAATGAATGGGAGAAACCTGCATAAAAGGCAAGGCTTTTTGGCTTGGAAGGCAGAGTCGACCACTGGACGAAGGAATCCGAAGAAGAATTTGGAAGAAACATCTGCTGCAACTCCTGGACTGTTGGTTTGCCCGGTGAAGCCCTGCTGCTGTGCCGAAGCTCTGAATTTGCCTCAACAAGAGAAGCCCTACAAGGACGACTTTTCCCCTTGAGTTGGTGGGACCAATCTAAAAGTAAGCCACCTGGGCATCCTTTCGAAGCTGGTTGTTTCTCCACTGCAGTTGCTGCTGGAACCAAAGAGCTAGGGAGAGGAACACCAGATCGTGTGCATTGCTTTTAAGTTGGCCAAGAGTTCCAGGAAGATCCTCCATACTCCCAGGAAGCAGGACTAACCGAGCCCAAGCTACCTCAACAGAGTGCTGGACCCCAGATGCAAGGAAAGGCCATCTCAACAGCCAAGCGTCTGCGGTGGTGCTATTTGCCGAGACGCAAGGAGCTGAAACCGCGAAGTGTCACTAAATAGAAGTTGGTCCTTTTCTGTCGCCGACCGTCCCGTTGCAGTGCAGGAGTCCTCAAAGCGTCCTCCCTCTTGTCTCCACGACTGAGGCCCAGGAACCCAGGATCTCCAGAGTTTCCCAGGAACAGAAGCCCGCTGGAACTGTTTTTCTTCTAACCAAAGGCACTATAAAGTCTAAGTGAACTTACCTCTTGTTGTGTAAACTCACTTGTTCTCAGTTGACTCACTTGTTCTCAGTTGAGACTTGTCTTGGTTGCTTCTGTAGGGTTGCTAACAGCTTCTTTACCTCATAAGCCTAATCAGCTTGTGGCCCTGCTTTGCTTTCTTCTTTTCTACAAACACTTCTAAAACATTGTGCAAGACTTTTACCTACCTGCAAGAATTGATTCAGCTCACCTAGACTGTGTGTTTGGCCTTCCTTCCAGGAAGGGGTTAACTTACTTTGCTTTGGGGGTTACCAAAAGTACTTGCCTACTTCAGAATATTTGTGAGATCTCTTGTTTTGTTCTAATAACCTTTTTCTTAGCAATACTCCTAAGTATTGCCCTAAATGCAGCAGTGATATATTAATGTCCAGGGTCCTAGCTAATTGTCACCTGAGAGTGTATGAAGTATTTGTGTGCCATCCATAATGGGTTCTTGCTGATTTAGAGGAACTAGGTGTGTATTTTGGAGTGTATTTGTGGGTTACTATTATATTGCCCCTTCTGAGGAAGGCTTACTGAAACTGACTGTTAAATAAATTAATAACTGTTTCATCAACAAACCTTGTGTGTAAGAGTTTATTTGAATGCTTGTCACTGTGATCTCTGTGTAACTCCCCTACTGCTCACATTGACCCCACTTGAGAGAAGCATGGCTGCTCAACACGCTGCCAACCTGTGTAGTACAGACTTATACCAAAGGTTGGATTCCTATTGCCAGGAGGTCAGGGTTGTTGTAGTGCACCCAAAGGGTACTGCATACAATCTTGCATAACACTAGTGGGTCTCACCAGGCTCTGGGTTGTTGTTTTCAGATCCCCTGGTCGAAAACAACAACCCAGGTTCAGGCTCAGGTTACACAGCAGGCTCTCCGGTCGCTGGAAATAATCTTAGCCGCTTTTCCTTCATCCTCCTCTTAGACTTTTCCAGTGGTTGATTTGTCTTCAGCTTCCAAGTTTGAAGTATTTAACAGGAACTACAGCACAACTTCTGCATTCTCTTGCTGCATTTTGCAACAAGGGGCGGTCTGGTTGTCCAATCAGGACAGTCAGCCCCCCACTGGGATGTGTCCTCATCCATGCCTTTTGGACTCTTCCCTTGCTTCCTGCCTTCACAGACAGACTGGAGCCTGGGCGGAGAGTCCAGGGGACTACCGCTGAAGATAAAAATCACACAAAGGAATTTCCCACCTTGGATGTCAGGGGAAGGATGGACAAGAAAAACTAAAATGGCAACAAAAAAAAAAGACTGGGCCACTTTGGTAAAATGAGCACACTTGGGTGCCTTTACTGCAGCTGTGAACACATCCCGCGGTTAAGGTGCACTGAATTAGTAAAAGCGATCACTGCCACCAGCCATTAAAGGTAAGCTTGTCCCTGTAACAGAATTGTTAGTTTTAGTGTGAAAGGGGATACTTTGTGTCTTTCGAGCACTCCACATAAGGTGGGGTGTGCTGGTTTCACCAAATACATTGTAAAGGGGACCCGAAGATCATTTATACTCTTGGGAACTGTAGTACTCTCAAGGTTAGCCAGAGAAAGTTTAAAGGGGATCCCAAAGGGCAACACAGCAACAATAGGCAGTATGTGACAAAAGTTGTCAGAGGATACAATTAAAAAGACACTATAGAGAGTCTACAATATGACACTCATAAAGAGTTAAATATGCTGGGAGTGTGGAAAAAGGTTCCCACACAGAGGTATAAGGAAATATAATCCACCAGTAAAGCAAAAGGTTCTGGGGTTGACACAGGTCAGGAAGATTTACCATTACTATGAAAATCTTACTTAACACCCCTCGACCCTGGCATACGATTTCACTCGATTTTATTTTTTATTTACCTCCAGATCAAGGATGTACCTCAATTCTTGTAGTCGTGGACCATTTATCTGAAGCAGGACATTTCATTCCAATGAAAGGAAAGGCGTCCGCATCAAGTCTGGCAAGATCATTTTTAGGGAAATCGGTCTGCCAACTTGTGTAATTTCTGATTGAGGTTCACAGTTTTGTTTTTGTATCTCTGCCAACTCGTGTAATTTCTGATCGAGGTTCACAGTTTGTATCTAAGTTATGGACAGCTTTTTGCATGGAACTCTGAATGGAAGGCAGCTTATCTTCTGCATATCATCCCCAGACCAATGGACTTGCAGAAAGAGCGAATCTAGAGCTTGAAAAATGTCGGTTTACTTGCGTCCAATGATGGTTGGGTTGATCTGCTGTGGTTGGTAGAGTTCTGCTACAATAATGCAGCTGAGGATTCAATTAAAATGTCACCTTTTTTCTGCAACCAAGGTTTTCATCTTCTATTTCTATGCAGTGAACCCATCGATGAAGTTTCTTGCCCTGAAGTAGAAGAAAGATTACACCTCATGAAGAAAAGTTTAGAATGGGCTAGATCTGCTTGAAACAAAGAGAGCATGAAACAATCCGCAGATCGTCATCGGCAGAACTGTCCAGATATATAAGATTGGGGACAAGGTGTGGTTATCAACTAAAAATGTGAAACTCAAAGCTAAAAACAGAAACAAGTTTAGTCCCAGATTCATAGGGCCATTTGAAATTGAGAAGATTTTATTCCTGGTATCAGTAAAACTTGCCTTGTGGCCTAAAAATACATACCACTTCTCATGTAAGTCTCATTAAACCAGTTGTGAAAGATACTCGTTTGACTGTGCAACCAGCTCCTGTGATAATGGATTCTGAGGGAGAAGAGTGAAGTTCAAAACATTCTCGTCACAGTAGGGGAAAGTTGCAATCCTTAATTGACTGGAAGGGACTTGGTCTGAGGATGCCTATGCCCCGCTTCTATTTACTAGATTTCATAAGAGGTGTTAGACAAGATTCTATGCAGTACCCTTTGGGTGCACTACAAAAACCCTGAACTCCTGGCAATAGAAACCCCACCTTTTGTATAAGTCTGCACTACACAGGGTGGTAGCGTGTGCAGCAGCCATGATTCTCTCAAGAGCGGTCAGTGTGAGTTGTAGGGGAGTTACACAGATTCACAGTGAAAAGTATTATTCAGTCAGTTAGAATAAGCCTTCTTCAGAAAGGAGCAATATAAAACACCACACAAATATACTTAAAAAATACACACTTAGTTATCTAAATCAGCAGATACCCATTTGGGATGAGACACAGGCACTACCTTTACCCTCGGGTGACCTCAATAGCTAAGGTGCTTTTGAAATTACTATATCACTGTTGCATTTAGAATATTCTTAGGAGTAGTGTTAAAGAGAAGAGAGTTCAGAACAAAACAAGTATTCACACAAATTTTCTGAAGCAGGTAAGTACTTTAAATACAACCCCCCCAGTGTAAAGTCAGTTAATCCTTTAATGGAAGGAAGGCAAAATGTTAATGTTAAAGGAAATGTGTACCGTGCACTATCACCACTGGAGTGGTCCCCTGGCTCTCTGGCGGCTCTGAAAGAGGAGGGGAGGTTGAGTTAGTTGGAGGAAGCAGGAAATGTGCAAGAGAGCAGTGATGTGTTGTTGGCGGCAGGGAGAAGAGTCAATCAGGGAGCCTAGGCCAGCCAATGTTAAGTTAGCAAAAGTCAAGGTGAACTGAAGCACTTCGATGTCTAATGAGTCTTTGTAGAAGAGAAGAAACTCAAAGTAGGGCCACAAGCTGATTGTGAAGTGAAGAAGCTGGCAGCAACTCTACACATGCAACCAAGCAAGTCTCCAACGAGGATAAGTGGCTACACGACAAGAGGTAAGTTCCCCTAGACTTTACAGTAGGTTGAAGAAAAAGTGCAGCAGATGATTTCTGTTCCTGTGTAGCTCTGCAGATTGTGCTGTTCCTGGGCCTCAGTCCTGGGGACAAGAGGGAGGACTTCTGGGGATTCCTGCATAGCAGTGGGACGGTCACCGCTCGCAACCGGCAAACTTCAAACAAGTGGCTGTTCAGTGTTTCTAGTTCCTAGCGTCTACCGCAAATAGCAATACTGCGGTTCCTGGCTGACAAGATGGCCTTTCCTTGCTTCTGGGGTCCCCGCACTCTGTTGAGGGGGCTCGGTCAGTCCTGCTTCCTGGGAGTCTGGAGCTCTTGGCCAGCTTAAAAGCAACGCACACAAACTTGTGTTCTTCTCCGTGGCTATCCAGTTCCAGCAGCGACTGCAGTGGATACTCGACCAGCGTTCAGAGGATGTCCAGGTGGCTTACTTTGGAGTTGATCGGTCCCACCAACTCAAAGGCAGAAGTCATCCTTGCAGGAGCTTCTCTGTCGATACGACTTTGGAGTTTCTGAACAGCAGCAGGGCTTCACCAGGCAAACCAACGGTCCAGGAGTTGCAGCAGGCGTTCTTCAGATTCCTTTGACCAGTGGTTGACTCTGCCTTCAAGCCAAAAAACCTTGCCTTTTATGCAGGTCGCTCCCATTCATTCCAGCCGAGCTCTCAAGTCACCCACCAGGGTGGCTGTCGTTGCTGGACAGTCAGCTGGCCAATCACCACAGAGTTCATGTGGGTCTCCTAGGAGACTAAGCACAGTGAGTGTCGGGCACCTCCCCCACTTCCTGCCCCCCACCAGACACCCTGGAGCCAGAGGTGGGTTTCACTTGTGAAGCCTGCCAAAGGCAAAGCGAACAAAGGGACCTAACCTGGTTTGGCCCGCAGAGTAAATCCCAAGAAGGACCTTTCTACAAGAAAATGGCGAAAAAAGAAGGCTGGGGCCATTTTGACAAAAATGGCACTGCTGGGTGCAAACGCAGCCCGGGGTAAAATCCCATAATGGTAGTAAAAAGTAAACCACTGCCACCAGCCGTTCATCGAAGAAAGGGTAACATAAAAATGTTACATGGAAAGCTAGAGAAAGGGGATACCGAGTAACCCCTCCAGCACCCTATTGTAAGATAGTGTGTGCTGGTTCTAGAAAGTTACAAATGTAAGTAAAGTCAATTTCACTTTATTGCTCTGGAAAACAGTACTTTATCCCAGAGAAGGTATTTAAACGATTGGAAAATCTGAAAGACTTCCCTGTGTCACTGCACTGAAGGGGCTGTGTGACACAATGTAAATGATGATGCCTATGGAGTTTTTCAGATTCCACAACCAAAACAAACGTTTAAAATCACATCAAAACACACGAGAGTGGGGAAAAAGGGTCTCACTATCTCCAGGTTAAAAAATAAATCAAGCCCTCAAAATCCAGCAAAGTTGCTGGGGGTCTCTAAGGTAGAGGGAATTAGCATATTTCTGAGAATTCCCCCAAAGAAGAGGTTTCCTTTGAGGCCAGGTCTTTGTGGTGGGGGTACTGTCAGGGTTCTAGGAAAACTGTGTACTTGAACCAGGCTGGCAGTGAGGACACGTAGGCTTAATTGTGTGCAGGCAGTTTTAGCGGGTTGGCAACTAAAGAAAATAAATACCATGTTCCTTAATCATTTAGCCCAGATATTTGCAGTAGTCAGCTCACAAGATGGAGGATTGGGCAGTAACCTAGGGCAAGATGGAGTTTCACCTCAGTAACATTCTAAAATGGAATGTTTAGGACCGTTGGAGGTGAGCTCTTTTTCCAACTACCTTTCATCATAATTGTCTTAAGAAGAAGTCAAGTTTTCAGTTGCTCTTTTGAGTCCTACCTTTTTGAAAAATGTCCAGGACTGAATTAGAAGATTGAGGAAGAACAGTTGCAGCAACTATTTACCGGTGGGAGCGCTGCAAGTTGAGAACTAGATTATGATCATTCAGAATTTCAGATTTCGTTTTTATGACTGCATAACTGTCTAGGACTGATTTTCAAAAATGCCCTTTAATTTACAGCATTTATATAATGCTAAGTTGGTGAGGAAAAAAACCTTCAGTGTACTGAACAAGGCAGCCGTTTGTTACTCTGAGGGATTGTGCGCAAGAAAGCTGAATTAATAATGATCCACTTTCGCAGATCAAGTAGACTTTCACGCTGAAAAGCTCAGGAATGTCATGCAAATCTGTTCCCGGATGGATACACGTTTAAAAGTAATGAAGTTAAGGCTTCATGTTTGGAAATTCAGCTTTCGTAAAAGTTTACTTCAGGACTGCGTGCTCGCCACTAGATGGCATTTGAAGTCACAATTTGCTAGTACAAGGCCAAATTTTAGGAAATGCAGTTAAAGTGAACACTTAACTTTTAGTAGATGAGATTGCGGGATCCTGCAGAGTGGTAAACTCCTTGATTTATTAGCATCAGTCACTTTGAGCTTGTTGCTCTTCAGAGCACTACGGCAGCCATTTGCCTTAGGCTTTAAGGTAGTTGTAGTTTTTTCAATGAATGCAGTAGTTCTAGAAAAGAAGAGTACAGATTAGGTCAGCAAAACTTTTACATTTAAAGAAACCTTTTCGAGAAGCAATACAATTCACAAAAGTGAAGTTTTAAGAGTTAGAAGATCTCTAGTTCGCTTTAAAGGTTGCTGTGATGAGAAGAGAGATTTTCCTGAAGAAAAGCAAGGTTATGAATTTGCAAATACAAGACTTTAAGAAATAACACTTTCCTACTATGAAAATTGGACAGGAAGCTATAAGAAAGGAGTTTCTACAATAGGAATATAAAGCATACAGTGTTTTTCAGCTGCAACTACAACTGAATAGAATCCTCTAGGCAGAGGATTCACAGGTAATTCTTGGTGGGAGGAGAGGAAGGTGGGGTTTTGAGTGCTTGGTAATAACAGTACTTAATTCTTGTACAGGGAGCCCAACTGAAAATTAAGAAGAGCTCCCGTGTTTTTTGTTATTTTATCCAATTCCCCTTTCCTCCCAGGCTGACCTGGGTCCTGCTGGAACAATAAGATCAGTAGGACACAGAGCAGTCGGTGAGAGACTGTGGCGTTCAGCAGCTTCCATGGAGGAAAAATGAAGCCGCAACAAACAGTCACAGACCTTCTAGAGAGGGACACTTTGTCCTCTGCTGAAGTCTGACCTTGAGGGTCCACCTTCTGCAAGTAAAGTCTGCAACTCAGGATGGTCTCTAGGATCCAGATCTCCAATGCAGGGAAGGTTTTCTTCCAGCTCTGTTTCACCAGTAGCTATTTCCGCTGAATTTGGTTGGTCCTCCCACTCTGCATCAGCTGGGGAAGGGGTCACAGGCGTGAAATGGGAATGTCCTCTCTGAGATGTCCTTGTTTTGTGAACAGGTTTGGATTTCAGACCTTTCTTCTTACCAGAGACCCTAGTTTTCTCCTTAGGCTCTCAACTCCTCTTAGAAGTTGAAGGGTGGCCTTCCTGTTGACTGTAGGTATTGGGTGTCTCCTTAACCTCAAACTGAGAATCTCTTAATGTTGGTTCTCTGGCCAATCTTGTTTGCTCCAGTTTCTTTCTGCAGGGGGGCCTGGGGGTACTAGACACCAAGAGCGTTCAAGTCATTCCCCAACAGGACTCTCACAGGCATTTCATTCTGTACACTAACAGGGATCCTCACAATCCTGTTATTGCACTGAATGAGAACTGGCAGAATAGGAACCATTTGGAGTTAGCCTCCACCAAGTTTAGTGGGACCTTTTGGGTGCCTTAGTTCCATACTCGGGTTTGAAGAAACTCATCAACCGCTGTTATGCATGCCCCAGTGTCTCTAATGGCAGGAGTCTCCTGACCATCTACAAGAACAATGTCTTTATAATACTCTTTAGCGTTATCTGGACTGGTGATGTTATACACATCCACATTCTGTTGTTCCCACAGACCCAGGGACACTAAAGATACACTGGCTTGAACTCCGTGGGGTCTTCAGCCAGTATGTGAAAGTGTGCACTAGCCATTTGTGCTTCTCTGTCAGGGATGAAGGCTAAGGAGGCAGTGTGGACCCCTGAAAGATTACCCTTACACCTGAAATCCCCTTTCACATGATCTACAGACCCACATACAACCATTTTTCCTAATGTTCTCGAGAATGGGGGTTTCTGTTGATCTTCCTTTGGTTTGGCACCAGAGAGTTCATTGGTTTCCCATGGGATCTACCCTTATTTTGTTTGTGGCCCTCTTTTGGATGGTTGGAATTAGAATTTTCTTTACCCTCTTTCTTCTGCTGCTTTCCCTCCTCCTCCTTGTGAGTAGCCCCAGAATCCTTATGAGTGGCCCTGTTGGCTACCCATATGTCAGCAGCGTGTGCTAGTTTCTTAGGATCAATTCCCTTAGTTTGCCAAGTGCTGTTTCAGGTGAGGAGACCAGGCATCATAAGATCTCATTCCTTCAAAGGAGTTCACTCTGTAACCCTTAAACCAACCATCTAAGTTCTTCAAACATTCACATGCCCAGGTAGCCCAAGGTGTACCATCCGTATTTTTGAGGGTCCTAAACCTCTTAAGGTACTGGGAAGGAGTCTTCCCAAATCTGTCTATTCCAGCTTAACTAACTCAGTTTTTTCTGTTACTGGCACTCCATAACGGCATCAGAACCATTCTGGAGGAGCCTAGACCTAAACCATGCAATCAAATAATTCCTTGTAAACTACAAGTATATTCTTTAGGCAGGCGAGGCCTTTTGGGACTAGTAGACCTAGAAGTCCCTCAAAGGTTAGCAGAATCAAGGGACATCTTTTTTCGTTTCCATTTCATGCTGCCTTTCTCTTTCGCTGAGTTTCATCTCTTGATGTTTGCTTTTAGAATCTACTAACTTTTTTTTTTAATTCAAGCTCTAATCTTATTAGATTTGGAGCTTGTGGGGTCAGGATAGGAAATGGCTGAGGCATAAGGGCAGGTGTGGAAGAGAGGTGCTCACTTCCTGAGATCCCAGCCCCTTCTGACTTTTCTTGCAGATTGGAGTTTAACTCTAAACTGTCATCCTCATTGTTCTCTTCCATATCATTTTGGTTAGTTGGTGATACAGGTCTACTTTGGTGACTAAGACGTGTAATAATTTAACTTTTTCTTCCTTTCAGAGGCAGACCCCTTGCTTTACATACATCTTTCAATTCATTAAAAGGTCAGTTTGGTAAGGGCTGAATCATTGAAGTTATCCATACTAGACATTTATTACAAGTTGCTTATCTTTTTGGTGGAGCTTAGCCCTTGTGGCCGGTTTAGTTGGGCACAAGTACAACCAATAGTCACTGTAAAAACCCTACATAAATCCCTACGCCTGTAAGAATTTGTACAGTCACACTCTGTGAGACTACACAAGACTTATCTGGTTGATATTGGGTAGCCCACCTTTTGATATAGGTCTGTACTACGCAAGTTGGTAGTGTGACTCAAGAGGGGTAAATGAGCTGTACAGATGACATTTGTCAATATAAGTAACCAAGTAACACATTATATATTTATAACTGAATCCTAGAGTGTATTTACAGATATGTTTTAGTTAAGCATTCTTTAAAAAGGCAATTGTCTTTAACAGTAAAACTTTGGAATCACTTTAGAAAGTCACTAAAGTTGGTGAATACTCTTTGGATATGCGAACACATTTCTCCTACACCCTGAAGTGACTTCAATAACAAGGATAGTATTGCATTTATCATAAACCTCAATATACTTTTTAGACTCTGGGTTTCAGGAATGAAGGGTTATGGAAATAGACGAGTTAGAACATATTTTCGAATGGATTGTGTCCTCCCACATATTCCTCATTTTGTGATAATTCGTTATCTCCAGCTTCGCTGCTTCGGAAAAACATTTTTTCTCGGCAGAGGGCGCTGTGCTCGAGGTCGTGGCGTTGATTGTCCCTCGACGTACTCCGTCGACGTCACTGATGGTATAAATAGCTCGAGCCGTGCCCGTTGCTTCAGTTGTGTTTTTCCGATCGCTTCGCTATCGAGAACGGCACGCTTTATTTTCTGTGAAGAAAATGTCGTCATCTTCGACACCTTCGACACCCAGAACTGGGTTTAAAAAGTGTACAGATTGTGGATCTAAGATGTCGATCACCGATCCCCACCGGATTTGTCTCTGGTGTCTCGGTTCCAGTCACCGAACCGACGACTGCGGGTCCTGCCAATCGATGACCGAAAAAGCTCTTCGTGAGAGGAGAGGTAAACTGTCGGTGGGGAGGGAGGCCTCAAAAAAGGTTTCGTCAAAAAGACACAAAGCGACTGATTCTAAGGAATCAGATCGCCATAGGCACTCAAAGAGATCTCGATCTAGGAGTAGATCGAGACACTCTTCGTCATCGAAAAAAATGAAGAGGAGACATAGATCTCCCTCATCATCTTCTTCTTCAGAGTCCACCGAAGAAATTTGTTGTCCGACTAAATCGGATTCTCCCAGTAAGTGGGAAGAATACCGCAAAAAGATGATGGAGGTTTTCGAGAATGCGGCCCGACCCCCTCGAAAGACCCTCGAAAAAGCCATACCCCTAAAGTCGCTCCATTGGACGACAAAGGGAAGTCCAAGGCTACCATGGCCAAGACCAGTAGCGTCGAGGAATACAAAAAACCTCGAGTCGACGTAAAACCGTCAAAGACTCTTCGAGAGTCGAGCACCTCTCCAGTGCCGTGCAAGAAACACAAGTCGTCGAAGACTTCGACAACTTCGTCGACGCCCTCGACGTCGATAATTTTGACGCCAAAGCCAAATGCGTCATCAACGCCATTATCGGTCATCTTCGAAGACATCCTCAAACCTCGAGGGATTTGCCATTTCCTTCCAAGCAGATGGAAGAGGAAGAAAGGAGATTCACTCCTTTGCCCAGCTCAGACTTTTTCAAATCTATGTCAGCAATCTATGAAGAGTCTGCTTCAGAAGAAGACAAGGTTTTCTCCTTTGGGAGTTACTTATGGTACAAGACAAGTTCCTGAGGAACTTATTGACCAGGAATCTAGAATGAGAGACCAGAGTGATACTCTACATTCTGCCAGTGGAGTTGACACATCCCCAGAATTAGAGTTCGCCAAACCTGATCCTGCAGAGCATGCAGATGCTGGGTACAGGGGTCTTATGACCAGGGTAGTTGAATATATGGGTTGGGGTAATACTTCACCCATTTTTGAACAAGATGACATGACGGATATAATCGTCAAGGGACCTCAGAAAAATCCTGTTCTCCCTTTTCACAGGGCCCTTCAAAGGACTGTGGAGAAAAACTGGGAGAAACCAGAAACTATTGCTGCTGCAGATGGCACTTTTCCAAGAAAATATAGACCAGCTGGAACGAATCCTGAATATTTGAATAAACTCCAGAGAGTTTAGTCATTCAGGCAGCATCTACTTCAAAACAAACTGCTTATCCAACTATCCCTCCAGATAGAGAGGATAAGAAAATTGATGCCTGGGCACGTAAAGTTTTCACGTCAGGCAGTATGGCACTTAAGTCGGCAAATGTCACCTGTACCCTAGCCAGGTTTACCCATACCCTGTGGGACTGTATTTCGGCAGCGGCTGATCATATTCCGGAAGGCGAGGTAGGGGAAGGCTTCCTGAATATAGTCAAAGACTGGAAGGAGGCAATGGGGGAATGTCTCCAGTCTGGACTGGATACTGCTGATAGTATCAGCAGATCCATGGCTGCAAGCGTTGTGCTACGCAGATTTGCGTGGTTGAGGAAGTCGGGATTTGCACCGGACGTGCAAGCTAAACTCCTCAACATGCCCTTTGATGGCTCGAGGCTCTTTGGCAGAAAGGCTGATGAAAGCCTAGAAAAACTTCAGACCTCGAAAGCGGCAGCTAAATCACTTAGCACCTCTTTGCGCCAGCCTCTAAAACCCTATTCCGGCTCATCTTCCTGGAGGGGTCGTTCTTTTCGATACTACTCCTCTTTTGGTAGAGGAAGAGGACAGGCTTCTCAAAGGGGCAAAAGAAACTTCCCTCGTGGAGCACGAAGAAGAGGTGCAAAATCAGCCTCAGGAGCGGCATCTGTACCCTCAGCCACTGCTGCAGCCGCCTCCAAATCCATCAGAGACCTTGTTACACAAAACACCAGTGGGAGGCAGGATCTCTCAACATCTGAAGGAATGGCGGGGCATTACCTCAGATGCTTGGGCACTGGAAAAGGTAGCCCAAGGTTACTGTCTCCCCTTTCTAAAAAGGCCTCAGAATCATCCACCGGGAGCCAACTCCGCCAAAATTCCGGATCCGCTCCTGTTGCAGGAAATTTTAACCCTGCTAGAGAAAGGTGCCATAGAACTGGTACCTGTAGCGGAGAGGAACAGCGGTTGGTACTCCCCATATTTTCTCATCCCAAAAAAGGACAGAGGACTGAGACCCATCTTGGACTTGAGAAACTTGAGCAAGTTCCTCAGGAAGGACAAGTTCAAGATGGTGACTCTTTCTCAGATCCTTCAGGCTCTCCAACTCCAAGATTGGTTGGTATCATTGGACCTTCAGGATGCTTACTTTCATGTGCCAATCCAACCAAAGCACAGAAAGTACCTGAGGTTCGCGGTTGCCAATTCTCATCATCAGTTTCGAGGGTTTTCACCAAACTGTTGGCGGTTGTGGCTGCAAGTCTCAGGAGAGGAGGTATTCACATATATCCCTACCTGGACGACTGGTTGATCAGAGCAAGTTCTCGAGAACAAGCTCCGGAGCATCTTTCGATCACCTGCCACTTCCTCCACAAACTGGGCTTCTCCCTCAATTTCAAGAAGTCCCACATGATACCATCCCAGAAACTCATCGGAAAAAGCCTCGCCTCCCGAAGTGAGAGCTCTCCACATCCAGCAGATGGTAACGAAGTTTCAGAATGCCCAACATCTACCGGCCTTCGATTTTCTCAGGTTGCTCGGCCTCATGGCATCCTGCATTTTCCTAGTACCAGAGGCCAGGTTGAGAATGAGATCCCTTCAATGAGCACTCAGAACTCAGTGGTCCCAGTTCTCAGGGAATATGTCGGATCTTCTGCAAGTCCCGAGCGCAGTCGCTCAGGTTCTTCTATGGTGGGCTTGCAACAACAACATTCTCAAGGGAGAGTCTTTTTGGCAACCATGGCCGGAGATAACGGTAGTGACGGACGCCTCACTCACGGGGTGGGGAGCACACACCAACGATCTGACAATCAGCAGTCGTTGGTCTCCATCAGAGTCCAAACTACATATCAACCTATTGGAGCTGAGGGCAATCAGACTAGCTCTGAAGGCCTTTCTGCCCTCTGTACAGGGAAACAATGTCCTGATAATGACAGACAATACAGTGGCCATGTACTATCTCAACAAGAGAGGAGGTGTAGGGTCACTGCCACTGTGCAGAGAAGCAACGCAGCTCTGGTTCTGGGCAATACGAGAAGGAATCTCTCTGTCGGCAATTCACCTAGCCGGAGAGAAGAACACGGCGGCGGACACTCTGAGCAGGCAGAGCACGGTCTCTCACGAGTGGGAGCTGGCTCAGGAAGTCCTTCTGGAGATCTTCGCCCTTTGGGGAACCCCTCAAGTGGATCTGTTTGCCACCGCGATCAACCGGAAGTGCGATCAGTACTGCTCAAGGGTATTTCCTCAAAGAGGAGCTCTGGGAGACGCATTCATAGTGGAGTGGAAGTTTCCACTGCTGTACGCGTTTCCCCCAGTCCCCGTGATTCCTCAAGTAATCAGGAGGTTGAGAAAGTTCAGGAAAACCATGATCCTAATTGCCCCGGATTGGGCCAGGAGAACGTTGTACCCGGACCTTCTAGACATGTCCATCTGCCCTCCAATACGTCTTCCGCAAAGAGAGGATCTTCTTTCGCAAGAGGAAGGTCGGGTTCTCCATCCAGAGGTCCAGACACTCAACCTTCACGCATGGTTTCTGAGAGGTTGAGATATAAGGATTGGGATCTTCCGGATGACGTAATGGAAATCTTGCTTTCGGCCAGAAGACCAGCAACAAAATCTTTGTACCGATGTTGCTGGAACAGGTTTAGTAACTGGTGCAAAGACAAGGATGTGGACCCTTTTCAGTGTGGCACCCCAATGGTGCTCTCTTTTCTACTATATCTAGCTAATCTGGGGCTCCAGATAGGAACAATCAAAGGATACCTTGCTGCGCTGTCCATTTTCAAGCACTCCTCGGAAGAGGTTTCATATTTCAAAATACCGTTAATTATTCAATTCTTAAAGGGGCTTACTAATGAATACCCTCCAGTACCTTTTCATGTACCAACTTGGGACTTAAATTTAGTATTAAAATTCTTGACCTGCATACCTTTTGAGCCTCTGCACTCATGTCCATTGAGGCTTTTCACTCTAAAAACTGTCCTCCTTGTGGCCCTATCATCAGCCCGCAGGGTTAGCGAACTTCAGGCTCTCTCATGCAAACCACCAAATACTATTTTTTTATAAGGTAGTCCTTAAAGTTAAACCTTCGTTCTTGCCAAAAGTAGTCTCGGACTTCCATTTGTCACAAAAATTAGTACTACCAACCTTTTATCCTCCTCCTCATCTGGGCAAAGAAGAGGAGAGATTACACAGATTAGATCCCAAGAGGGCTCTTAGTTTTTACATCTCAAGGATGGCTAAATTGAGACAAGATGACCAACTATTTGTGGGCTATACTGATCATAAATTAGGCTTATCTGTAACAAAACAGACCATTTCCCGCTGGATTATATTAGCCATAGTTGAATGCTACAGATTAGCGGGAAAAGAACCACCAGATGGGCTTCGCGCCCATTCTACAAGGGGAATGGCTACTTCTGTGGCTCTAAAGAGGGGAGTCCCAGCAGCAGATATTTGTGCAGCTGCAACCTGGAAAACAATGCATACTTTTGTTAAACATTGTTTGGATACTGCCTCCTCTAACGAGGGTTTATTTGCCAAGGCAGTTCTGCATTCTGTCCACAAACTGAAATTAGTACTCCCACCTCCAAAAATTGATACTGCTATGGGAGCCTATCACAAGATGAGGAATACGTGGGAGGACACAATCCATTCGAAGAACAAGTTACTTACCAACTGTAACGTTCTTTCGACTGGATGTTCCTCCCACATATTCCTCATCGACCCTCCCATCCTACCCCACAGTACAGTTTACGTTTTCTCACACTTTCCTCTCACGAAGAATGTATCGGTCATGGGACACGCCTGGGTGTTCCTCATATATCATCGAAAAAACAGAACTGAAGCAACGGGCGCGGTTCGAGCTATTTATACCATCGGTGACGTCGACAGAGTACGCAGTACGTCGAGGGACAATCGACGCCACGACCTCGAGCACAGCGCCCTCTGCCGAGAATTTTTTTTTTTCCGAAGCAGCGAAGCTGGAGATAACGATTTATAACAAGATGAGGAATACGTGGGAGGAACATCCAGTCGAAAGAACATTACAGTTGGTAAGTAACTTGTTCTTCTTATAACAGGAAGACTGTTTGAATCCTCTAATGAAATCTAGGTAAGCCTTTCTCAACAGTAAAAGTGTTAATCAAATTACAATCTATAAAGGGACAAGCAATGCTTGTTAGGGAGAATTCTCATTCATGTGCTAATTCCCTTCAACCTTGGAGTCCCCCAGCTCTTTTGCTTGACTTAAGAACTTTACATTGTTATCCTGGAGTGAGTGAGACCTTTTTCTCACACTCGTATTTTTGATCTGATTTGGAATCTGTGTTTCTTTAAGTTATGGAGTCTGTCAAACTCCATAGGCTTCATCTTTACATTGTGACGCACAGCACCTTCAGTGCAGTGTCACAGAGACGTCCTTTTGATTTCTCTTAAGGTTTAAATACCTTCTCTTGGGTAAACTACTGTTCCCAAGAGTAGTAAAGTGGAGTTGACTTTACTTACCTGTTTTTCCTATGTAGGTCCAGTACACTCTTATGTGGGAGTATTGGGGGGGGTTACTTAATAGCACCTTTTCTTACTTATTCATGTAAAAAAATGTTATGCTACCCTCACTACTTTTAATGGCTGGTGGCAGTGGTTTAATTTTCCTACCATTGTGTGTTTTTACCGCAGTCTGAATCCTCAGCTGCAGTAAACCACCCATGGGTGCCCATTTTGTCAAAATAGCCACGGTCTTCTTTTTTCGCAATCTCTTGTGAGGTCTTTCTTAGGGTTTACTCTGCACACCAAACCAGGTTTAACCCTTTTGTTCATTTTGCTTTTGGCGTGCTCCAGTGTGTCTGGCAGGGGAGGAAGTGAGGGAGGTGCCCGAAAACTCCCTGTCCTTAGTCTCCTTGGTTAACTGAATGCACCCAGTGCTGATTGGCTGGCTGGCTGTCCTTTCAGGACAGCCACCCTGTTGTGTGAGTGATAGCTTGGCTGTGCATGAATGGAAGAAACCTGCATAGAAGGTGAGGTCTCTTGAACAGAAGGCAGAGTCGACCACTGGACGAAAAATCTGAAGAAACATGAAGAGAACATTGCTGCACCCTCCTGTACCGTTGGTTTGCCCGTTGAAGCCCTGCTGTAGTGCTAAAGCTCCAAATTTCATATCGACAAGAGAAGCCAGCAACGGACGACTTCTTCCCTTCGTTTGGTGGGACCAACTGACCAAAAGACGAACTTGACTGGAACCGCGCTCCCTGCTGGCTGTACTTCCTTGCTGCTGCTGGAACCGAGTGCCAGCGGTCAGAAACACCAGGAACTAGTGCATCGTCTTTAAGCCGGACCCAAGCTCCAGGAAGATCCTGAGGACCCTCCCGATGCAGGACGGCCCACGCCTGAGCCACCTCAACAGAGTGCTGGACCCCAGAAACAAAGGGAGCCCATAAGGTGTCAAAGAACCTCAGTGATACCATTGACAGTTCGCTGAAACCGCAAAGTGCCGCTGATTTGGAAAGAGCCCATAGCCACCGACGACCTTCAAACTGCAGTGCAGTAGTCCTCTAGACGTCCTCCCTCTTGTCCCCACGACTGAGGCCCAGGAACTGCAGGACTGCAACCAAAACAGAAGCCAGCTGGATCCTCTTCTTACAACCTAAGGTACTGTCTTTACTGAAGGGGTACTTGCCTCTTTGGTCTGTAGCTTGCTTGTTCTCATTTGAGACTTGCAGTAGCTGCTTTATGCAGAGTTGCTTGTGGCCCAACAGTGATTACTTTTCTACAAACTCTCTAAATACCATTGTGCAAGACCTTTGTGGTATCTAAAGTGCCTCAGCTCCCTAGACATTGTTCAAATTTACTTTGGCTGTCCTGGCTCCCTGCAGACTCTTCTGACCCATTGACTTTGGTTCTAACTGTGTTGGGGAGAATTCTCAGAAATATCACCTTAGAGACCCCCAGCAACTTTGCTGGATTTTGAGGTCTTGTTTTTTTCCCCTGGAGAGTGTGAGCCTTTTTTCCCCACTCTCTCAGGTATTTTGATGTGTGTTTTACTCTTGTGTTCTTTGCTTATGGAGTTTTAGATAACCCCATAAGGCATCATCTTTTTATTGTTGTCACACAGCACCTTCAGTGCAGTGGCACAGAGGTGTCCCTTGGACTCCCCAAGGTTTTTCAACCTTATCTGGGATGAACTACTGTTCCCCAGAGAATGTAAAGTTAAATTGACTTTACTAGTCTTTTTAGATTTGTAGACCCAGCACAAACTATCTTCCTATAGAGTGCTAGGGGGGGTTACTTAGTATCCCATACATCTAAACACTCTTGTAGCAGTCAAAAGCAACCCTGTGCTATTGAAATTGCTGGTGTCAGTGGTTTTATAACGAACTACCATGATTCTTCCCGACCGCGAACACCGATAGCTAAAAATCGGGGCCGCCATGTTTTCCAATATGGCGCCCAAGACACCTCTGTAAAAACACACTCCGGTCATCTTTTTTTCTTTGTGCAAAGGTTCTTCTGGTGTTTAACTCTGCGCGCCAAACCAGGTTTGGTCCCTTTGTTCATGAGCCTTTGGCGGGCTTCAGAAGTCCGCCCATGGCGTCTGAGTGTCTGGGGTGGGCAGGAAGTTAGGGAGGTGCCCGGAACTCCATGTGCTTAGTCTCCTAGGAGACCCAAATGCACTCTGGCGTGATTGGCTGGCTGACTGCCCGCAAGGACAGCCACCCTGCTGGGTGAGTGGCAGCTGGGCTGGAATCAATGTGAGAAAACTATTTAAAAGGTGAGTCTCCGGGACTGGATGGCAGAGTCGACCACTGGAACGAAAGAACCGAAGACGAGCTGGAAGAGAACGGCTGCTACAACCACTGGACTGTTGGTTTCCCCGATGAAGCCCTGCTGCAACCCCGAATTGCCAGATCTCCAGTCGACAGAGAAGCTCCTTCAAGAACGACTTTTCCTTTTGAGTTGGTGGGACCAATCAACTCAGCAAACGCCTAGGTACCATTCTCAGAGCTGGTTAAGTTTAACCAGGGGGAAGGACACCAGTTTGTGTTTGGAAGCCACAGTTCGGATGCTTGTTAATCTGCTTAGAATCACATGCTGTGCATATGGTCCGACATCCAGTGGTAACCGCAGAGTATTGCATCTTGTCTTTCGGGGGACTTAAAGGGGACGTTGGCATAGGCGTGTCTGAAACACTATCCCTATCGTGACGTGTGTAGTACCCAAAATCCCTCATGCGCCGAGGTTCCTCAGATTGCTTTTTTCCACCCAGATAACTGGTCGCCCTATAGCGGAGCTCTTCATGAGACATTGTTTCTTACCGAATTGTCGGTTTAATCCCCGTTAAGTCACTTCGTCTATCAAGAACATCTTCGACGAAGACTACGGGGGAACCGCCTACGGCTGTGGATTCCGGCACCTAAGATCCGGCGTTCGGACCTCCACGTGTCAGGCCTTCTGGCCGGCCTACACAGTAGGGAGAGTGGGCTCGGGGTTTGCCATACTGCTATAAGATGTATTTCCTCTTTTCCACTTCTTTCCTTTTTGGTCTGGTCACCCTAACCTTCTGCTATGGAAAGGACTCCATTTAGATTCTACCCTCTGTGAAGGGTAGATATCCGTGGAAAGACGAGCACACTTTGTGTGCGCTTGTCTCCCCCTAGAGCACTAAAGCAGTGTTTCCGCGTATAAACTCCTAAACCAAATCCCTTAAGGAGTGCCAGTTGAAGCGGTGGGCCACAGACGGTATGTCACGCGTGGAGCCTCCCTCCCCTGCCGCGAAACCAGCCGAGAGTGACGGGGGTACATCGGATGACAAACGTCCAACGCGGACGTTGTACACCTTGAGGCGGACGATTCTAGAGCCGCCACGCCCATCCCCGACCCTTCTAGGCTCGACTCCGGTCTTGCTACAGGGACGTACAATCGCACCACACAACGCACAACCCAAGCGCCCTCCTCGACGACGTCGAAGAAGGCTCAAGCGCCATCGGATCGATCTGATCCGAAGCCTTCCCCGCATCCGCAGCAGCGCATGACTGGGCTTAATAAACTTAAGAAAGGCGCTACTCCCCAAGCTACACACGCTGAAGTTTCTGAACAAGAAACTTTGATGACTTTCAAGGTTTCCAAGGCTCGTGCAGGCACGAAAACTACGAGTAGGCCTCTAACTAGGCCTCTACCCGGGAAGCCATCATCAGAGGCTTTGTCGCCCGAAGATTTGGTAACTATCAGTAAGAGCATCAACAGGATTGCTACGGCAGTGGGCCTTGTACCGGTTTCACCCACAGTTATGGGCCAATCCGCCGAAAGGTTTTCCACGGTTTTGGAAGACGATCCTGAGGACTCTTACGAAGAGAGCCTGGTACCCCTCTCAAGCACCCTGAGGAGATCCTCTGAACGCCTTAGGGCGGAAGACCCGGTTCCTGCTCAGCTCGGTCCATTTGGGTCATCCAAGTGGACCACAGAGCAATTTGAGGGGTATATGGATTGGCTGCAGCAGGTTTTCGGTGTTTCTGATCAACCTCCGCCGAAAAAAGCTCGGGTATACCCTAACCCTCATACACAAGTTGCCCAACACCTAGATGTTCAACACTATGTTGATTATCAAGAAGATGTCCAGAAGGACACGTATAGAGACATCTATACAGAAGAAGAGGAGACTTCTTTTCTGGACAATTATGGGGAAGATCAAGGCGCAACTGACAACTGGGAGGACACCCAGCAGGACGATCACAATTCTGATATCGTTTGCCTCGACTCTCCCCCATCCACACTGGTTAGGCAGGCTCCCCTGGTGGATGATCAAATGGCTTTCAACAACACGTTGAAAAAAGCAGCGGAATTCTTTAAAATTGCCACGCTTGAGGCATTGCCTGAACAGGATTTCGCGGAAAACATTATTAATGACAAGCCTCCGGCTAGCCAGTCTTATCCCCCTCTTGAGCTCTGTAAAGAGACGGCTGACCCCTTCTTTACTCACACCCGCTCAGACGAGGGCTGTGAACCCAAGGGTCGAAAAAACTCTTCCGTCCCTCCCCCACCGACCCTCTTTTCATTAAAGGGCACGCAATCCCAGACTCGCTGGTGGTGACCAACACTCGCAAGAGAGCAGGGGTTCCCCTTGCCACGGGAGAGTCACCCCCGGACAAGGAGTCCAAAAGGTTATATGCCTTAGGCAAACGGGTCACGTCGGCGGCTGCTTATACCGTCCGGATTGCCAATAACACTACGTTACTGGCAAGCTACGTCGACGCCCAATTGAACCTACTCCAGGAAGGCCTCCAGGAGGTTCCGGAACCAACCAGAGTCAAGCTTCTCGCCATTGTCTCGGAGGGTAAACTTGCCAATCAAAATGTTGTAAAGAATACCCTGGACTCCGCAGAGACAGCAGGCAGGTCTCTCACACAGGGTACTCTCCGAAAAGAGACACGCTTGGCTGCGCACTTAGGGTTTCAGGCCTGAGACCCAGGCATCCATCATCAATAAACCCATAGAAGAGGCCAACCTCTTCGGGAAGGCGGTAGACGATGCGTTGGAGACAGCCAAGAAGGAGCATGAGACTATTAAGTCGCTGCACCAAATTTCCCAAAAACCCTCTTCACAGAGGGGCAGCAATTCTCGGTGGTCCTTTCGAGGACAAGCCCGCGCCGCTCAAAATAATTTCGGCACGGGCAACTTCAACGCAAGTCAACCGGCTGCAAGCCCCACTTACTACCCCCAGAGGGGTCAGAAGCACGGAAAGAATAGAGGCAGAGGCTCCAATTCCAGAGGTGCGTCAACCTCGGGTCAGAAATGACCACCAAGTTCAGGTCCCCTCCCATGTCTCCCCGGTCGGGGGGGGGGGTGATTAACATCTTTCCTCAAGGCATGGTAGGGTATAACTTCAGACCAGTGGGTATTAAAGACGGTCGCCCACGGTTATTGCGTGGAATTCGACCCAACCACCACAGTTCAGACCGCCGAAACATCGACGCCTTTCACCGGAACATCTGCAGATCCTGGTCCAAGAGGTGGAGGCGCTGCTGGGAAAGGACGCCATAGAAGCCGTCCCGATTCTTCAGGTAAACAAGGGTATTTATTCAATATACTTCCTTGTACCCAAAAAGGATCTCACCATGCGTCCTGTTCTAGACCTGCGCCCAGCGAACAAGTTCATAAAGCCCCAGAAGTTTCGCATGGTAACACTTAAAGAGGTGATCCCGTTGCTAAAACAAGGGGACTTCATGACAACATTGGATATGAAAGATGCATACTTTCATATTTAAATGCTGCCAGCGCACAGGAAATTCCTAAGGTTCGTGATTTAGGACAAACACTACCAGTTCAAGGTACTCCCCTTCGGCATAGCCTCAGCGCCACGGGTGTTTACCAAGGTCCTGGAAGTGGCAGCAGCACACCTGCGCAGACTTTCTGTTCCAGTTTACCCTTACCTCGACGATTGGCTCATCACGGGGGACTTGTTCGACGTTTGTTTTTCGAACACCCAAAAGACAGTAGACCTACTGTTCAGCCTCGGATTTTCTATCAACGAAAAGAAATCCAGCTTAGTCCCCAGCCAAGTAAAACAGTTCCTGGGGGCTCTAATTCGCACGGAAGACGGTCTAGTCTTCCCTTCCAGCGAGAAGGGTTCAGAACATGCTCTCTCAAGTTCCTCGGTATGTAGCCAGTCGGAAGGTGACGGTACGCAAAGCTATGCGTTTGCTAGGGATGATGGCGTCATGCATATACTTGGTCCCCCATGCGCGGCTGCGCATGCGTCCCATGCAGGAGTGGATCAACAGCCAGTGGTGTCAGGCCAGCGGACAATGGGGAGATCTGTTAGTTGTCTCGCCAGCCCTCGTTCTCTCTCTGCAGTGGTGGTCGAGGGAGAACCTCTTGAAGGGGAAAACCTTCACCACCCCTGCAGTGGAAGCCACTCTAACGACAGACGCATCTCTCACAGTGTGGGGGGGCTCACCTGCTTCAACAAACAGCGCACGGAGTCTGGTCCCCTCAGGTAGCGTCCAACCATATAAACCTACTGGAGCTACTGGCAGTGTTCAAAGGATTGAAGGCCTTTCAGGAGCAACTGCAAGGGAAGACCGTGCTGGTCCTAACCGACAGCACAACAGCAATGTATTATCTGAACAAGCAGGGGGGCACTCACTCTCCAGGGCTATCCAAGCTGTCCCAAAACATCTGGATATGGGCTCTCAAACACAAGATGTTCCTGTTATCCCAACATGTTCCAGGGGAACTCAATCTTCTGGCAGACATACTCAGCAGAGATTTTCCTCTGCCAGAAGAATACGAATGGCGTCTACACGAAGACATTGTATCCAACGTCTTTGCAGAATGGGGGTTTCCAGAGATCGACTTGTTCGCTACTCAGGAGAACGCCCAATGCCCAGATTACTCCTCCAGGTACCCCCAGAACCGATCCAAGGGGCAACGGTCTCTGGATAACTTGGTCGGGGAAATGTATTTACGCTTCTCCCCCCCCCCACCCCCCGACTCCCCTTCTGAACAAGATAGTGCACAAGATGCACCAGGAACCAGTCACCATGAATCTGGTGGCTCCCATGTGGGCCCGCCAACCCTGGTTCGCGCAACTGATGGAAATATCCCTATCCCCACCAGTCAAGCTGCCCTGCCCGTACAACATGTTGTCTCAGGACAGGGGGGAGACTCTGCACCCATGCCCACAAACTCTGAACTTAGCAGCCTGGCTCCTGAAGTCATAGAGTTTGGACATCTGCAACTCCCTCAAAGATGCATGGACATACTGAGGGAGGCAAGAAAGCCTAACACACATTATTGCCATGCCAGCAAATGGAAACGTTTTGTCATTTGGTGCAGTTCCAAAGGCGTCCATCCCACCGATTGTTCGCCTTCAGACATTGTGTTATATCTAACCCATCTGTTGGACTCTGGGTTAGTCTTCAATTCCTTAAAGGTTCAACTAGCGGCGTTGTCAGCCTACACCACGTCACAGCAGAAGGTGTCGTGGTGGAAAATACCTGTGATTAAAGCCTTTATGGAAGGGGTTAAAAGAATTTATCCCCCCATTACTCACCCAGCCCCTGGGTGGGATCTAAATGTGGTTTTAACTAGGCTCATGGGACCCCCTTTTGAGCCTATGCATAAAGCTAGTCTGAAAGACCTGACTTACCAGACAGCCTTTCTAGTAGCTATCACTTCTATTAGAAGAGTTAGCGAACTACAGGCCCTCTCGGTCTCTGACCCCTTTGTTACAGTCCACAAAGATAAAGTAGTTCTGCGCACTCATCCCAGATTTGCGCCGAAATTTATTTCGAAGTTCCATGTGAACCAGTCAATCGAACTACCCACGTTCTTCCAGAGACCTACTAACATGGCCGAAAGAAGCCTTCACACACTAGATGTGCGCAGGGCAGTCATGTTCTACATGGATAGAACTAAACCACTGGGGAAAACTAAACAATTCTTTGTTTCAGTGGCAGCTGGTAGAGAAGGGGTCCCTGTTTCTAAATCAGCAATATCAAGGTGGATTGTCAAATGCATCACACTGTTACACTCTGGCAAAGAGAGAACTGCCCTTCAAGCCTAGAGCACCTTCTACTCGAGGCACTGGGGCATCCATAGCATTCATTGCAAATGTTCCCCTAGAGTCCATTTGCAAAGCGGCAACCTGGAGTTCTGTACACACCTTTACAAAACACTATTGCCTAGACACTCATTCTAGGTCCGATTCTCAGGTGGGACAAGCAGTACTAAGACATCTTTTTTCTACTGTTCCTTCTCACTACCCACCTCCAACTCCGGGTACTGCTCGCTAGTCTATGCACAGCATGTGATTCTAAGCAGATTAACAAGCATCAGAAGACATGCATTACTTACCGTAAAAGCATTTCTGATGATTGTATCTGCTTAGATATTCACATGCGCCCTCCCTGCCTCCCCGCACGGGGTGGAAGGAGCATAGACTTCGTACTACTTTCTCTCTTCATGTACTCACTCACTATAGCCTTGGGCTCCCTCATGGCAGAAAAAATACAATCGGAGGGACCGCGGCGCGTGAGGGATTTTGGGTACTACACTGGTCACGATAGGGATAGTGTTCAGACACGCTTATGCCGACGTCCCCTTTCGGTCCCCCGAAAGACAAGATGCAATACTCTGCGGTTACCACTGGATGTCGGACCATATGCACAGCATGTGAATCTAAGCAGATACAAGCATCAAAAATGCTTTTACGGTAAGTGATGCATGTCTTACTTGAGCTGAAGTGACACCATTTTATTTGCTCCGACGACTATCCCGTGCAGTGCAGGAGTCCCCCGACATCCTCCCTCTTGTCCCCACGACAGAGGCTCAGGAACAGCGAGACCTGCAGGACCTGCCACGAACCAACATCTTCAGCTGCATCTTTTTGCTGCACTTTAAGGTACTGTCATATGGTTGAGAGATCCCAACTCTCGAGGTGGAGGTTCGTGAAACTTTCCCAACTTGTAGACCTAAACAGCTTGTGACCCAGCATATCTTTCTTTATCGCCTGAACTACTTCTAAAAACTTTTCCAAAGACTTCTCCAGTTGTACCAGAACTGTGCTGTCCTATCCAAGAACACTAGACTATTGACTTTGGCCTGGCCTATTGAATCGAACTGACCCTCCTGGTACGTTGAACCTTTGCATTATCTAAAAGAAGTGATTTCTAACCCTTTGTTACAAACCTATGCTTTTTATTCTTATTTAAAAGTACTGAAGTTCCATTTGGCTTCTTTTTCAGGGTAGCACAAACTGTCTTTATCACTAAGAGTTTGATACTGTAGTATATTGAGTTTTAATATTGCGTTGATTTCTACTAGTGAAAGTTTTCTAAATGACTGTAAATAAATGTAAGTATTTTTTACCAAGAAACCTTGAGTGTATGTGTCTACTTGAACCACTTCTTCTACTGCTCACATTCCCGCTTTAGATGAGCCTGGCAGCTCAGCTCGCTACCATAAGTGTGTGGTACAGACTTATACCAAAGGTTGGTTTTTTCTTACACCTGTAGTCCTAATTGTGTGTGGTGTTCCCAGAGGGCACTGCCTGCAATTGTGCCTAACAAACTGTCCCTTATAGGTGGTACATATGTTTAACATGTATTTCTTGGAAAGGTCTAACCTCGATTTCATTGGGAGATTGAAATGTCGCAGCCACAGTGTCCTAGTAATTGAAGTCATCTCGGTGGGGTGGGGGGGGGGGTGTGTGTGTGTGCGTGTGTGTGTGTGTGCGCGTGTGTGTGTGTCATCCCAAAAGGGTATCCACTTGCTTAGCTTAAATCTGAGGAAGTGTTCTGAAGTGTATTTTTATTGTTGCATATTGCCCTTTCTAAAGGAGGCTTATTTACAACTGACCGTTAAATAAATAAATCATTATTTTACTGGGAAACTTTAGTATAAGTGTTATTTGAATACTTGTAATTGTGAATCTCAGTGTCACATCTCTACAGCTCACATTTACCCCTCTTGATAAAAGTCTGGCTGCTCAGTCACTCTACCATCTTGTGTAGTACAGACTTATACAAATAGGTGTGTTACCTATTACCAAGAGGACAAGTGTTAGGAAGAGTTCTCTGAAATGTACTAATTCCCTCCTCCCTTAGAGACACCCAGCACTTTACCTGGACTTTTTACATTTTTGACCTGGAGAGGGTGAGACCTTTTTTATCCCAATCTCTCATGTATTTTAATGTGATTTTGAATTCTGTGTTTCTTCTGGTTTTGGAATCTGACAAACTCCAAGCACCTTCAGTGCAGTGGCACAGGAAAGTCTTTCAGATTTCCCAAAGGTTTAAATACCTTCTCTTGGATAACTACTGTTTCCAAGAGCAGTGAAGTGAAATTGATTTTACTTACATTTGTAACTTCCTAGACCCAGCCCACACCATCTTACAATAGGGTCCTGGAGGGGTTACTTATCCCTTTGTCTAGTTTCTCATGTAATATATTTGTTACCCTTTCCTAAATTAATGGCTGGTGGCAATGGTTTACTTTTTACTACCATTGTGTGTTTTTACGACGGGCTGCGTTCGCAGCTGCAGTAAGGCACCCATGGTTGCCCATTTTGTCAAAATGGCCCCGGTCGTCTTTTGTTGCCATTCCTTGCTCGAAAGGTCCTTCTTGAGATTTACTCTGTGCGCCAAACCAGGTTTGGTCCCTTTGTTCATTTTGTCTCTGGCGGGATTCACGAGTGAAGCCTGCCTCTGGCTCCAGAGTGTCTGGCAGGGGCAGGAAGTGAGGGAGGTGCCCAAAACTCCTTGTGCTTAATCCCCTTGGTTACAGGGATGCACCTAAAGGTGATTGGCCCGCTGGCTGTCCTTGGAGGCCAGCCACCCTGCTGTATAATTGACAGCTAGGCTGGAATGAATGGGAGAAACCTGCATAAAAGGTAAGGCTTTTTGGCTTGGAAGGAGAGTCAACCACTGGACAAAGGAATCCGAAGAAGAACTTTGAAGAGACGCCTGCTGCAACTCCTGGACCGTAGGTTTGCCCGTTGAAGCCCTGCTGCTGTGCTGAATCTCAGAATTTGCCTCGACTAGAGAAGCCCTGCAAGGACGACTTATCTCCTTGGGTTGGTGGGACCAATCGACCCCAAAGTGAACTCGTCTGAACATCCTCTTGGAGCTGGCTGTACTTCCGCTGTTGCTGCTGGAACCGAAGTGCCAGGGAGAGGAACACCAGATTGAGTGCATCACTTTTAAGTCGGAGCCGAGCTCCAGGAAGATCCTTTTGACTCCCAGGAAGCAGGACTGGCCAAGCCTGAGCAACCTCAACAGAGTGCTGGACCCCAGGAAGGTCCAAAGTGGTAGCCGAGAACCGCAGTGGTGCTGAGACGCGAGGAGCTGAAACCGTGAAGTGCCGCTGAATTGAAATTTGCCCTCGGCTGCTTCTGACAATCCCATTGTAGTGCAGGAGTCCCCAGACCACCTCCCTCTTTCCCCCACGACTGAGGCCCAATACCAACAGGATCTGCAGAGCTACACTGGAACAGAAGCCATCTGGATCCATTTCTTCTTATCAAAGGTTCTGTAAAACTAAGGGGACTTGCCTCTTGTGTAGCCTTACTTGTTCTCAGTTGAGACTTGTCTTGGTTGCCTTTGCAGAGTTGCTTGCAGCTTTGCCCCTCACAAGCCTCCCAGCTTGTGGCCCTACATTGATTCTACTTTTTTTATAAAGACTTCTAAAACATTGTGCACAACTTTTACTTACTTGCTTCAGAATATTTGTGTGACCATCGTTTTATTCTTGAACCCTTTTCTTTGACACTCATCTCAGCATTGCTCTAAATGTACCAGCGAGATATTCATGTCCACAGTGTCCTAGGTGTTTAAGTTACCTCAGGGTGTAGGAATCATCTGTGCGCCATCCCAACTGGGTACTTGATGATTGAGAGAAACTAAGAGTGTCTATTTTGGAGTGTATTTGTGTGTTAATATTATATTGCCCCCTTCTGTAGAAGGCTTATTCAACTGACTGTTAAATTAATAATTGTTTAATCATGAAACCTTGTGTGTAAGACTTTATTTGAATACTTAACACTGTGAACCTCTGTGTAAAAACCCTACTACTCACATGTACCCCTCTTGAGATAAGCCTGGCTGCTCAGCCACACTATCAACCTTTGTAATACAGACTTGTACCAAAGGTTGGGTTCTTATTGCCTGGAGGTCAAGGTTGCGGTAGTCTCCCAAAGGGTACTGCGTCCAATCTTACCTTACAATGCCAAAGTCAATAGATTAGAAAGTTGACTTTAAGGAGCCAGGACAGCCAGTGTCAATTGGACACAGTCGAATGTTCTGATGCACTTCTTGGATAAATGTTTCAGATAGTTCAAGAAAATCACTGAAGGTACACAAGCAGTTAATCCTGGGGAGTTGAAATCTACTTTAGAAAAGGTAAGCCAGTGCACATGTCAAATGAGAAAACGTGACTTAAGGCAATAAGGTCAGTACCCCAAGCCCAAAGAAAGTACCTCTGGTTTGAAGAAAAGTGGTCCAGATGGATTCCGTCTTGGTACAGCTAAGCAGACCCTTGTTCCTCAGTCGTGGGGATAAGCGGGAGGACGACTGGAGGGCTCCTGCAGCAGTATGCGGGAAGGACTTCGGCAGCTACAAGCTCTCTTGGATTCATCGGCTCGTCGCAGTTGCAGCGCCTCACAAACAGCACTGATGCAGAATGAATGTCCCTGATTGGACTTTTTTACTCCCTCAGTCCTGGACTCTGGTGAGGGGACTCTGGATCGGGATTTCCTGGCTCTGGGGTGTCCTTAGGAGGACCAAATAAAGCTCCAGCTTTTGGCCGGATTTGTTCCGTGGACGACGTTGCACTCAGTCATGGACACTGGACCTCTGGCATTTGGGCTTCTGCAGCACTGGAGAGGCACAGCAACTCAGGGGTACCGCAAAAGTGGAGTTTGTCACAGGGATAGTTTGTCCCACCAGCCTACGGGGAGAAGTCGTTCCGTTCGTGGCTTCTGTGTCGATGCGAAAAAGGTCAGCACAGCAGCAGGGCTTCACCGGGCAAATCGAGGTCCAGGAGGTTGCAGCAGGCTTCTCTTCACGATTTCTTCTTCGGGTGGTTTCTTGCAGTGGTCGACTCGCCTTTAGTCCCAAGAATCTCACCTTTTAAGGTTGTTCTCATTCTTTCACAGCCCTAGGCTGTCAATTACACAGCAGGGTGGCTGTCCTTTCTGGACAGTCAGCCAATCAGGACGACTGGTTTCGATCAGGGAGTTTTGGCACCCTCCCTCACTTCCTGTCCTTCCAGACACATTGGAGCCAGGGGGCAGGTGTCTCAAGGCTGAAGCCCACCAAAGGCAAAACACACAAAGGGCTCAAGCCTGTCTCAACACACAGAGTAAAAGCCAAGAAGGACCTCTCAAACAGAAAATTGTGAAAAAAGAAGACAGGGGGGTGCAATTTGACAAAATGGTCACCCATGGGTGCTGTACTGCAGCTAAGGGTCTGGCCCTGCCGTAAAAATGCACACTGGTAGTAAAAAGTAAATCACTGCCACCAGCCATTTAAATTAGTGAGGGTAATGGAAAATGTTACATGAGAAAGTAGGGTAAGAGGCTACGAAGTAACCCCTAGCACTCCACATAAGATGGTGTGTGCTGGACCTACAAAGTAAAAAGGTAAGCAAGATCAATTTCACCTTACTATTCTTGGGAACAGTAGTTCACCCAAGAAAAGGTATTTCAACCCTAAGACAAATCCAACGGACTTATCAGTGACACTGCACTGAGGGTGCTTGTCAAACTCTATAAAAACTGAAAACACAAAAGCCTAATCAGGGCAAAACACATGAGTGAGTGAGAAAAAGGTCCCACTCACTCAGAAGTTAAAATTAAAAAGTATGGTCCAGGAAAAGAGCTGGGGCTCTCTAAGGTGGGAGGAAGTTGGCACAGAAATTAAAATTCTCCCTAACTTTTGTGAACGGCGCCGCTCCTCTTGTTCACTATAATGGCACTGAATGGGGCATTTGGTCAAATATTTCAGCCAAATCTCTTATTAACTTTTTTTTATTGTTCTTTTTGGGTAATACCACTTTATATACTGAGATATTTGCACACACCACCTTATGTGCAGTGCCATCCCTCTTGGCAGAGGCAAGGAAGATGGCTCAGACTCGTTGGATGCCCGGTATATGCTGATCCTGTGAAAATGTTGAGCATCAGCTCAAAACTGCCACCTTAACCTGTAGTGATCTCTGCAGCTTTGGCGCAAGGAAGTGCCTTCGTCCTCATCCTCTGGGACAGGCGGCATCTCCCTACCTCCTAGACCAGGGAATATAAAACACTGGACAGAGTAGGCAAACAGTATATCTGAATAGTACTCGTTAAAATGGATTTCTAAAATCTGCCCTATTCTGGGGAACAGGAAAGAGACTGAAGTCTAGCCAAACCCACACAACGTAGGTAGCAGAGCAGCAAGGATTTAGACTGGGGAGGGGTCTGAGAGTGGTTCAGGGGTACAATAAGACACACACATGCAGCAATGCAGTAATTCCAGTTAGACCGAGAAGTACAAAAACATACAATAATTGACTACGAGTCAGGTTGTGGTAAACTACCACAGCTTGAGCATAAGACATAACTTGTTCCATTGGGAAGCCTGACTTGACTGCTGTGATGGATCTCCTATAAGGGGCCAATGTGGTGTCAAGGGAATATATAGCAAGGGAGGGCCCATCCCTAGAAGGCTGTGAATTAAAAGGAAAGGGCTAGTGATAGAAGTGCAATATCACATGACTTGACAGTTTGGGACTGACCGGTTCTTTGGGAGAAGGTGTCTGGAGACTGAGAGTGGTGGTTAAGGGAGTATCGTACCCCAAGAAAAGGGGTTTCCCCACAGTGTAAGTAACTTGGTTACCCACCCGACAAACCGGTTTTGAAAATGAGTGGCATTTAGTTGTCTGAAGTACACAACCCAAGAGGGAAAGCAAACTACCTGTGGGTTAACCCAGGTAGAGTCTGCTGTTTGGACTTGGTTTGCCAGACAACATCAGGTTATGATTGGACAGATTGACTGGCAGGAGGACTGATCAGGAAGTGTTTTATCTGTTGTGTCAGTTAGGGTTTGTTAGCCCACAACTCCCTGATGCTATTTAGAGATCTACTTATGTTCCCAAAGGGTATGGATTTCACACTCAGAAAGCACTCTATTGTATTTAATAATACAAGAGGGCTAAGGTTTCACAGCCCCCAAGCACTCCTATTTTATATTACTGAAAGGGGAGAGTTTCACATCCCTTGAAGCACTCCCTCCTTTCTTGTGCATGTCCTATAAAGTCCATTTGTTTATTCTGAGCTCTCTGTTAAGGGGTGAGGCTTCATTATTGCTCCTATTACCTAAAATGTCTGAGGTGCCTCTCTGGTGCAAAGAAGTATCTATGGAGCAATGGGCCTCTTCAAATCTACTTGACCACTCACATAGTGGATTCATTTTTATGAAGGTCAAGTTCCATTTGAAAAATACTCGACCTTGCTCCCGCGAGATTCTGGGATGTTTGAAACTTTTATTTGACATTTACTGCAAACAAACCTTGTTTGAATGAAATATCAATATAAGGTTTCACTCTTGTGTGGCTGGCACCTCGGTGGCAGCAGTGGGGTTACATTTTACACAAAGCACTGGTAAACTTTTTGTCACACATCGCCATGTGTCTAATGCCATTCTCTTTGGTCCAGAGGTAAACGAAGATATTCAAACGACAGGTCTAATGGATTTTAAATAATTTGTGAGGCCTGAACAGGAAGTCTGGAGGAGTGCTTTTAAACGTGCACGTCAGTGTTTTCTGTTGCTTTCCTCTTCTTTTTTTCTTTTTTAATTGTGAACAATACATTTTCACACAGGTAACCTCCTGAGAACCTCTTTCAGCTGTGCTCGTTAGAGCTGATTTGAAGCTTCTAAGCATTGTGTGATGAAGGGGACTGAAACACTTCTGAAATTTAGTCTGAGACAACTGTTTTCTGGCCGACTAAGTCAGACTGGGCAATGAAGGCTCCACTCCTTATTTCCTTTGTATGCAAAGCAACATTTTTGTAAACTGACCCATTGGATCGATCAGAGAGTTGAACACATTAATGAATTTAAAAGATTGCATTGTGATCGAATACATTAACTGACTCTATGATTAGTACGGTGTGTTTGCAGAGTAGTGTTTGTTTCATTACATTGCATATTTTGCCTAAAAGGGGAAGAGTCCATGTGTTTCTTTTGGGAGATGGGGGATTTTTTTCCTGGAACTCCTCCATGCCCCTCTTTCGGTAGGTGGAGGCACTTTTCTATTGTGTTTCTGTCATGCAGTTGTTCCATTATAAGTATAATATTCATGTAGCTCACTCTGGTGTCTTGCATTGTGCCCTCTTCCTGTTGCCCTTGCAAATAGTGCCTAGTTTAAGAATATGAAGGAGGTTACCGTAGTGTGTATGTTTATGCAATTGATCTTGTTTTTCCTTTTTCAGGTTGAAAACACAATCAGATGGAGAACGCGGCGGGATGAGGAAGGAATTGAAATGAAGGAAAGCAATGCCAGAATTGTTAAATGGTCTGATGGCAGGTTAGTTTGAGCACTGTAGTCTGGTTCGTATTTCTTTTATTTCACAAACCTATTTATGCAATATTATTAAACATTCTAATATGGTTGAAAAGTATTTTTCTTAGTGTTTGTGGTGGACCTGAAATACGAGACGGACCATGTTTAGTTATTGAAATAATTAAAAGGCCTCATGTTATCTAAGATGTTCATAGCAATGATTAATCTTCCTGACCTATGTCAATCCCAGAACCTTTTGCTGGACTGGTACATTTTTTCCTATACCTCAGTGAGTGGGAATCTGTTGGGGAGAATTCTCAGAAATTAGCCAATTCCTCTGTCTTAGAGACCCCCAGCAACTTTGCTGGATTTTGAGGACTCGTTTTTTTTTTCCTGGAGAGAATGAGACCCTTTTTGTTCCCACTCTCATGTATTTTAATGTGATCTTTGTACTCTGTGGTTATTTTGGTTGTGGAGTCTGACACACTCCATAGGCGTCATCTTTTACATTCTGGCACACAGCAACTTTAGTGCAGTAACGCAGGGAAGTCTCTTAGATTTCCCCAAGGTTTTAATACCTTTTCTGGGATAAACTACTGTTTCCCAGAGCAGTAAAGTGAAATTGACTTTACTTACATGTGTAACTTTCTAGACCCAGCACACACTATCTTACAATAGGGTGCTGGAGGGGTTACTTAGTATCCCCTTTGTCTGACTTCTCATGTAACGTTTTTGTTGCCCTTTCCTCACTGAATGGCTGGTGGCAGTGGTTTCGTTTTTACTACCATGGTGTGCATTTACCACGGGCTGCATTCGATCAAAATGGCCCAGCCTTCTTTTTTTGCCATTTCTTTGTGGAAAGGTGCTTCCTGAGATTTACTCTGCGTGCCAAACCAGGTTTGGTCCCTTTGTTCATTTTGCCTTTGGCAGGATTCACGAGTGAAGCCTGCCTCTGGCTCCAGGGTGTCTGGGGTAGGCAGGAAGTGAGGTGCCCGAAACTCCCTGTGCTTAATCTGCTAGGAGACCCAAATACACTCTGTGATGATTGCCTGGCTGACTGTCCGGCAAGGACAGCCACCCTGCTGGGTCAGAGACAGCTAAGATGGAATGAAAGGCAAAGAACTGTATAAAAGGCAAGTCTTTCGGCTTTGAAGGCAGTCGACCACTAGATGAAGGAACTGAAGAACTTGAAGAGGACGCCTGCTGCAACTCCTGGACCATTGGTTTGCCCGGTCAAGCCCTCTGCAGTACCGAAACGCCAAGTTTGCATTGACAGAGAAGCCCCTGCAAGGACGACTTCTCCCCTTGAGTTGGTGGGGCCAATCGACTCTGCCACCTGGACATCCATCTCAGAGCTAGTTGAATTTCCACAGAGTTGCTGCTGGAAACAGTAGAGCCAGGGAGAGGAACACCAGTTTGTGTGCGTTGCTTTTAATTTGGCCAAGAGCTCCAGGAAGATCCTCCGGACTCGCAGGAAGCAGGACTGATCGAGCCTGAGCCCCCTCAAGAGAGTGCAGGACCCCAGAATCAAGGAAAGTCCATCTCGACAGCCAGGAACCGCAGTGTTGCTATTTGCGGTAGACGCGAGGAGCTGAAACAATGAACAGCCACTGAAAGTGAAGCTTGCCCGGTGCGAGTTTTGACCGTCCCAGTGCAGTGCAGGAGTCCCCCGACGTCCTCACTCTTGTCCCCTCGACTGAGGCCCAGGAACAGGGAGACCTGCAGAGCTGCACAGGAACAGGAGTCATCTGCTGTATATTTTCTTCATTTTAAAGGTACTGTACAAAGTCTAAGAGAACTTGCCTCTTGCTATAGAGTTGCTTGCATCTTCGACGATTCACAAGTCTAACAGCTTGTGGCCCTACATTTATTCATCTTTTTCTTCAAAGACTTCTGAAACATTGTGCAAAGACTTTTCTGCCCATCTTCAAAGAAATGCTTCAGCCCATATAGCCTCTTGCCTGTTGACTTTGGCTTAGCTTGTTTTAACTGAATGACTCTTATTGGCGGATCTGAAAGTATTTGCCTGCTTAAGAAACATTTGCGGTATCTTGTTTGCTCTAATTATCTTTCCATTTTTTACTTGCTCTTAACTAATTCTGAATGCCAACAGTAATATATTAATGTCAACAGCACCCTAGAAATTGAAGTCACCTGAGTTTGTAGGTCTCTGCTGTATGCCATCCCAAATGGATATTTACTGATTCTGAACTAAGAGGCTGTGTAATTTTGAAATATATTTGTGTGGTGTTTTACAGTGCCACCTTCTGAAGAAGCCTTATATTAACTGAATGGTAAATTAATAATTGTTTTATCAAGAAACCCTGTGTGTAAGTGTCTCCTTGAATACTTGTCACTGTGAACCTCAGCTCACATTGACCCCTCTTGATATAAGCCTGGCTACTCGTCCACACTACCAACCTGTGTAGTACAGACTTATACCAAAGGTTGGGTTCCTAATGCCAGGAGGTCAGGGTTGCTGTAGTGCACCCTATGGGTACTGCATACAATCTTGCCTAACAGAATCCTTTTCCACACACCATATTTTGCTCTTGTTATGGGTGTCCTTTTTAAGACTCTCCATAGTGTCTTTCAGAAGTTATCCTCTTTGACAACATTTTGGCAATAAGTGCCTATTGTTGCTGGGTTGCTCTAGGGGCTCACCTTTTTCTCTGGCTAACCTTGTGAGAACTACAGTTTCCAAGGGTTGAAAGGATCTTGGGACCACTTTAACATTTTATTTGGTGAAACGAGCACACCCCTCCTTGTGTGGAGTGCTGGGAAGATACAATGTATCCCCTTTCACACTAAAACTGGAACAATTCTTTTACTGAGACAAGCTTACCTTTAATTGCTGGTGGCAATGATAGCTGATATGATATATTTGATTTATAGCGCGCATATACACAAGCGTTTCAAGGCACGACGAGGGAAGGGAACAAGGGAGAACAAGACATCGATCTTACTAGGCCCAGTGATATTAAGATCGCACAAGTGCAGGGAGGGGAGAAAGGGAGCAAAGTGCAAGGAGAAGGGGGGGGGGGGGAAGTGCAGGACATATGATCAACAAAACGCAAACAAAACAATGAAGAAGGAAGTGCATCCAACAGGTGGCAGTGGAAGGGTTAAGTGCAGGCAGCAGGTAATTGGGAAGTTCATGTGTGGGGACTATAGGGTAACGGATACAGTCCCAAAGTGCAGGGTTGCCAAGTGGCAGTGCAGGTGTGCAACTGGGGGGGGGTGGGGTCAGGAACCTGTGCCCGAGGTTCAGAGGGTAGCCAGGTAACCAGTGCAATGACAGACGGGAGATCAGCAGGGAAGAGGAAGAGAGAAATCGGAAACAAAGAGGAAAGCCTTGAGCAGCTTCCAGAACCGGAGATGGTTCTGCTCAAGTTCCAGAGAGGCAGGGTGGCTGTTCCAGAGGGAGACGCCAGCCCAAAAGAGATCTGCCCCCAGCTCTTTGCTTGGAAAAGCGATTGACCCTCAAGGAGTTGGATGTGGAAGAGCAAAGACCTCGAGTAGGGAGATACTACAGAAGAGAAAGCTGGAGATATTTTGGTCCCAAACCCCAGAAGGCCTGTGGACAATGCAGAGGGTCTTGAATTTGATCCTTGCAGCAGCCAATGGAGAGATTTTAGTGCTGGAGAAATACGATCCCTGGGCTTGAGGCCAAGGACAATTCTCGCAGCCCTGTTCTGGATGAGTTGGAGAAGACGGAGAGTAGAGGCAGGAAGATTTAAAAAGAGCCTGTTAAAGTAGTCCAGCCTAGAGAGGACCAGAGCTCTAGAGACAGTGAGCATCTGGGGGAAGGAGAGGAAGGGAAAAATGTCTTAGGTGAAGTTGGTAGTTTGACATCTTGGAGATGTCAGAGATGTGAGATGTGAAGGAGAGAGTGGAGTTGAAGATACCCCTGAGATGTTAACCACGCAGGTGGGAGCAGGACGAGGGCTAAGGGAGGCCGGCCAGAAAGTGCAGGGAATGAGAGGTGTTGGTGTGCCGATGTGGAGGATCTCTGTCTTGCTGGAATTCAGACAGAGATCATTGCCGGCGTGCCATTCTTGGATTGCAGACAGTCAGGGTTGAGAGAAGGAGGGGAATCGCCAGAGGGGAGCCTGAACACAAGCTGGGTGGGGGGGGGTGGGGCGGGGGGGGGGCGGGGCGGGGGAGGGAGAGGGAGGAGAGAGAGGGAGAGGGGGAGAGGGGGAGAGGGGGAGAGAGAGGGAGAGAGGGAGAGAGGGAGAGGGAGAATATGAATCGAGGTTAGAGAACAGGTCTTCGCGGATTTTTAGGAGAACAGTTTCTTTGCTTCTGGCAGCTCTGAAGCCAGGCTGATGGTCATGGAGACAAGCAACAGATTCAGTGTGAAGATTAAGCTGGGAGATGGCCAGCCTTTCAAGGAGTTTGGCTAGGAAAGGAGTGATGGAGATCGGGCGATAGTTATCCGGAAGGGAGAGTTGGCTGAGGGTTTCTTGAGAAGAGGGGGCCCAAGAGTGCTTCAGGAGGGGGAGGGTAAGGTTCCAGAGGAGTGATTGCAGAAGTCGGCCAAGGGTGTCAATGTGGTCCTTGAAGGTTTTGGAAGAGCAGGGAAGAACATGTTTTGATGAGGTTTTCATAGATCGGACTTGTCTAGAAACCTCATAGGAGAAAAGAGAGGAAAAGCAGAGAAGGGAGGGTGGTGGCTGCAGGGTGGCCGGAGCGAGAGGGGAGACTGGAGGGAAAAGCAGGAGAGGCAGGGATGTCCTGAGCTTTAGAGATGAAGTGAGAAGCCAGGGCAGTAAAGAGGGCTGGGACGGAATGGGGAGAGGTAGAGACTGGAGCAGGATTTGCCAGCACCATGCAGATTTTAAGAGTTTGACCGAATTATTAGATGCTGCAGCGACACAGGCTTGTATGTGAGCTCTCTTCGTAGTGAGGAGAGAGTCAGTATTGCCTTTGGAGCAGGCGGCAGGCCAGTTTGTCTGAGGATGTACAAGATGCCAACCATTTCCTCTCAGCCCCCCCTACCCTTGCGTTTAAGGGTGATGAGATCTGAGTCGTATCTGGAGTTGCACTTGGCTTTAGGCTTCATGTGGATCCTCATGACAGAACGTGCAGCGAGAGTGTCGGAGATAGCCGAGTGGAGCATGGAAAGGGCTGCGTCAGGTTGTGAGTCAGCCAGGGGTGCAGGAGGGGAGGATAAAGAGGCAGCAAAAGCCTCAACTGGCACACGCTACATGGGTTGAATGACTGAGAAGGTGGGTGACAGTGTGGGGGTAGGCTTGGCCTGAGGGGTGGGTGGAGAGAGAGACCGAGACCCTCGAATGTTATGAAGGCCAGTGGCAGGACAGGAAGCATCCAGGAAGATGTTGAAGTCTCCAAGGAGGAGGAGTTGAGTGGTTGAGGCCAGGAAGGAGGAGGAGAGGTACGCCCACTTGGAGAGGAAGGGGGAGATTTGACCAGGTGGCCGGTAGATAGTAGCCACTGTGAGAAAGTGGCCAGGAAAGCGAGAAAGCTTACAGACCAGGCATTCAAAGGAGGAGTAGGACTGCATAGGAATGACAGAGGCAGGAATCCACTCTGGGGAGATCAGGGCTACACCCCCAGTGGAACGGTTTGATCTAGGCGCAGAGAGGATTTTGTAGCCATCAGGAAGGAGAGTGTCAAAGCTCGCGACAGAGCTGGCCATGAACCTTGTCTCGGTGAGACCAAGGACATCAAATTTTGATTTCTTCCAGGATACCGCAGATGTCAGTGGAGTGCTTGACGGCTGAGCGAGAGTCCAGAGTGGCGAGGTGGAGAAGGTTGCCATCCTTGAAAGACTTCCTGGGAGGGATACAAATTAGAGGTACTCCCTGCGGAGATGTAGACGGAGCCCGATGGGGTGGGGGGGGCAGAGGAGTTAGGAGGCGAGGGCAAGGTACCAGAGGAGTAGGGTGGCCGAGGGAGGAGGCAAGGAAGCAGGAGAAGGGAGAGAAGGGATGGGGGCAGAGGCAAGGAAATTGATAAGGCGCGGGAAGCGTTGCTAGGCAAAGTTTGTATGCAGTACCCTTTGGGACCACTGCACACGACTAGGACTACAGGTGTAAGCAAAACCAACCTTTGGTATAAGTCTGTACTACACAGTTTTATGGTGACGTTGCTGAGTAGCCAGGCTTCTCAAGAGGGGAATGTGAGCTGTAAGGATGTTACACAGAAGTCTTTAATTACAAGTATTCAAATAAACTCTTAGTTTCTTGCTAAAACACGTATTAATTTATTTCACAGTCAGTTATAAAACATTCCCTAGAAGGAGGCAATCTATATCACACAAAAATGTACTTCAATACTTCACACTGTCAGGTTCTGAGGCATTTAAACTACTTTGAAGGAAGAGCAAAAAGGCATAGGTTAATAAAACGAAGATTACAGTTCTTCTTAAACAGTGCAAATAGTTTGAGTTCACCAGAGGAGCCAATTCAATGCAATAGGTTAGGCCAAAGTCAATGGGCTGAAGTCTTGTATAGGATAAAGCAGTTCTGGTAGTTAAACGGAAAAGTCTTTGCCGAAGTTCTCAGTAGTTCGTAAAAGAACGATTCACATGTTGGGTCAGAAGCTGACTAGGCCTGCAAGGTGCCAAAGTTTCAAGCACTTTCACAGTGAGAGGTAAATTCTCTCTGTCAGGTTTTCACAGTACCTTACAATTAAGAAAAAGATTCAGCTGAAGACTTCTGTTCTTGACAGTTCCTGCAGAAATCGCTGTCCTGAGCCTCAGTCGTGGGGATAAGATTGAGGGCGTCGGGGGACTGCACTGGGACTGGTCACAAAGCTGGCAAAGGGCAATTCTTCGATTCCGGTAGCTGTCGTCAAGCACACAAACTATTGTCCCTCCTCCTTGTTATTCGGTTTCCTGCAGCACTCTGAGGAAAATACAACCAACTCCGAGAATGGTATCCAGGTGGCTTATTGTCCAGTTGATTGGTCCCACCAACTCAAAGGGAAGAGTCGTCCTTGAAGGGATTCTCTGTCGAGATGAAGTTGGCGATTTGGACCTGCAGCAGGCTTGACCGGGCAAACAAATGGTCCAGGACTTGCAGCATCCGTCCTCTTCCAGCTCGTCTTCCGTTCTTTCGTTCCAGTGTTCGACTCTGCCTTCCAAGCCAAGAGACTCACCTTTTATTCAGTTTCCTCCCATTCATTCCAGCCTAGCTGCCACTCACCCAACTGGGTGGCTGTACTTGCCGGACAGTCAGCCAGCCAGTCATGCCAGTGTGCATTTGGGTCTCCTAGGAGATTAAGCACAGAGTTTCGGGCATCTCCCTCACTTCATGCCCACCCCAGACACTCGGGCGCCAGAGGCGGTCTTCAGTCCTGAAGCCTTCCAAAGGCATAGGAACAAAGGGACCAAACCTGGTTTCACACGCAGAGACAAACTCTAGAAGGACCTTTCCAAAAGCAAATGGCGAAAAAAGAAGACCGGGACCTGTTTTTACAGAGGGGGCTCAGACGCCATCTTGAAAAACATGACTGCTGTGATTTAACCCTACTGTTGTTCGTGGTCACGGAAAAATCATGGTAGTTTTAAAACCACTGCCACCAGCCATTTCGATAGGAAAGGGTAGCATTAGACTGCTACATGAGTTTCTAGACACAGGGGATACTAAGTAACCCCGCCAGCACTCTGTTGTAAGATAGTGTGTACTGGGTCTAGGAATTTGGAAAGACTAGTAAAGTCAATTTCACTTTACTTTCTCTGGGAAACAGTAGTTTATCCCAGAGAAGGTATTTAAACCTTGGGACACCCTAAAAGGCTTCCCTCTGTCACTGCACTGAGGGTGCTGTGTGACACAGATGAAAAGATGATGCCTGAGGAGTTGTCTAAAACTCCACAACCAAAGAACACAAGAGTAAAACACACATCAAAATACATATGAGAGTGGGGAAAAAGGCTCACACTCTCTCCAGGTAAAACATCAAGTCCTCAAAATCCAGCAAAGTTGCTGGGGGGTCTCTAAGGTGAAGGGAATTATCACATTTATGAGAATTCTCCCTAACACTCGTCCCCCCCACCCCCAGACTAAGGGACAGGAGGATTTAATCCACCCCTGGATGAATCTCCTTACTCCATCCGGTCATACATTCTGGAGAGACCATCAGCATTTTGGCGATTACACCCTGACCTGTGTTAAATGCTAAAATCAAACCCCTGTAGGCTGATTAACCATCTTAACAATGTAGGATTGCCCCCCCTTTCATCTGCATTAACCATCTCAAGGGTTGGTGGTCTGTCTGAATCACAAAAGTAGATCCATACAAGTATGGTCTAAACTTCAGACTCCACAAAATGACAAAACACTCAGGTTCAATGGTTGCCCACCTTGTCTCGGGTTCCTTCAGCTTCCTACTGATGAAGCAGATGGGGTGTTCCCTGCCTTTCCCATTCAGCTGACTCAAAACTGCACTTATACCTGTATTGGAAGCATCTGTTTGCACAATGAAGGTTTGGCTGTAGTCAGGAGCTCTTAAGACTGGAACATGACAAAGGGCTTTCTTAAGTCCTTCAAATTCCTTAGTGCACTCCTCATTCCACCTGACCTTCTTGGGGAATTTGGGTGAGACCACCACATTCAAGGGAGAAGCTATGGACCCATAGTTATTTATGAAGTTCCTATAATAACCAGTGAGGCCTAAAAAGGCTCTCAATTGGGATTGAGTAGTAGGGGTGGCCCATTCTTGTTACAGCTTGTACTTTGCTAGGCAATGGCCTTATTTCACCTCCACAGGCCTCATGCCCAAGGTAGACCACTTTGTTCTGACCAATTTGACATTTGCTTGCCTTTATGGTGAGATGGGCCTGCTCAAGAGCCTGCAATACAGTGGTCAACACGTTCTTTCCAAATAGGCTGAACGCTGCAATGTCATCCAAGTATGCCATGCAGAAGTCCTCTGTCCCATTCAGAACTTGATTAACCATCCTTTGGAATGTAGCGGGTGCGTTTTTTAATCCAAAAGGCATTACCTTAAACTGGTGGAGGCTGGCTGGGGTCGAAAATGCAGTTTTCTCCTTGGCATGGTCTGTCAGGGCTATTTGCCAATAGCCTGACGGTAGGTCAAATGTACTGAGATACTTGGCTGAACTAAGTTTGTCCACCAGCTCATCTGTCCTATATAAAGGATGGGCATCAGTCTTTGTGACTGCATTTAGAGCTCTATAGTCCACACAGAATCTCAACTCGTTGGATCCTGCCTTTGGTACTAGCACAACTGGACTAGACCATGGACTGGTAGATGGCTTTATTAGCCCAAGATCAAGCATCTTGTTGACCTCTTCCTTTATGTGGGCTCTTACATGGTCTGACATCCTGTAACCTCTGCTTTTAACAAGTAAACAGTCACCAGTGAGAATTTCATGCTGGCCCCAAGGGGTCAAGCCTGGGGTTAGTGAAAACAGAGGGGCAAACTGGTTTAACAGAGATTTGCACTCCTCCTGTTGTTCCAGTGTCAGATTAGAAGAGCGATTAACTCCTATCTTCCAATCTAAAGGTTGTCCCAGAGGAGTTCAGGTAGAGGTTCGCTCTCCTCCTCCTCCTGAGCAGAAGCTCGAAGCAAAGCTCCCACTTCTGTTCTTGAGACATAAGCTTTTAGACGGTTGGTGTGAAAGACCCTTGGGGCCTCCTTAGGATTGCCTAAATCCACCAAATAATTGACCTATCCAAATGTTCACACAACCTTGAAGGGTCCAATCCATTTGTCCTGTAAAGCCCTCTGTCTTATAGGTACAATAACTAGAACTTGCTGGTCTTGAGTAAACTCAACCATGTTGTCCTCTGGTCATGCCAATGCTTCACCAGAGCCTGGCCTGCTTTCAAGTTATCAGATGCTTCTGTCATCATGTGCGTCATTCTCCTCCAGAGACCTAGCACATAGTCTGTGACTCTCACTGGCTTGGGGAAAGGAGCACTCTCCAACCCCTCCTTAATTAGGGCCAATGGACCTCTAACTGGATGACCATAGAGAAGCTCAAAGGGACTAAATCCAACTCCCTCCTGAGGGACTAATCTGTAAGCAAATGGAAGGCATGGCAGTAGAAGGTCCCACTTTCTTTTAGGGGGTTCCTATAAAGCACGTATCATGTTCTTCATAGTTTAATAAAAACTTTTCTACCAACCCATTTTTTTGGGAATGGTAGGCAGTTGAGAACTTGTAAGTCACTCCACAGTTTTCCCACATGGCCTGCATGTATTGGGGCATACAGTTTAAGCCCCTGTCAGAGATGACTTCCTTAGGAAAACCTACCTTGTTAAAAATACAAAGTAGGGCCTTAGCAACTTCCTAAGCAGTAACAGTCCTCATAGGTATGGCTTCAGGATACCTAGTAGCATGGTCTACTACAACCAATATAAATCGATTGTCTGAAGAGGTTGGAGGGTCTAGGGGAGCAACAATGTCGATTCCTACCCTCTCAAAAGGGACTCCCACCACTGGGAGAGGCACCAAAGATGTCACATTCTTGGCTCCACTCTTGCCAGATGTATGGCAAGTGTGACAGCGCCTACAGAATGTATCTACATTAGACCCCAACTTAGGCCAGTGGAAATACAGAGAAAACCTTTCCTTGGTCTTCTTAAAGCTTAATTGACCAGCTAAAGGAATCTCATGGGCTAATTGTTGGAACTGTTGTAGTGCCTCTAGAGATAAGAAAAGTCTTCTGTAGTCCTCTGGGATAGACTCAGTAGGTTCACTGTAGAAGAGGCCATTTTCCCAGTACAACCTGTGCTTCCCGGGCTCTTGCCCGTCCAGCTGGGAAGCTGCCTGTTGGCGAAGTCCTTCAAGAGTAGGACACTCTTTGACCTATGCTAAAGTCTGCCCTACAGGGGCCACCTTCTGCCAGTACAGACTGTAGGTCAGGATGGTCTTTAGGATCCAGATCTCCAACAGTGGGACGGTCTTCTTCCAGCTCTGAATCCTCAGCAGCTGATTCAACCTTCCCTGGTTGTTCCTCACGTTCAGCCTCAGCTGGTGGAGCAGTCACAGCTGTGACTTTGGACAGTCCTCTCAGGGGTGTCCTTGTGGGTTGCACAGAAGTGCTCTCTGGCTTTTTCCTTGAGACCTTGGGTTTCCCCTTTGTCTCCTTCTTGGAAATAGCAGTTAGTAGTTCCTGTGGACTGGGTGTTATAGTTTCTTCTGTAACATCCTCTGGAGAGCCTGTTAAGTTACTCTCTCTGGCAGTCAGTCTGTTCCTGTTTCCTTTTACTAGGAGGCCTGTGGGTGCTTGATACAACTCCCGAGTTTTTATGTCATTCCCCAGCAGGACTCTCCCAGGCACCTCACTTTGTACACAAACAGGTATCCTTACAGGCATGTTGTTGCACTGGATGAGAGCTGGTAGTCCTGGAAGCATCTGGACAGGGCATCCAGCAAGTTTAGTGAGGCCTTTGGGCGCCTTAGCAACATCCTCCGTTTTAAAATAAGTTTAGTCCACCACTGTAATGCTGGCCGTTGTGCCTCTAATGGCAGGGGTCTCCTGAGCATTCACAAGTACACTGTCCTTGTAATCTTTTGTTTTATCTGGAATAGAGTCAGACATCTAAATTCTGCTGTTCCCACAGACCCAGGGACTCAGACTGGCAGGGACTCCAATGGGATCTTCAGCCAGTAGTTGAAAGTTTCCACTTTCCAAATGTACTTCTCCCTCTGTGGAAAAGGCTAAAGAGGCAGTGTGCACCCCTCAAGATTTACCCTTGCATCTGGGATCCCCTTTCACATTGTCAGTTGACCCACAAGCATAACATTTTCCAAATGATTTGACAAATGGGGCTTCTGCTGACCTCCCTCTGGTTTGGCACCAGAGGTTTCACCAGCCTGATTTCGTTTCCCTTGTGGCTTAGCCTTTTCTTTTGGATTGGGGGTATTAGGATTCTCTGCCATCTTTCTTCTGCTGCTTCGCATCATCCCTTTTCTGAGTTGCCCCAGAATCCTTGTGCGTAGCCCTGTTGGCATCCCACAAGTCGGCAGCCTTTGCTAGCTTCTTGGGATCAAGTTCCTTGGATTCAGCCAAGTGCTGTCTCAGCTCAGAAGAGCAGGCATCAAAAATAGATTCTAACAAAAATATATTTCTCATTCCTTCAAAAGTGTTAACTCTGTAACCCTCTACCCAACCATCTAAGTTCTTCAAACATGTACACACCCAGGTAGCCCAAGGGGTACCATCATGCTTTGAGGGTACTAAACCTCTTAAGGTACTGGGAAGGAGTTTTCCCAAATCTTGCTATCAAAGCTAGCTTCACATTTTCATATTCCAATCTTTCAAGTTCCCCCACCTCCATTGCAGCATCAGTTGAAACCTGGGGAGCCTAGACAAAAGCCAAGGAATCAACTGATTCCCTGTAAAACCCTGAAACCCATAGTTAGTCAAAAGCAACCAACCAATCCAAAATATCAAGCTTCACCTCATACATACACAGAGCTTCCTTAGGTATGCACGGTCTCTTAGGACTGGAAGAGCTAGAAGACTCAGGGATAGAACCATTTTCAAGAGACACTTTCTTCATTTCAAGAGCATGATGCATTTCCATTTCTGAGTTTGATTTCTTGATTACTTTCAGTTTGCATTTGGAGCCTTTTAAACTCTAACTCAAGTGTCATTTATTCAAGAGACACATTCTGAACTCAGTGCTGGAACTGGTAGAGTCCCTGTGGCTAAAGGTTGAGGCCTAAGAGCTTGTTGCAGTACAGCGGGGCTCACATCCCGAGACTCCAACTCTTCTTGCTCCTCAATAACATTAGAGTTAGACTCTGAATCGTTATCATCCTCATCGACATTTCCCACATTTGCTGAAGGAGTAGGTGTAACAGACCCACTTCTCAGACTTTGAAAAGTCAACAATCTTTCAATCAATTCATTTTTCTTTCCTTTAACAGGGAAATTCCTGACCTTACACTTATCTTTCAGCTGATCTACTGTTAGAATGATCAGGGCTTCCTGTCTGAAGTTATCCATATCAGGCATGATAAAATTACTTTTCTAGTGGTGCTTAGCCTTGTGAATGTTACTATTTAAACAAAAGTAAAGCAAAACTCTCAATGTAACAACTATAATGTATCCTCACCGCCTGCTACCAGTGTTGGGCAAAGTTTGTATGCATACCCTTTGGGACCACTACACACAACTAGGACTGCAGGTGTAGCAAAACCAACTTTTGGTATAAGTCTGTACTACAGTATTGTGGTTGTGTTTCTGAGCAGCCAGGCTTATCTGAAGAGGGGAATGTGAGCTGTAAGGATGTTACACAGAGCTCTATAATTACAAGTATTCAAATAAAATCTTAGTTTCTTAATAAAACACATATTAATTTATTTCACAGTCAGATATAAAACATTCACTAGAAGGAGGCAATCTATATCGCACAAAAATATACTTCAATACTTCACACTGTCAGGTTCTGAGGCATTTAAACTACTTTGAAGGAGGAGCAAAATGGCATTCAGAGCGTTTGAAGTAGGAGCAAAAAGGCATAGGTTAATAAAAAGATTAGTTATTCTTAAACAGTGCAAGTAGTTTGAGTTCACCAGAGGAGCCAATTCAGTGCAGTAGGTTAGGCCAAAGTCAATGGGCTAAAGTCTTGCATAGGATAAACCAGTTCTGGTAGTTAAACGGAAATTCTTTGCCAAAGTTCTCAGAAGTAGTTCGTAAAAGAAAGATTTATATGTTGGGTCACAAGCTGACTCGGCCTGCAAGTTGCCAAAATTTCAAGCACTTTCGCAGTGAGAGGTAAGTACTCTCGGTCAAGTTTTCACAATACCTTACAATGAAGAAAAAGATGCAGCTGAAGGCATCTGTTCCTGGCAGTTCTGCTGATCTCGCTGTTCCTGAGCCTCAGTCATGGGGACAAGAAGGAGGATGCAGGGGGACTCCTACACTGGGACTGGTCACAAAGCTGGCAAAGGGCAATTCTTCGATTCCGGTAGCTGTCGTCAAGCACACAAACTGGTGTCCCTCTCCCTGGTTATTTGATTTCCTGCAGCACTTTGAGGAAAATACAACCAGCTCTGAGAATGGTATCCAGGTGGCTTATTGTCGAGTTGATTGGTCCCACCAACTCAAAGGGAGAAGTCGTCCTTGCAAGGCATCTCTGTTGAGATTAACTTGGCGATTCGGACCTACAGCAGGACTTCACCGGGCAAACCAATTGTCCAGGAGTTGCAGCAGCCGTCCTCTTCAAGCTCGTCTTTGGTTCTTTCGTTCCAGTGGTCAACTCTGCCTTCGAAGCCAAGAGGCTCGCCTTTTATCCAGTTTCCTCCCATTCATTCCAGCCTAGCTGCCACTTGCCCAGCAGGGTTGCTGTCCTTGCCGGACAGTCAGCCAGCCAATCACGCCAGAGTGCCCACCCCAGACACTCGGGCGCCAGAGGCGGTCTTCAGTTCTGAAGGCCGCCAAAGGCATAGAAACAAAGGGACCAAACCTGGTTTGGTTCACAGAGACAAACTCTAGAAGGACCTTTCCAAAAAGAAAATGACAAAAAGAAGACCGGGACCTGTTTTTACAGAGGGGGCTCAGAAACCATCTTGAAAAACATGGCTCCCGCGATTTAACGCTACTGTTGTTCACGGTTGGGGGAAAAATCATGGTAGTTAGTTGTAAAACCACTGCGAGCAGCTATTTCGATAGGAAAGGGTAGCATTTGACTGCTACTTGAGTTTCTAGACACGGGATACTAAGTAACCCCTCCAGCACTCTATTGTAAGATAGTGTGTACTGGATCTAGGTATTTGGAAAGACTAATAGTCAATTTCACTTTACTTTCTCTGGGAAACAGTAGTTTATCCCAGAGAAGATATTTAAACCTTGGGACCACCTAAAAGGCTTCCCTGTGTCACTGCACTGAGGGAGCTGTGTGACACAGATGAAAAGATGGCTATGGAGTTGTCTAAAACTCCACAATCAAAGAACATGAGCGTAAAACACACATCAAAATACATGAGAGAGTGTGTGGGGGGAGGGAGGGGCTCACACTCTCTAAGTAAAAAAATCAAGTCCTCAAAATCCAGCACATTTTCTGGGGGTTTCTAAGGTGAATGGAATTAGCACATTTATGAGAATTCTCCCTAACAAGCGTCCTTCAACAAGGAGAAGGTTGGCCTGAGGGCCTTGGACCAAGACTGTGCCATTGAGGTAAACATTGATGATGGCCTTAGAGTGGTGGACGGAATCCAGGGCCTCCCACCGAGTGCCTCCATTAATGGGAGAGGAACAGTAAGGAGAGAGCACAGAGACCATATGAAGAGTCAATAGATCTGGCAAAGCAACGATAAAGAGGTTGTTTGTGAGGGTCTGTCTGAAAGAAGCGCTAATGTAGGTATCGGCGATGGGGAGGCCTGGGTTGGAGACCAGGATATTCTTTTTGAACTTCTTCCTACCAGACTTGGGGAGAAGGGCAGGATAGTCAATAGAGAAGCAGTTGGAGAAGATGGGAGAAACGGAGAGCACCATAGGTAAAGTGGATGGGGATGACGAGGGGGGAGGGTCAGTATGGAATAAGAAAAGGGCGGAAGGGGGCGGCAGGGAAACTAGGGGAGATCACCATGGAGGTGCAAGCAGAAGAGTAGAAAGGACGAGAACAAAGGAAAAGACGAAGCACAATGCATCCACTGGGCACAGGCAAATAAAAAAAATGTAGGGCAGATGGAAAAGCACAGTGGGCCACTAGGCACAGGCAAATTCAAAATATGCCTTTTATTAATTTGGGACACCTTTACCGCGGGCTGTTTGGCGATTCGGACCTACAGCAGGACTTCACCGGGCAAACCAATTGTCCAGGAGTTGCAGCAGCCGTCCTCTTCAAGCTCGTCTTTGGTTCTTTCGTTCCAGTGGTCAACTCTGCCTTCGAAGCCAAGAGGCTTGCCTTTTATCCAGTTTCCTCCCATTCATTCCAGCCTAGCTGCCACTTGCCCAGCAGGGTTGCTGTCCTTGCCGGACAAAGGCAGCCATGGGTGCTTATTTGACCAAAATGGCCCGTCTTGTTTTTTCGTCACTTTAGTGTTCCTTGTCCTTTCTCGTTGCTTCTCCTGACATCCAGGGCAGGAAATTCCTTTGTCATTTTTAGCTTCTGCTGGAGTCCTGTGGACTCCCCACCCAGGCTCCAGAGTGTCTATGAAGGCAGGAAGCTAGGGGGCTGGGGGAGAGTCCAGAATTCTGCAGCCCTTTGTCTTCCAGCCTGACTGAGATTCCAGTACAAACTGGGAACCCACCCAAGTATGAATGTTGCAAGGCTGTTTGATTGGCTGGGTTCCTGCATAAAACCTGCCGAACCTGGAAGCTGAAGATGTAGTCTACCACTGGAACCAAAACCTAAGAGTAAGATGAAGAAACCACAGCTGAGATGATTTCCAGCGACCGGAGAGCGTGCTGTGTAACCGGAATCTGCTGTAGCCCTTCCTTTCAATCGACCTGGGTATTCCGAAAACGACGAGCCCAACCCAGAGCCTGGTGAGACCAACTAGACTCGAATACCTGCATTTTGAGCCATCTCACATTGTGCTGTGTCCTTGCGGTGCTGCAATACCCCAATACCATGGGCACTCGAGCCTTCGTGCGGTGCAGAGTCTTTCAAATCTTGCTGAAACTTCGTGGACATCCTGCTGGATCTCTAGAGGCACAATTAAGGTCCGAAAAGTCCCCTCACCAGAGTGCTGGACCTGGCAAACGACAAAAATCCGACCCACGATATTCAGTCTTTTTCTGTCCTCCTGAATGTTAGGGAGAATTCTAATTTCTGTGCTAAATCCCTTCAACCTTAGAGACGCACAGCTCTTTCAGTGCAGTGTCCCAGAGAAATTCTTTATATTATATTTATATTTCTCGTAAGGTTTAAATACCTTTTCTTGTGTGAACTACTGTTCCCAAGAATAGTAAAGTGAAATTGACTTTGCTTCTCTTTCTCTTTGTATGTACAGCACACCCATTTTATGTGGAGTACTGGGGGGTTACGTAGTAGCACCTGATCCTACTTCCTAATCCTACATTCGAATGGATTGTGTCCTCCAACGTATTCCTCATCTTAGATGTATTCCATCCAGCTTTGCTGCTCTTTGGAAATTTTTTCGGCAGAGGGCGCCGTGCGTCGATGTCGTCGAGTCGATAGTCCCTCGAGGGCCTCCGTCGAGGGTGACGTCGTCGGGTGTAAGAAGCACACGTGGCGCTTGTTGGCCTCAGTTCCGTTTTTCCGCAGTACGTTACTTCAGACATTCAGCGCGCCTCGAGTTCTGTCAGGAAATATAATATTACGAGAAGAAATCATGTCCTCGTCATCGATGCCGACCACGACCCAGAGATCGGGTTTTAAGAAATGCAAGTCGTGCGGCTCAAAAATGTCGATCACGGACCCGCACCACGAGTGTTCGTGGTGTCTCGGGGAAGGCCACGACATGGAGGCCTGTTCAAAGTGTCAGGCGATGACAGGAAAGGCCTTGCGAGAAAGAAGAGGAAAGCTACAGGTAGGTCGGAAGGATCGGAAAGCCTCTAGGGTCGAGTCGAGACCCCATGGGCAAAAATCTCCTCGACGCGAAAGGCATGGATCCAGATCTCGAAGCGATTCTCATCATCTTCGTCGAAAAAGTCGAAGAAACTATGCCATAGATCTCCCTCCACCTCGTTGTCAGACGAGTCTCCGAAAATGAAATGCCCCACAAAACATTTGTCTTCCGAAGAGTGGGAAGCATTTAGGGTCAAAATGATGGAGGTGTTTGAGAAAGCGAAGCCTCGGTCCGCGCCTTCTCCGGAAGCCGGCCTGGAGCATCATCGCTCCGACATTCGCGCGCCCTCGATCCCGGGTGATCGTAAAAGGAAGGATAGAGAACCTTCCAGGACCATTACTAGCGTGGTTATTTGTTAGCTATTCTTCTACCCTTCTGGGAGGGGGAGGTCTGGGTGTGTTTTTCCTTTGGCGGGAACCAGTAGGTATCCCCATCTAGGCTCCAGTGTCTGGGCAGGGAGGAAGTGGGGAGGAGTTTTCCACCGTCCCTGTACTTACTTTGTTTGCCAGAGTGCCGGAATGGGACCAGCTACCACAGAAGGTCTGGCTGTCCTGATTGGACAGTCGAACACCCCTTTCTGTAAAATGCTGAGAGATTGCAGAGGAGTGTGGCTGGAACTGTATTATAAAAGGTGAGGCTTCTGGAGTGTAAAGCAAGTCGATCACTGGAAACAGAAGTAACCGAAGAAAAAGATGACCAGAGACGCCTGCAGACCCTTTACAAGACCTTTAAGCGGCCACTGCTGTCCTGACCCCGTTTTCTATGCCACAGAGGAGCTCCGAAGAGGACAACTCCTTCCCTTTGGCTGGTGGAAACTACCAGTCCCAAGACTAACTAGGAGTTTCATGAGCTGTGGAACCCCAATACCAGGAGACCTGCTGCCCATTTCAAGTGCAGGGTCGTAGAAAGGCCGAAACCATCCAAATCTGTGCTGAGCCCCTAAGTATACTCCAGAGATCTGATCCAACTCACCCAGACCCTCTCCCCAGTGTGGTACTGCAGGAAGCGAAGAAGATTGACAGGGCGATCTGTGTCCTTTGTTGGTGCTGCTGAAAAAGTGCAAAAACCGCAGAATGAACCAAGAAGTTGCTGAAAGTCGTGTTACATGTGCCACAAGACTGCTGCTGGAAGACACCGTCCATTGTCCTGCCTTTCGTCACTATACCAAGGAATCCGGACGTCTGGTCCAGAGCAACCAACATAAACACTTTCTTCAAACTCAAGGTACTGTGGGGAAAAATGTATTGCTTTTCTGATTCCGAAAAGGCGCTCCAGAGCGTTGGAGTGCACCTACAGTGTCCAGGGCAACCTCCTCTTAACTCTGACCCAGCCTGCTGCGTGTGTCCCCTTTTCAAGTCAGTTTTTCGATGTCCTTTGTTAGTTGTTAACTTGCTGCTTCAATACCTTTAGACACTGGAAGAAATCCGCAGGAGCTCTTAATTATTAGCTGTTTGCCAAGACTTCAAGCCCTCTCTGAACTGCCTTTAGCTAGAGTTGCGTTTTTGGATTTAAGACTTGCCAAGCGAAGAAACAGTCTCTAGAACCTTGAACTAAGCTCATGTTGCACTAACAACTTATTTTCCTCCCTTTAAGTGACTTTTCTATGTGTTTGCAGAGTAAATGCATTACCGTATAACCTGTTGAAAACTGCATCAGTGCGCAATTACCGATGATACGAAAACCTTTCTAACGTTGTTACAATTGTAGCCGCAAAGAAACACTAAAGTGAAAGTGCCCTTTGAAGTGTATTATATAGTATTCCCAAGTGTTCTACCATTACCGTCTTAAGTATTTAAAGTGATTCTGGTGTTAATATAATATTCAACTTTATATAAATATACATGTAAGTGCTTTTTTGCTGTGCCTGTCGTTAAGATGCAGAGTACTACAGCACCCATCTTCCTCTTAAGATAAGCCTGTCTGCTCTGCCACACTACCAAGATCCTGAGCTAGTACAGACTGGTACTAAGAGTTGGGATCTACAAACCGCTGCGATAGCTTACTAAAGTCTTACTGCCAGTAGGACTTTAGGAAAACTCCCCTAACACCGGTCTAGAATAAGTCTGCCTTAGGTTTTACCTGGCTTCAGAAGCTGTGGTATTTTGATAAACCTCCTGCCTTTTAAATATATGAAGTAATATGTGTGTGTATATATGAATGGTGTAAATATATTCGAGGTGCAGGGGAGAAAACCCGGTCCTGTCAACTGGGCCGTACAAATATGCAAAGCAATAAATGGTAAATTCCCAATCTCTGGGAACTCCTGTCTCCTGCACACTATCTGTGGCCGTAAAACCAGCCAAACATTATTTAAGGTTTTCAGCAATGTTATTGCTTTGAGCCTACTACTGGCAAGATCATCTTTTAACCCTTTAAGTGCCATGGGTATTTCCCCCCCAGTGCCAAGGCCTTTTTTGGTGATTTCGGTATTTGTCCATTCAGTGCCTTGTATCTTTTCTGTTACATGAGATATCTCAGCCAAATTTGGCCCCTTTTTTCCCCCACATGTAGGCGGTCGTAACGCCACCCAGGAATCCTAGGTTGCTGTTGGGGGGTGAGAGAAAATGAGCAAAAAGGGCAAACATTTTGGGTTTTTTGAAAAAATGCCAATAAAATGATGTGCAAAGAAGCCTGTGTTTTTTTCATTGTAAGAGCTAGGAACAAATGGCTTGCTGTGCTGAATTCCCCAATTTCCTGGCTTTCAAGAACAGGTTGAGTGGAAACGAGAAAAAAATATTTTGATGTTGTTATCAACCGTTTTGTGAGAGGTAGGCGATTTTGGCCATTTTTGCCAATTGGACATGCATGGACGGAATGGAAGAAAAGGGTAGGAAAGCCGATTTGGAGGACAGAAAGTCATACATTTCAGAAAAGTAGACACAATTCCAATTTTAGGAAGGGGTGATTTGCGCATGTCGGGCAACAACTAGGTAGGAGGAAAATGCCATAGATTGGGGGGAAAAAGCAGGAAAATGACCGAAAAAAAAGGTATGTGGTGGACATGGTTGGCTTGGAACGGCAATGGCTTCTATGAATTTTGAGAAAAGCAATGCTCTGCTACGTTCCCCCCACTCTTGCAGTTAGGAGAGCACACATTTTTTGTAGTGTTTGACAAAACAAGCAATACCACAAGCTAAACACTGAGCCATGGTACACAGGAGTTTTATGCTTACGGCCTGAACAGATGTACTTGGCGTGTGTAAATCAGGAAAACCAATGTGGTGAGGAACGGCAAGCATACATTTTTTGAAAGCGCACAGGCAGACCTTTTCACGGGTAGTGCAAATTACAAAAGTGTATGGTGCCTAAAGCAGCGACTAAATGTAGGGCACATTTGGCAAATTAAAGGGTTGTGTGACAAAGGGCACCAGCAAATGGGTCAAAACGTTATGAAAACCACACAAACACAACAAATGTCATACCTTTCCGCGTTCCCACACGTGTCATGATGAAAACGGTACCTCACATGTGTGGGTGCACCTACCTGGGTGCCAAGGTGAAAGCCAAACACACCCCTAACCCCAAGTCTTTTCCGACATCTGAATTTCACGATTTTTCCAGACGGGCACACCATACAGATATGGGCCTCGGGTGTCCAAGCCACCAAGGAAAACAGAGAACCCCATGCATTTCCGAAGAGAGGACACCCGTGGGAATCCGCAGAGGTCTGACTTAAGCAAATCGTCCCAGAGTTTATTACCCAGAAACCCCGGCAAAGTCTGAAATCTGGCGAAAAAAAACGCATTTTCTGCACATTTCACTCGGCTCACCCACCGAAACACGAGTCCAACACATGGCCTACCGTCCCGCATTCCCACAGGTGTCCTGATGAAAACAGTACCTCACATGTTTGGGTGCACCTACCTGGGCGCCAAGGGGAAAGCCTAAAAGACCCCTACCCCCAAGTCTGTTCTGACAGCTGAATTACACACCTTTTCCAGACGGGCACACCATACAGATATGGGCCTCGGGTGTCCAAGCCACCAAGGAAAACAGGGAACCCCATGCATTTCCGAAAAGAGGACTACCATGGGAATCCACAGAGGTCTGCCTTGCGCAAATTGCCCCAGTTTTTATTAGCCACAATCCCCGACAAAGTGTGATATTTGGTGGCGGAAGAACAAAATGTTCACTTTGTCTGGGGTTCTGGGTAATAAATTCTGGGCCGCTGCGCGCAAGTCCGACCTCTATGCATTCCCACGGGTGTCCTCTTTTGGGAAATGCATGGGGTGCCCTGTTTTCCTTGCTGGCTTCAGCACCCTAGGCCCAAATCTGTAGGTTGCCCACATGAACAAAATATGTTGTGCCGAAAAGCTTGGGGTTACCAGTGGGTTACCCTTTTCCTTTTGCGCCCTGGTAGGTGCACCCACCCATGTGAGGTACCGTTTTCATCGTGACACCTGTGGGAACGCGAGAAGGTATGACATCTGTTGTTGGCGACGTGTTTCTGTGAGTGGACAGAGGGAAATGTCTGTGAAATTGGCTGGAAATGAAGACAATTCTCAGACATTTCGCTCTGGTCACCCACCGAAACACACCGCCAACAACACATGGCCTACCTTCCCGCGTCCCCACGCGTGTCCCGATGAAAACGGTACCTCACATGTGTGGGTGCAAATCTTCTTTAGAAAATTCTGACATTCAAAGGTATTTTCTTGTAAAACAATTTTTTTTTTTATTATGGCACCCAACGCGTTTCGAGCATATCCGCCCTTCATCAGGGGTTCGTTGTGTACAACATTCAAACTTTTATGCAAAGAAAAGAAAGGAAACATCAGTTCACTGTACTACTAATTCAAGCCAATATACTTGTTAGTTCTCAGAAATGTACCAATTCCCTCTACCTTTGAGACCTCCAGCAACTTTTCTGGATTTTAAGGACTTGATTTCTTTCCCTGGAGAGAGTGAGTCCCCTTTTCCCACTCTCTCATGTGTTTTAATGTGATTTTTGTACACTGTTTCTTTTGGTTGTGGAGACTGACATACTCATAGGATTCATCTTTAACATTGTCACACAGCACTTTCAGTGTAGTGACACAGGGAATTCTTTCAAATTTCCTAACGGTTTAAAAACCTTCTCTGCGATAAACTACTGTTTCCCAGAGCAGTGAAGTGAAATTGACTTTACTTACATTTGTAACTTTCTAGACCCAGCACGCACTATCCGACAATAGGGTGCTTGACGGGTTTCTTAGTATTCCCTTTGTCTAGCTTTTCATGTAACATCCTTGTTACCCGTTCCTCACTGAATGGCTGGTGGCAGTGGTTTACTTTTTACTACTGTAATGGGATTTTACAGCGGGCTGTGTTCGTATCCACGGTAAAGCAGCAATGGGTGCCATTTTTGTCAAGATTTACTCTGCTCGCCAAACCAGGTTTGGTCACTTTGTTTTTTGTTTTTGGTGGGCTTCACGAGTGAAACCCGCCTCTGGCTCCACGGTATCTGGCAGGGCAGAAAGTGAGGGAGGTGCTCAAAACTCCCTGGGCTTAGACTTCTAGGAGACCCAAATGCACTCTGTAGTGATTGGCCGCCTGACTGTCCGGCAAGGACAGCCACCCTGCTGGGTGACTGATAGCTAGGCTGGAATGGATGGGAGCAGGCTGCATAAAAGGCGAGGCTTTTTGGCGTGGAAGATAGTCGACCACTGGACGAAGGAATCCGAAGAAGAACTTGAAGAAGACTCCTGCTGCAACTCCTGGACAGTTGATTCGCCCGATGAAGCCCTGCGGCTGTGCTGAAACTCCGAATTCGTATAGACAGAGAAGCCCCTGCAAGGACGACTTCTCCCCTTGAGTTGGTGTGACCAATCAACTCCAAAGTAATCCACCTGGACATTCTCTCAGAGGTGGTTGAATTTCCAGAGTTGCTGCTGGAAATCGAAACGGCAGGGAGAGGAACACCATATTGTGTGTGTTGCTTTTAAGTTGGCCAAGAGCTCCAGGAAGATCCTCCGGACTCCCAGGAAGCAGAACTGACCGAGCCTGAGCCCCCTCAACAGAGTGCGGGACCCCAGAAGCATGGAAAGTCCATCTGAACAGCCAGAAACTGCTGTGTTATTTGCGGTAGTCATGAGGAGCTAAAACACCAAAGTGCCACTTGTTTGAAGTGTGCCAGTTGCGAGCGGTGACGTCCCATTGCAGTGCAGGTGTCCCCAGAAGTCCTCCCTCTTGTACCCACGACTGACGCCCAGGAACAGCGAGATCTGCAGAGCTGCACAGGAACAGAAGCCCTCTGCTGCCCTTTTTCTTCACCCTAAAGGTACTAGGTCTAGGAGAACTTACCTCTTGTTGTGTAGCCACTTGTCCTCGTTGGAGACTTGCTTGTTTGCATGTGTAGAGTTGCTGCCAGCTTCTTTACTTCACAAGCCCTATCAGCTTGTGGCCCTACTTTGATTTTCTTCTATTTTACAAAGACTTTTTAAGACACTGGAAAAGACTTTCTACTTACCTGCAAGAAGTGCTTCAGTTCACCTTGACTTTTGCTAACTTAACATTGGCAGGCCTAGGCTCCCTGAATGACTCTTCTCTCTGCTGCTTATGTGTTTTTGCCTTCCTTCCAGGAAAAGATGAACTGACTTTGCATTGGGGGGGTTGTATGGGAAGTACTTACCTGCTTGAGAATATCTGTGTGAATACTTTAATTCTGAAGTCTCTTCTCTGTAACACTAGTCCTAAGAATATTCTAAATGCACAGTGATATATTGATGTCACAGCACCGTAGCTATTTAAGTCACCTGAGGGTGTAGGTAGTGCCTTTGTGTCATCCCAAATGGGTATCTGCTGATTTAGATAACTAAGAGTGTGTATTTTTTGAAGTATATTTGTGTGGTGTTTTATATTGCTCCCTTCTGAAGAAGGCTTAGTATAACTGACTTGTAAATAAATGGTTTACTCAAGAAACCTTGTGTGTAAGAGTATATTTGAATACTGGTCACTTTGAATCTGTGTAACTCCCCTACAGCTCACATTGACCCCTCTTGAGATATGCCTGCCTGCTTCTGAAAGACCAAAAATTAGGCTTACTACAAAGAAATGGGAATACGCCAGTCACGAAGTCAAAAAACAACGTTTATTAGTCAATTGACAGGGTCTCAGCACCCCACGATGCATGCGTACAGACACCGTGGCGGGAGAGAGCCCTGAGTCACCAAACATGCCTTAATATATATATATTTCAGAATAACATACGTTACACTTGTCCAGCCCCCTCATGTGATAGGGGCCACAGGGTTCATGATCTTTCCATGTAGATGGTATTACCAAGACAACATACTTGTATTTTTCCCCGGTCCTTCTGCAGACAATTTACTGTCTGGGAGCAGGGCGAAGCAATGCGTGGGGGCATATTGTGTTCTCTGGTACAAGGTAACCTTCTCTATGTAGCTTATCTATGTTGCTCCTAGAGCCTAAGGTCCGTCTGCTCTAAAGTTTGGGAATAGAGTTCTTCTAAAGGAGCATGTCACAGATGCACATTATTAAAATTAATGGTTCAGTGGAGAAAACATGGTTGAGACAGGCGGGCACCTAATTTATAGATTATCTATGCTTCTGCAAGGACTTCAATGTTCTACAGTGTAAGACAAATACGCTCAGCAGAAAATGCCTTCCTGTCTTGTAAGTGTCCGAAAGTTAATGCCGCGGTCTTCTACCGCGTTTCGAGCGAAAACGCCAAGTGAGCAGAGAACTGAACAAGGTAGCCAAAATGTCAGATAAAACAAAATGCAACGTGGCCATCATTATTGCAGCAATAGAATTGTAGTATGATGCCCAAGTGCTTAGGCCAATATGCATACCTTATAGGACACAAAACTGAATATATTTTCACAAACCCTCCTTTTGGCCTAAGCCAAAAGCATCATCTAAACATGGCATCCTTAGACAACCAGGATGCAGTGTCATCAGAACATCCTGACTCATCACTATCATAGACACTGATGGCCATAAACTCTTTTATAGCAACGTCCTGAATGATCAGTGCATTAGTGACATGTACAGGCAAGTGTGGGCTTAGTTTCAGTTTGACCAATGTACTTGCACAGCAATCTCCTATCATGGAACCCAGGACAGGTAAACATTGTATGCAGCAGCAGCAAAATAGAACAATACTAAGGACTATAGCTAAAACAGAAAATATCTTCTAACCCCAAGTTCGTAGTAAACTCCCAAACCATGTACTAAGATCCCAATCCCCTCGAGGAATATGTACTTCTGAACTCAAAATGTGTAGTCTCTTGATTGCTTGGAAAATGGTGGGGACGGAGTCGGGTATGTACACGCCAACATGCTGACCTAACCATCTTGCATACACCACCACGCTCAGCCAGGATGACGTTGAACACCATCCTGTTCTGAAGGGCCACTAGTCTAATGGCCTTTTGTTCTAATGTCATATTAAACATGATATCAGTAGTCTCATTGATAGTTTTCTCCAAAATTCTAGCCAATTTCCTAATATCTTGAGAGTTGATTATCTGTCCCCAGAACGGAAACATGGATTTAGCAATGTCCTCCAATACCCTTCCAATATTTAGGTAACCAAGGATAAGCTTCACTCCCGCAAACGAAATAGATAGAACCCCCTATATACAGAGGCCTATCTTCTTTCACCAGAACAGCTGTGTTCATGCATTTATCATATTAGCCCATAGGTCGGGAACATTCTTTTAGTAGACAGAATGGGACAGAATCCGGGTCATGATTGATGGTGTATAATGGAGGAACAACCTCATTATTCCCTACTGGAGTCACTTTGAAAGAAATCATTGGCTGATATGTTATGTTAGCGGTACTTGTGTAGCGCACTGTCACCAACGGAATTGGTCCCCAGGCGCTCTGGTGGATCTGTAAACAGGAAGGATGGGTAGGGTTAGTCTGGAAGAGGGGAGAAGGAGAGTGGGAGAAGTGGTGTGCTGTTGGCAGCTCAGCTCGGTATACACAGTGTGCTGGGTTTTGGTGCTAGTATCGGATCGGGCGAAGGCCTCGAGTGCTGTGGGTGAAGTTTGTGTTGTTGATGCGGTGTGGTAAAGTGCGTGCGGATTGCTGGGGGAGAGATGGTTGTGTGGTTTTGTGTGGGTTTAAGTATGCAGAAGGTTGAGTGTTGGGCTAGAGGGGTCTGTATCCTGATTCAGGTACGTATGGTTCCGTTAGAGTTGTATACCTGTGGGTTGGGATGTTGCTGGTTCCTCGTGGGCCGATTTGCTTTGGTAGTGTTGCGCTGATCCAACTGTATCCTATTGAGTATGGTTTGGATTGGTGGGTGTGTCTGAACCTAATCTTCAGGTGTGGGACTGGGTGGGTGATATCTATTCTCAGGTGATCTAGTGGGACCCTGGTCAGTGAAGGCTTTGGATGTTTCAGGGTGGGGTCATGTTGATGTGTTGTCCTAGTGGATCCGTCTTGGTGAGCCTGTGTATTCAGACGTTCGTATCCTTTCTGTCCTGACTGGTTCTTTGGTTTCCGTGAGGTGAACATCCTTGATGGACTGTTTAGTTGTAGTTTTGTGTGGTGGGGCACTGTGCTTCCTGTTTTGTATTGGTAGACAGTGTGTAGTGATGAAACATTCTGTTTCTCACCCATTGCATTGGGGCCTGTGGTGCATTGCTTCCTTTCCCTCTCTGTTTTGTCCTTAGGGCTGTTGGGGAAGGTAATAGTTAAGGTCATGGTCCTCTTGATGATTCGTTCTAGTCTTTCTGCCTTAGTTTGCTATGTTTACTGTCTTTGGTCGTATTGCGACTGTCTCCCGTTTGGTTCTTTAGTATGTTGTGGGTTAATTACCTCGGCTTTTCCCATTGATTGATCGGTGTGTATCGGGGTTGATCTACGTTCATTGATGTTTTTAGTTATGTCGGTGCCCCTGTGGCCAGTCTATCTAGTTATGACGTGAAGAGCCAGGTTTTGAGTAATTTCCTGAATAATAGCTGGTTTATTGTGTTACGTATGTACTTTGGAAGGTCGTTCCAGGTTTTCGGGGCTTAGTGAGAGGAGGAGGATCCTCGTTTTCTTTTGTTGTAGGGCTTTGGGTCCAGGCGGATGTCCATGCTTGATCTGAGTGTTGTTCTTGGTTGATGTAGGCGCAGTTTGTCTTTTAGGAACTCTGCGCCTTCGTTGTGTACTGCTCTGTGCGTAATGCACATTGTTTTTGAATTTTATTTGTTGTTTTATTGGAAGCCAATGTAGGGTTTTCAGCGCTGGTGCGATGTGTTCTCTTCGGGGTAGTTTCAGAAGTAGTATGGCTGCCGCGTTTTGAATGTGTTGTAGTTTTTTTTTTAGGAGTTGTTCAGGCATGCCTAGGTATAGGCTATTGGCGTAGTCTACTTTGGACATGACGAGGGCGATGATGATGGTGGTTGTTTTGTTGGTGAACGATAGGAACCGTAAGATTCTCTTTGCCGCTCTCAGGAGGAAGAAGCATTTCTTGAGGAGAGCGTTTACTTGAGGCTCTAGCGTGAGATGGCCCTTGGACCATGGCCCTTGGTATACAGGCCATCAGAACCCCCGGGTTCTGATGGTATACAGTCCATCAGAACCCCCAGGTTTTTTACAATCGGCGAGGGTGCTGGGGTTGTCCCGAGTTCCCTTGGCCAAGTGATGAATTGGTTTTCTCCTTCATTTTTTGTGACGATCATTATCAGTTTTGCCTGGGTTAATTTTGAGGGAGTTGGAATTCATCCAGAAGAATACATCGCAGAGGCAGTTTTCTAGCATTGTTTCTTTCCGGGTTGTCTTGTATTTTGAAGATTAATTGTGTATCGTCAGCGTAGTTGTAGCAGGTGAGGATGTGGTTTTTGATGATTCTGAAAATAGGTACAGATAGATGTTGAATAGTAGTGGGGAGAAGGATGATCCTTGTGGTACTGCACATGTGGAATCTCTCGGGCTGGATTTGAAGGGTTTCATCCATACGGTTTCTGTTCTGTTTGTTAGGAAAGATTTGATCCATAGTAGGGCGGTGTCTGTTATACCGAGTCCATCTAATCTCGTTATGAGGGTGTCATGGTCGACTGTGTCAAATGCTGCCGATAGGTCTAGGAGTATCAAGGCAGTGCTATTGTCCGAGTCTGCATTGATTTTTAGATCGTCCCATATTGAGAGTAGAGCTGATACCGTTCCTCTCAGTGGTCTGAAGCCAACTTGTGCCTGGTCTAGTAGGCCATGCTCCTCTATAAACTCTTGGGTTGTTTTGTATATGTATGTTTCGAGCAGCTTGGCTGTATACGGGATGTTGGAGATGGGTCTGTAGTTGGAGAGGTCCTCCACGTTTCCCGCTGCATCTTTGACTAGTGGCCTGATGCATGTAGTTTTGAAGGCTTGTGGCACTTTCCCAGTTGCGATGGAATGGTTGAGGACGTTCCTGTGATATTCCATGGGCGTTCCTTGTTTAAGAATCAATTTGTATATGTCTGGTGGGCAGGGGTCTTCGGGGAACCCTGTGTTATTGCTTTCATTCACCAGTTCGACGAATGTCTCCACTGATATTTCTGGAAAGCTTCATAGTTTGTTTGGGTGCTCCTCCCAGGTGTAGGTTGGGGTTGTGGTCAGATCGGACGGTCTGTTTTGTATGGTTTGTTGGATGCTAGTGATTTTGTTTTTGAAATGGTCTGCAAGGTTGTTGCAGAGTTTTGCGGATGGAGTTGGTGAGTTACATCCCAAAGGGTTTTTGATTTCGTTTGATTTTGAAGAGCTCTTTTTGGGTGTTTGGTGCTTTGAAGATTCAATTGTCGTAGTGTTTCCTTTTTGATTTTTGTATTTCCTTTTTGTAAGCCCGGTTGTGTTGTAGGAATTTCAGTTTGTTCGTCGCATTGTTTTGTTTTCTCCAATCAAGTTCTAGTCTTCAGTTTTTTCTTTTCATGGTGCTGAGTAGTGGGGTGAACCATTTTGCCATTGACCGTTTATTAGAAGAAGCAAAGGGTTTTTCTTTGGCGATGTTGTCTATAGTAGTTCTAATCCAGGAATGCAGCAGGGTTACCTTTTTGTTCAGGTCATCTTCCATGAATGTTGGGTGTGGTTTATATACCTCCAGGAGTTCAGTCAGGTTGGAGTTTTTGATGGTTCTCCAATTTCTTTTCATGGTTTTCGTTGTTTTGTCCGGTTGATTGTTTGTTAACCTGGTCATTTTGATTACGAAGGGGATGATGAGGTGGTCGCTCCAGGGTATTTGAATTGGGGGTGCCGTGGTGAGGAGTAGTTTGTTAGAGAAGATTGTGTCAAGTGTATGCCCTGCCGAGTGGGTTGCTCCTTTGACTAGTTGTTGTAGGTTCATTGCTGCTAGTTGGCTGGTTAGCGATTTTTGTACGGTCGTGCTTTCTCCTTCAAACCAGATGTTGAAGTCTCCTAGTAATATCAGGTGATTGTGTTTGATGGCTAGGACGGTGATTGCTTCTGTGAAGGAGTCTACGAAGGTTGCATCGTAGGTTGGTGGTCTATATATTAGTATGAATTTCAGGTTTGTTTTGGTGTTACTGCTAGACGTATGATTAGGGATTTGCATTTATCGATGATTAATGGGTCTTCCAATTTGATATCAAGGTGTGCCTTGTGAATCATTGCCAGGCCTCCCCTCTTTTGTTTTTTCTGGTTGATTGGACACATTTTAAGTATTCAGGCAAGCAGTTAAGGGTGATCTTATAATTGTTGTCTAGCCAACTTTCTGTTACAAATAGGATGTCGATCCCTCAGTCGCAGAGCAGATCGTATATCTCGGTGGCATGTTTGGACATTGATCTTGCATTGATGAGGTTGCAGTGGATCTTTTTGGTGTGGTTTTGCTTGTTGGTTGTTCCTTGTTTTGGTTTGTGGTTGTTTGGTTGCGGTGCATCATTGTTGGCGTTGATTGGGAGTGGATGAGGATCCGCGAAGGCTGAATCTTCATTGTAGGAGGACGTATGAGGATCAGCGGAAGCTGCATCTTCATTGAAGCGGCCTGCTAGATTGAAAGCTTGGCTGTTCAGTGGTGTTGCTTCTCAGTTTGTGCTGGTAAGGTGAAGATCCATAAAGGCTTCTTCTTCGTTGATTTGGTCAGTTAGGTTAATGTTTTTGGTTGTTGGTTAGAAGATCTTCGTTGTCGTTATGTCTGGTATGGCGCGGGTGTTGAGGGTGTCCTTCTGTTCTTGTGATGTATGGTGTCAGACTCTAGCCACCTTCTTCTTGGGTGTTCCTGTCTTTTTCCTGGTTGTCTCAGGATGTTCTTTGTGTGTCTTGATGTCTGTGTCGTTGGGGGTATCCTGGTTCTGGGGCTGTTGCGAGGTATGTGTGAGATATAAGGAATTTTCCCTTTGGAATTTAGTTCTGGTCGTTTTGGTTTTTTAGCATTGTTTCCTCTATTTGAGGTTGTTGCTTCGGTGGTAGGTTGGATTTGTGTGCCTGTGTCCAGTGCGGCCTTGTCTTGTGCCCTTTCTCTGCGTCCCTTACTGGTCCGGGGCATTTTGGTGCTCATTGCGGAGGTGCCGGTGAGTGGTTGGCTGCTGTGTCTTATGATGGGAGTGCCGGTATTTCTTCTTGTGTTGAAAGGCTTGGGTGCTTTTGTGCTGTCTGTTCTTCCGGTGGGTCGGTTTGTGTATCCTCCGAGCGCTGTCTGGTGTGGTTTTGGTGCTGGGCGTACTGTTTTCAGGGCCGTAGGTCAAGGTTCAGTGCTGTCTATGTAGGTCTCTCGGAAAGGGTGAGGGCGGTAGAATTATTCTATCAGTCTGGTCCTCACTAGGAGTATGTTAAGGTGGTTGAGCTAAGTTTGTGCTTGAGACTAATTCTGACTATGTTCTAGAGTCTCGTATGGTGGGAGGGACCCTAAGGAATATTGTAAACCTTATGATTCAGAAATTTCGGAGCAGAGTCCCTGCTAAATTTGGGAGACCTGTGCAGTGGGAGAGAGCCCTATCAATGTAATCTGAATGGCACAAAATGCAGATTTGGGGGACCTGTATAGTGGGAGAGAGGCCTTTCAATGCAATATGAATATCATGTAATACAACTTGGGGACAGAACCCCTGATGAGTTTAGGGGACCTGTTTAGTGGGAGAGAGGCTTGACTATGCAATCTGAATGTCACACAATGCAATTTTGGGGACAGAACCCCTCCTGAATTCGAGAGACCTGCACAGTGGGAGAAGCGCCCATCAATGCAATCTGAATATGATACAATACAATTTGGGAACAGAACCCCTGTTAAATTCGGGAGGCCTGTATAGTGGGTGAGAGGCTTGGAGGGGCAAAACTCGGGACTTGCGCCTTGTGATGCGTGAGCCTCTAATCCGAGTGTCACTCGCCTGTAATTCACTGGTGGGTTCTGTCTCACTTAAGAGTGAGTTAGTCAACAAAATTTGAGAGACCTGTATAATGGGAGAGAGGCCTATCAATTCAGTCTAAATATCACACAATGCAATTTGGGCACAGGGGCCCTGCTAAATTTGAGACCTGTATAGTGGGAGAGAGACCCATCAAGCAATCTAACAATTTGGGCCAATTTGCCAAGTGGTCGGGTTTCAGGGGTAGAGCTGAAGCTCTCCCCCGACTCAAGCCACTCTTACCTTACTGGTCCTTGTAGTTGCTGGTTGACGGCAGGCCACTGGCTTCCCCTGCTGCCACCTCCTGGAGCTGCCTCTGTTGGAGCCGCCCTTGGGGCCCTTAGTCGCAGGGGGCTGCCAGGCAGAGGGCTGCCCTGGAGGACCAGTGATGAAGGCCGAGATGGCCAATGAGAGCGGGGATGGGCGGATCGGGAGGCGGAAGGACAGAGAGACCAGGAAGAGGGTGCGGGGTGGGAGAGGGATGCTTCTGGGGCCTAGTTTTGGGCACGAAATAAGCAAAAAGTGCCCAGAGATGGGCAAGGCTCACTTCACGCTGGCTTCCTCGCTGTGGATGGAGGGGCCGGTGTGAGCTGGGTTTGCTAGACCCTGGCAGCCAAGGGCTGGAGGCCTAATGAGTGCGTGGATGGGCGAGGCGGGAGGGGAGAGAGGGACAGGAAGTGGGTGCAGGGTGGGAGGGGACGCTTCCGGGGCCTGAGGGATTACTACAGAGGTCCAAACTCAGGAAGCTGGCCCGGGGGGTCACAGGCCACGGCACTAACCTGCAAGCGCTCTGGATGGAGTGAGAGCGTGCAGGGGGCCGCTGGCGAGGTGGACCAGGAAGATCGAGGGGCACTGCCCAATCATGCTGCGGGGGTGAGGCGGGAGGAGGGAGGGAGGGAGGGAGAGGGAGAGAAAGGTGCGGGGGGAATGCGCAGGGATTACTACAGAGGCCCAAAATTAGGAAGCTCGGGGGGACACAGGCCATGGCACTCACCTGCAAGCGCAAATGGGCGCTTTTTGGAGGGGGGATCTGGGGTAAGCAAACTCCTCACTCACCTGGCGTCCTCAGTGCAAAGAGGTGCCGGCGATCTCACTGGTCGATGGACCCAGGAAGCACGGGCAGAAATGCCCATTCAGAGCAGGGAGGTCTGATATATGGTCTGGAACATTTGTCAGAATGCTTAACAGAGGCAATATTGAGTCTGCTTTTGTTTGCAAACACCGAACATCCTAAAGGCAACAAACCAATCATTCAAATTCATTAAAGTTTGTACCATAGAAGTTACAAGTGGCACTGTCGTTCCATCGTCCAAAGAACAGTGCCCTAAATGAGGCATAACATGCAGTAGACGGAGGGAGAGGATGACTCTACCAACCTATCCCCTGCTCACCATGCTGTGGCAGATGTGAACAAACCCAACAATAAGTTTTATTCAGAATAGCATGGGTTGCATTTGTTATCACCATGAGGGTGTTATGATAACCCCCTCTATGACTGAGATCATGTGGACGAAGAGTGTGTGCGTGCACGTGTAGGGGAGACATAGTGGATGCACTACTAGTTGGCAATAAGAGTATCGAGTGGATGTGCACTCTCCAAATACGATAATACAGGTATCAATGTGACCAGAATGATTATTATTATTATTTTTTTCCTCTGGGACCATGGCCCTTTGTATACAGGCCCGTCAACCTGGAAATGTACCATGTCCTCATTCATGTGAGCAGCCGTCCTCTTCCAGCTCGTCTTTAGTTCTCTCATTTCAGTTGTCGACTCTGCCTTCCAAGCCAAGAGACTTGCCTTTTATCTAGTTTCCTCCCATTCATTCCAGCTTAGCTGCTACTCACCCAGCAGGGTGGCGCGCCCTGCCGGACAGTCAGCCAGCCAAGCATGCCAGAGTGCATTTGGTCTCCTAGGAGACTAAGCACAGGGAGTTTCGGGCACCTCCCTCACTTCCTGCCCACCCCAGACGCTCAGGCGCCAGAGGCGATCTTCAGTCCGAAAGCCCGCCAAAGGCGTACGAACAAAGGGACCAAACCTTGTTTGCGTGCAGAGACATACTCTAGAAGGACCTTTGCAAAAAGAAATGGCAAAAAAAGACCGGGACCTGTTTTTAGAGAGGGGGCTCAGACATCATCTTGAAAAACATGGCTCCTGCGATTTAAAGCTACCGTTGTTCGCGGTTGGGAAAAATCTTGGTAGTTCGTTGTAGTAGTTCCCCTAGGAAAGGGTAGGTTTTGACTGCTACATGAGTTTCTAGACATAGGGTTTACTAGGTGACCATTGCAGCACTCTATTGTAAGATAGTGTATGCTGGGTCTAGGAATTTAAAAAGACTAGTAAAGTTAATTTAACCTTACATTCTCTGGGAAACAGTAGTTTATCCCAGAGAAGGTATTTAAACCTTGGGACAGCCTAAAAGGCTTCCCTGTGTCACTGCACTGAGGGTGCTGTGTAACACACAAGAAAACATTATGCCTATGGAGTTATCTAAAACCCCATAATCAAAGAACACAAGAGTAAAACGCACATACATGAAAGAGTGGTGAAAAAAGGCTCACTCTTTCCAGGTAAAAAAATTAAATCCTCAAAATACAGCAGTTACTGGGGGTCTCTAAGCTAAAGGGAATTAGCACATTTATGAGAATTCTCCCTAACACGGTCAGCTTGTCCCATATATTCCTTTTATAAAACAAAAAAGTGACTAAATTTAAAGACACTCCTGTCCCCTGCACACCTTACAAGCTCAAATAAATCGGTCAATTTTCATAGAATTTAAACTTTTATAAGCAAAAATATCAAAGCAGAACATGAATAACAGCATATATTTGCTTGTATCAAGAGAAACAGATGTCGACTGGCTTCACATATGGCCAGCATGAAAAACAAATCAAAACAGAAAAAGAAGTAAACTCCCAATTTTGAAATGTAGCTTCGGGTAATGACCCCTTCTTCGGGAGCAGAAGATCTGCAAATATAGATATATAAACCATTAAAAAACATCTCACAGTTCACTCAAAATTTAAACTACCTCAAGAAATTCTACAAAGGTTGTTCATGAATTGTAATGTCTACACATAAATACACAAATGTTTATACATAATCTTGTCAAGTGGTTGTATATTCACAGTGGTGCAACTGGTGTGACTCCAAAAATAAAACCTCAAAGTGAATTAAATCCAAACAACAAAGCATTTATATGTACCTTCAAATTGTAATACTGCCAAAGAATATTAAATGTACATCTGTGTACAGCGTGCACAGAAACCAGGATCCCTGCGGAGACTCCTGCAGTCGTCAGCAAGATGGTGTAGTTTCAAGAATTCTAGAATACCAAAACATAACTATAAGCACCAACTAAATAATCTAAATTATAACACCTTAATGACTAAATAAACCAACATTCAAAAACACTTATATCTAGTCACCAACTAATCGGTGAAACACCAGAGAAAACACCAAGTTCAAAAATCAACCTTGTGCCACCACCTCTACTAAGAACTAAAAGTTAAAATCGCCCATCCTCAACTCAAAAAAAACTGACTGTGTAAATATCACCCCACCTCCACTGTAATGTATTTACCCAAAACGTGTTACTTGTTACTTACACCCCCTTCCAGAATGCTGACTTCAGAGAGTTTCAAAACATAAAGAAATCTGCATCTAACATGAGGTCTCCTGCCTATTGTGGAATCGTACCGTGGAACTGGAAAAATAAACACATAAAAGCACTTAACACTCGCCGCCTTTCCAAAGAAAGAAAAGGGAAAAAAAACGTCCACACAGCTTGGTCTTACCTTACAAGGCACACCGCTTCCCAAAAAGTTGAACGACCCCTCTCCCATTCACATGGAACTGTTCCGAACCGCAAGTGCACCTCCTGGCTCATTATATGCTAATTCTGGGTGGTCACATGATGAAATCTTGTGACCGCAATGTAGAGTTCGTCCTTCCTTTCTTCCGAAGGTGGTGTCGGAATTTCATTTAAGCCAGAAGGTTATTCTTACGGCATTTTATCCTCCTCCACATCCTGGTAAGGAAGAGGAGAGGCTCCATAGGCTGGATCCTAGGAGAGCTTTAAGCTTCTACATTTCATGCATGTCCCGGGTCAGAGTGGACGATCAGCTCTTTATTGGTTACGCTGGAAGGCATTTGGGCTAAGCTGTTACTAAGCAGACTTTGTCTCGATGGATTATCTTGGCAATTTCTGAATGTTACCGCTTGGCGGGTAAGGACTCTCCGGTAGGCTTACGGGCCCATTCTACTAGGGGTATGGCTGCCGCTACTGCCCTGCAGAGGAGTGTTCCTATTTGTAACATCTGTGATGCAGCCACCTGGGCTTTGGTCCATACTTTTGTACGTCACTACTCATCCATGGGCAGGATCTGGCCTTTCCTCTGCAATTTGATTGGGCATTCTAAATTTGTATATTCTAAATTCTTTTCCCACCTCATTACGTTGGTACTGCTTTGGGAGTCTGTCATAGATATGGAATACGTCGGAGGACCCAATCCCCTCGAAGAACAAGTTACTCTCTTACCTGGTAACGTTCTTTCGATGGGATGGTCCGACAACGTATTCCATATCGCTCCCTCCCTGCCTACCCCGCTACAGAATTTCTTATGCGATTGCAGTTTACGTTTCCACAAGGCTTTCTGTGGTCATACTGGCAGAAGATTGGTGCCACACGTTCTGGGGAAAAAACTACAACTGAGGCTACGGGCGTCGTGCGTCCTACTTATAACATCCGGTAACGTCGCCTCGACGGAGGCCCTCGAGGACAGCATATCGACGCAGACGCCGAAAGATTTTCCGAAGCAGCACAGCTGTGGTGATTACTGTCATAGATATGGAATACGTCGTCGGACCATCCCATAGAAAGAACATTAACTGGTAAGAGAGTAACTTGTTCTTCTTGTGGAATCGCTGAACCGGTCAACTCACCCCATACTTCAGCAAGATATACCCCCATCTGTTCTATCAATACCTCTGCTCAGGAATACCCCCATGGTCTGACATTGTTCTTACAGCTGCTGTTTCATCACCCCCCTCCATATACGTCTCTGCCCATTGACGCAATTCCCTTTTTTTCTCAGCAGATATCGTACTACGTGTCACTATTCTCGAATCAGTGTCAATCACATCATGTACTGGAGGTGGAGTGGAATTGGAAGGTAATGAGAGTAAAAAATAATCATGCACGCTTGGCGGTGGAGGAAATGCTGCAATCGGTGCAGATGGTACAACTGGTGTAGCAGCAGTTGCTACAATCGGGATGGGTGCAGATGTAGGAGGAGATGCATAAGGAAGTGGTGCATTTGAATCAGTTCCTGAATCTAACCTCCGCTCATTCAGTAGCTTATTCAACAATTCATCTGATACATGCAAATCTTGTGATGGGTATATTTTCTGCACATCTAATTGGAAGACCCTATCCATGCTTCTAATGGCCTCTACCTAATTCTACTGGTCATGCCCTAAGGCTTTCCCGGCATTCGTCATGTGTCTATGTGCATGCTTCTCTCTACTTCTAAGTCGCTTATTCGCTTCCATCTTCGAATCCCTAATAGTGTCAAATGCAGCTGGTCTAGCTTTCTTACGTAACAATACAGATTCCAAATATTCTATCCTAGCCACTTCAAAACTACCCAATACTGGCCACTGAAGGTCGGGAGCATGTCTGGTTTGTCAATGCAAATACCACTAAATACAATAGCACTTAGGCCGTAGTTCACATACATGTCATACGCCGCCAAACCCTCGGGTGGCGCGGGATGACTGTTTCAAATTACTAGATTGTCCTCCTCAGCAACAAAACATTGCAAAACCGGTTGACAACTTACCAGGCATACTAAAATCAGTCTTACCTGGCCAAAATATGTACTCTTACCAATCAAATCATCAGGGCATTTCCTGTTTGAAACAAACTCACCTGATTTCCAATCAATCAAGTCCAATGGACAATCGTCCTGGCTGGTGATTCTTCCAAGCAAAACAAGCCTTGATTCCCGAACCCTCGCCACAATGGCCTCTGCAATCGGCCAGAGATCAGGCGTAGCAGTCTGCGAGGAAACGCGTCTCTTGTGCAGGGGCCCATTTTACTCACTGATCTCGATCCGACAGCCTCGTCTTCGCCCAACCACGAATGGATGTCAACGGGATGGTCCCTGTTCGGGCGCCATCTGAAAGACCAAAAATTAGGCCTACTACAAAGGCGGGAGCCTGAGTCACCAAAAAGGCCTTCATATAAACATTTCAGAATAATATACGTTACACTTGTCCAGCTCCCTCATATGATCGGAACCACAGGGTTCATGATCTTTCCACGTTGATGGTATTATCGAGACAACATGCTTGCATTTTTCCCCGTCCTCCTGCAGACATTTTACTGTCTGGGATCAGGGCAAAGCAGTGCGTGGGGGCATATTGTGTTCTCTGGTACAAGCTAACATTCTCTGTGTAGCTTATCTATGTTGCTGGTAGAGCCTAAGGTCAGTCTGCTCTAAAGCTTGGGAATAGAGTTCTTCTAAGGGATCATGTCGCAGATGCACATTATTACAATTAATGGTTCAGTGGAGAAAACATGGTCGAGACAGGTGGGCAGCTAATTTATAGATTAGCTATGCTTTTGCAAGGACTTCCAAGGTTCTACAGTGTAAGACAAACCACACGCTCAGCAGAATGCACATTCCTGTCTTGTAAGTGTCAGAAAGTTCATGCCACGGTCTTCTACCTCGTTCGGAGCAAAAATGCAAAGTGAGCAAAGAAGTGAACAATGTATCCAAAATGGCGGATAAAACAAAATGGCAATGTGGCCATCATTATTGCAGCAATAGAATTGTAGTATGATGCGCATGTGCTTAGGCCAATATGCATACCTTATAAGACCCGAAACTGAATATATTTTCACACTCTACCAACCTTTGTAGTGCAGACTTATACCAAAGGTTGGATTTCTATTGCTAGGAGGTCAGGGTTGTAGTGCATCCAAACCGTTACTATATACAATCTTGCCTAAAAATACCCTAGTTCCTTACATTCCAAAATTAAATCACCCCAAGCCTGTTAAATCACCTTTAAAGTTATGGAAACTACCCAGTCATTGGCCAGTTGGCGGCATCCTGAAGTGGTAACCTCATGTGCACGCACTACTGAGTGTTTTTGCTGCTCTAAAAGTGAGGATAGTCTAGAATTAGTCCAACACTGTTCTAAAAGGTGGAACTTCCATGCTTATTGAAATGACGTTTCCCTTACCTAATCAGTAGCCTTTGTTGTATCCAATTTATCCTCCTAACATTTTCCAAAAACTTCACATTTGTCATGTGAAAAAAATAATGTATTTATTAACTGTTATTCCCAATGGGTTAAACTGTTTAAGTAAGGAAGGAGATCAAAGTCTCACTCAGCGTTTGGTAAGCAGTCTTGTTGCTGTGGAAGACTGTGCGTGTATCGAGGTGAGCTCCCTCGTATGCGGCAGAACTTTCGTGAGTCATCTGCAGGGAATGGTATTTGTAAGATAACTGTCCCTAGATAGTACATGGTGCATGCGTTGTAACCAAGAATAGTTTGTATAATTTACAGTACGCACGGTGTTCCTCATGGCATTCGCGTCTCTCGTGTACAAGCAGTCTCCCATGGAATACGGTCCCCCATGTGTAAGCAGTCAGGGAACCGTTGCTAGCAACAAAGTATTGCCAGACACGTCCGGCGCGAATACGTCATGACGTTATGCCAGCTATAGAAATGTTTTCTTCATCTAAATCGGTTAGAATGTACTGAAAAGACGAATTCTAGTGCTTTAGAGGTATAAGCATATGTGTATATAAACCTCTTTATTATTAATCCGTTTACTTGTTTGTAAACTCTAGCTGCATTTTGGTAAGCGTCATACGCATTGCCATGGGAATCTTGTTCACCTTGTCTTCTCGGAAGTACCGTAATTCACGCTATAAAGTGTGCACTCGTTTTATAGCTAAGTGCATAAAAGACTGTTTGAAGCACTGCAACGTGCCCATGTTATCACATGAGGTTATATCGGGGTGTGTTGTGTGCAGAGACGTCAGTTAACACCTTTTAAGGGAAAATAACTGATGGAGGTTACAAAAAGCTATCTTGGTAATTGGAGGAATAAATGTTCTGCCTAACCTAGTTAATAAGTAGCTTGAGCATGCTGTAAGGTGGCACATCGTTCTGTATGTAAATTAATACAAATGATTCAATTTTTCTCACATTTGTATGATACAATTTCTTCTTATACACATTCACAATAGTGTCCTTTCCATGTCATACTGTCACATTGGACATTCCAGTCATGCTAATAATTCCCAAGTTAGTCTGTTATGTCTCGTCAACGAATGGGACTGCTCATGAGTCCCTTCAGGTGTGTCTCACCACCAGTTGATCCCAAGGTGTATATGTATCTATGTAACTTGTTCATGGGACTTATAAGTAATCTTTATAATGATATTCGGATGGTGTGCGTTTCTTACACGAGATAGATCCCCCTTCCCGTTAGTTGGTCTCTTAACACCCCCTCAAGGGTATGCTGGTCCTTGGGGTCTTGATATGCATCCTGGTGCACCCTCATGGTATCCCTATGGGGGTTTTCGCCTGTTAATGTTCTGTCTCGTCTAGAAATAGGGTCCTAGGTAGTAATCTTCATTCATACCTAATCGGTTGACAGAGTCCAAAGTGTGAGTCCAGTACAATTCTCTGTGTGAGTTTTTTCATATAGTCCCCTCCTCTTGGTAGCGGGAGTATAATTTCTAATATACATCTTATCTGGCCACAGTGTGTCTGGCCTCTTTAAAGTGTCTGTATACCAGTGAATTCATGTCAGCTGTTCTGATATTGGACTTGTGTTCTGTTCAGCGATCCTTTGCTCGTAGGGTCATCTGTCCACAATAAACAATTCTGCATGGACATTTGAGTGTGTTTTCATTTCATATGTAGCAAAGTGTCTGAGCTTGATCCTTTTGCCAGTATGATAACATTGGAACAATGTTGACAATTCAGACATGGGAAGGTTCACGTTTTCTGTCTGTGCAGTACTGTCTGTGTACGGAGAATTCTCAGAAATGTGCTAATTCCCTTCTACCTTAGAGGCCCACACTTTTGCTTCATTTTAGGACTTTTAATTTTTAACCTGGAGAGCGAGATCCTTTTTCCCACTCTCTCGTATTTTTCTGTGATTTGGGCTCTGTTTCTTTTTGCTTTGGAGTCTGACAAATTCCATATGCATAATCTTAACATTGTGGCACACAGCACCTTCAGTCTAGTGACACAGGGAGGTCTTCCAGATTTCCCAAAGGTTTAAATACCTTCTCTTGGTGAAGCTACTGTTTCCAAGAGCAGTGAAGTGGAATTGACTTTACTTACATTTTGTAACTTTCTAGACCCAGCACACACCATCTTACAGTAGAGTGCTGGAGGGGTTACTTAGTATCCCCTTTGTCTAGTTTCTCATGTAACATTTCTATGTTATCCTTTCTACAATTAATGGCTGTTGAGTGGTTTACTTTTAACTACCGTTGTGTGTTTTTACCACGGGCTGCGTTCGGAGCTGCAGTAAGGCACCCATGTGTGCCCATTTTGTCAAAATGGCCCCAGTCTTCTTTTTTCGCCATTTCTTGCTGGAAAGGTCTTTCTTGATATTTACTCTGCGTGCCAAACTAGGTTTGGTCCCTTTGTTCGTTTTGTCTTTGGTGGTATTCACGAGTGAAGCCCGCCTCTGGCTCCACAGTGTCTGGCAGCGGTAGGAAGTGAGTGCACCCAAAGGTAATTGGCCAGCTGGCTTTCCTTGCAGGACAACCACCCTGCTGTGTGATAAACAGCTAGGCTGGAATGAATGGGAGAAACCTGCATAAAAGGCAAGGCTTTTTGGCTTGTAAGGCAGAGTCGACCACTAGACGAAGGATTCCGAAGAAGAACTTGGAAGAGACGCCTGCTGCAACTCCTGGACCGTAGGTTTGCCCGGTGAAGCCCTGCTGCTATGCTGAAGCTCTGAATTCGCCTCGACTAGAGAAGCCCTGCAAGGGCGACTTATCACCTTGGGTTGGTGGAACCAATCAACCCCAAAGTGAACTTGTCTGGACATCCTCTCTGAGCTGGCTGTACTTCTGCTGCTGCTGGCCCGAAGTGCCAGGGAGAGGAACACCGGATTGAGTGCATCACTTTTAAGTTGGACTCGAGCTCCAGTAAGATCCTCCGGACTCCCAGGAAGCAGGCCTGACTAAGCCTGAGCCACCTCAACAAAGTACTAGAACCCAGATGCAAGGAAAGTCCAGAGTGGTAGCTGAGAACCGCAGTGGTGCTATTTGCTGGGAGGCGAGGAGCTGAAACGGCGAAGTCCAGCTGAATTGAAGTTTGCCCTTTGATGCTCCTTACCGTCCCATTGCAGTGCAGGAGTCCCCAGAAGTCCTCAATCTTGTCCCCACGACTGAGGCCCAGGACCAACAGGATCTGCAGAGCTGTAAAGGAACAGAAGCCAGCTGAAACCATTTCTTCTAACCAAAGGTACTGTAACTAAGGGGACTTACCTCTTGTTGTGTAGTCTTACTTGTTCTGAATTGAGACTTGTCTTGGTTGCTTTTGCAGTTACTTGCAGCTTTATGCACCTCAAGTCTCCCAGCTTGTGACCCTACATTGATTCTACTTTTTCTACAAAGACTTCTGAAACATTGTGCAAGAATTTTACTTACCTACAAGAATTGCTTCATCTCACCTAGAGGTTTGCTAACTTAACATTGGCTGGCCTGGCTCCTTGAAAGTCTCAATTTACCTCTGACTTTGTGCTTTATCTTTCCTCCAGGAAAGGGTCAATTTACTTTGCATTTGAGGGTTAAAAAGTACTTGTCTGCTTGAACCCTTTTATTTGACACCAATCTCAGTATTGTTCTAAATGTACCAGTGATTAATGTCCGCAGTATCTTAGTTATTTAAGTCACTTCAGGGTGTAGGAATCCTCTGTGTGTCATCCCAAATGGGTACTTGCTGATTTTGAGAAACTAAGAGTGTGTATTTTGAAGTGTATTTGTGTGTTACTCATATATTGCCCTTCTGAAGAAGGCTTATTCAACTGACTGTTAAATTAATAATTGTTTAATCAAGAAACCTTGAGTTTAAGAGTTTATTTGAATACTTTTCACTGTAAACCTCTATTGCTCACACTGACCCCTCTTGAGAGAATCCTGGCTGCTCAGCCACACTACCAACCTGTATAGTACAGATTTACACCAAAGGTTGGGTTCCTATTGCCAGGAGGTCAGGGTTGTTGTAGTGCACCCAAAGAGTACTGCACAGTCTTGCCGAACAGTCTGTGTAGTTTTTTTGTTCCTTTCCGCCTTTATCAATCAGTCCCTGAAGATCCTGCCTCTCTTACAGGCTAACATAGGAGGTTCTGGAAAAGGTTTGTTGAGCAAGGGGTCCAATTTGATATGTGATATCTGGTGGCTCTTCGCTGAGTATTTCAGAGTGTGGATTAGTCTTGTACTCTCCTTTTTAGATTTGCTCTGGGTTGACTCTCTACTCTGATAGCCTTCTGTAGGATGTCTGCTGGGAAGCCCCTCTTCCTAAATCTTTCCGTCACCATCTCATATTCTCCTTGCATAGTGTTGACACTAGATACTACTCTCTTTATTCTGAGGAATTGACTGTATGGTAAGCTTTCTTTAAGGTATTTAGGGTGAAAACCACCAAAGTGCAGGGTGTTATTCACATCTGTCGGTTTTTGGTATGTAGTGCTATGCAATTAGTTGTTCAAAAAGGTCATAGATACATCCAGGAAATGTAATGAAGTTTCTCCCACTTCCAGTGTAAATTTGATGCAATTGTGGCATTGGTTAAGGTCGTCAAAGAATTCCTGTAATTCAGCTTGCGAACCCTTTCAGATGGCAAACACGTTGTGAATATCTCTCCTCCAAAAGGTGATTTTCTCTCCCCAAATGGGGTTCCCAAGGATGTTTGTCTCAAAATGGTACATAAAGATGTTAGAGTACGCTGGTGCTACCAAAGACCCCCTAGATGTCCCTGCAATCTGCAAGTAGTATATACCTTCATATCGGAAGTCATTATTATACAGGATCAAATTAATGAGTTCAAATGGAAATATCTTGTTGATGGTTACCTTCTCCTGGTTCAGAAGGAACCATTCGAATGGATTGTGTCCTCCAACATATTCCACATCTTTGACATGTAATGTCCACAGTTGTGTACTTCGGAAACTTTTTCGGCAGAGGGCGTCCTGCGTCGATTGTGTCAGGTCGATGCTCCTCGAAGGCCTTCGTCGAGGGCGACGTCACCGGATGTTATAAATGGGATGCACTGCGCCCATAGCCTTAGTTCTTTTTTTTCCACAAACGTGTTTGCTTCAGAGACTCGGTGCACCTCGTGTATTACTCGTGAATGTCTTCTTCTTCGACCACTCTGACTCCGCGGTCTGGCTTCAAGACTTGCTGGGACTGCAAGTCGAAAATGTCGATTACCGACCCACATCGCATTTATTTGTGGTGCTTGGTTGAGAGTCATGGCACTGAAGACTGTTCCAAATGCAAGTCGCTGACTGCTAAGGCCTTGCAGGAGCGTAAGGGAAAGCTTCAGGTAGGTACGGGTTCTAAACCTAGTAAGTCCCGTAAATCTAAGTCCAAGGGAAATATGTCCACTGACGATTCGAGGGGCGACTCTCTGCGTCGGAAGGATTCCCGGGGATCTCGGTCCCGGAGTGGTTTTCGTCATCCTCATCTCAGCATTTGAGGAAGCGCCGTCAGCGGTCGCCTTCCCCGTCGTCCTTAGAGGATGGTGCCATGAGGAAAGTGGCTTGTACAACAAAGTCCTCGACTCGGGAGGAATGGGCTGCCTTCAGGGAGCAGATGGCGATTTTTCAATCGCAGGGCACAGTGCAGATGAAGCCAGCCAGGAACGGTCTTGATCCGTGGCTCGTGCACCTTCGGGCTCGGGTCCTCAGAGCGATCTTCATCGGGAACCTTCGAGGTCCCATTCGGACAAAGCTCAGGATGGTCACAAGAGACGTGCCTCCAGGTTTCGGTCCTCATCCCCAGCAAGACCGCAGAAACCTGCTAAGGGCTCGAGGTCGGCAGCGACTCTGTCAGCGCCGTGTCCGTCGGATATGGACATCGAAGCTTTGCCTTCATACCAGCCCTCTGCGCCATCAGCACCCTTGTCTACGCCAAAGCCGTCTACGCTGAAGCCGTCCACGCCTTTGACGCCAAAGGCATTGACGCCCTCAACGCCTTTGAGGCCTTTTGGCCGAAATTTACAGTCTAAGATCCCTGCTACTGTGGATCCTCCTAGGAAGGCTACTTCCAAGTCTGTAAGGCCTGTTAAGGATTCCAGGCCCTCGGCTGTTCCGAGAAAGGACTTTTACCTCCCTCTGGATGACATCTATGAGGAGGAGGAGAGGTCAGATGTAGATTTTGACCCTGTTGAGCCTGATGTAGCTCCTGTGTTTTCACGGGATAGTCAATTGGAAGAGTTAAGGCAATCTCTTCATGATGTTAGTGGCCTGGACACTTCTCCTGCGGTGGAATTTGGCAGGCCTGAGTCTGGGGCTCATGCTGAGTCGTCCTATAGGAGACTGATGGTTAGAGTCACGAAATACTTGGATGGTCTACTCCTGCTGAAGCTTTTGTTTAGGATGACTTGACGGATATTCTGGATCAAGGTCCGTCCTCTGACCCAGTGCTCCAATTTCATTTGACCTTGTAGAAAAGGGTGGCGGCTGCTTGGCAGACCCCGGAATCTCTTCCGGCAGTTAACAAGTCGTTAACTAAAAAATACTGACCTTCCAGTAGCGACCCCAGCTACCTTTCATCTCACCCCACTCCCGAGAGTTTGGTGGTTCCGGCGGCTACGGCCACCTCAAGGCAGGCGGCGTACCCTACCATCCCTCCTGATGGGGACGACAAACACTTTGACGGTTGGGCATGCAAGGTGTTTTCTTCGAGGAGTATGGCTCTTAAATCGGCCAACTCCGCTTGTGCCTTGGCAAGATTTTCACACACACTGTGGCACTGTTTCTCTTGCAGCTGAGCATATTCCCGAAGGGGAAGAAAAGGATGGGTTCCTTGCTCTCGTGCAAGATGGTAAGGATGCCATGTGTAAATCCCTTCAGTTGGGCTTGGACACGGCCGACAGTGTTAGCCAGTCCATGGCTGTGAGCACCGTTATATGCAGATTTGCATGGTTGCGGAAGTCGGGGTTTTTCCCCGGATGTGCAAGCCCGTCTTTTGAACATGCCCTTTGATAGCGTTCATTTGTTTGGCAGCAAGGCTGACAAGAGCCTTGAGAGGTTGCAGATCTCAAAAGCTGCGGTGAAATCTTTAAGCGCAGCTGTGCGTCAACCTCTGCCTTTTCGTCCTAGGGGACAATAGTCGAGGGGAGGCTCTTTTCTTTACTACTCCTCCTTTGGTAGAATGAGAGGGGCCACCAGTCAAAGGGGTCAGCGTAAAAGTACCCGTGGTGGTTGAGGAAATAGAGGTGCCAAAGCCGCTCAGGCAGCTGCCTCTATCAGGCGCTGCCGTACCCGCTCCACAACAGTCATGAGGCCATGTCCCATGGTTCGCCGGTTGGGGGCAGACTGTCTCAGCATCTCGAAGAATGGTGAGCTATTAGTTCGAATGCCTGGGTTCTGGATACCAAAGCCCACAGCTACTACCTTCCCCTCCTAAAGTGGCCTCACGTCAGTCCACCAGAGAATCTCTCTTTGAAGCTTCCAGATGCACTCCTTGTGCAGGAAATCTAGACTCTGCTACAGAAAGGCGATATTGAACTGGTGCCTGTGGTGGAGACGAACAAGGGATGGTATTCCCCTTATTTTTTGATTTCAAGAAAGACTGGGGATTGAGACCCATCCTGGACTTGCGTTGGTTGAACAAACTTCTCAGGAAGGACAAGTTCAAGATGGTCACTCTTTCTCAAGTCCTCCAGGACCTTCAACTTCAGGATTGGTTGGTGTCTCTGGACCTTACTTTCATGTGCCGATTCATCCCATGCACAGAAAGTATCTGAGGTTTGCGGCTGGCGACTCGCACTTCGGGTCCTGCCATTCGGATTAACCTCCGCCCGAGGGTCTTCACCAAGCTAATGGTGGTGGTGGCAGCCTATCTCAGGTGAGGGGGGGGGGTTTACATCTACCCCTACCTGGGTGACTGGCTGATCCATGCACGTTCTCCCAAGCAAGCATTGGATCACCTCGGTCTCACCTGCCGCTCCCTCCACAGGCTGGGCTTCTCCCTCAATTTCAAGAAGTCGCATCTGACACCTTCCCAACAGCTCCAGTATATCAGGGCAGTGTTGGACACGTCCTTGCAGAAGTGCTCGCCTCACAAGGTAAGGGCTCATCACATTGTGCAGATGGTGGACAAGTTTCAACATGCCCAGTGTCTCCCGGCTTTCGAATTCTTAGGGTTTGCTTGGCCTCATGGCATCCTGCATTTCTCTGGTGCCAGAGGCCAGGCTGCAGATGAGATCCCTGCAATGGGTTCTCAAGTTGCAGTGGTCGCAGTTCTCAGGCAAGATGTCGGATCCCGTTCAGATTCCACTCTCGGTCTCCCTGGATCTTTTGTGGTGGGCCAACGAGGGGAACCTGATGAAGGGGGAGCTGTTTTGGCAACCATGGCTGGAGGTGACTGTAGTGACGGACGCTTCCCTCACAGATAGGGGGGGGGGGCTTATGCTGAAGACTTGACTGCCAGGGGTCGTTCGTCTCCGTCGGAGTCCAAACTCTACATCCGCCTGCTGGAGCTGAGAGCCATCAGGCTGGCCCTGAAGTCTTTTCTGCCGTCTGTGCGAGGGAAGAGTGTCCTGATCATGACGGACAACACAGTGGCCATGCATTACCTCAACAAAAAAGCATGGCTAGGGTCACTCCCGTTGTGCAGAGGCAATGCAGCAGGGAATTTCACTCTCGGCCGTTCATCTGGCCAGCGAGGACAATGCAGCGGCGGGCGCTCTGAGCGGGCAGAGCACGATCTCTCACGAGTGGAAGTTGGCTCAGGAAGTCCTTCTGGAGATCCTCGCTCTTTGGGGAACCCCACAAGTGGATCTCTTCTCCACCAGTGCCAACCAGTGCGAAAGGTTCTGCTCAAGAGGAATTCCCTCTGAGAGAAGCCTTAGGAGACGCATTCGTAGTGGATTGGTCATTCCCACTGCTGTATGCGTTTCCTCTAGTCCCCGTCATTCCTCAAGTGTTAAGGAGGTTATGGAGGTTTGGATCCCACATGATCCTCATTGCTCTGGATTGGGCCAGGAGAACATGGTACCCAGACCTTCTGGAAATGTCCATCTGCCCTCCACACCGTCCTCCCTACCGATGGGATCTGCTCTTGCGCCTGTAGGGGAGCAGGGGCGGGATTGCAGCGGGGTGTGAAGCTCTCCTTCCATAGGCCAGGACTCTCAACCTTCACGCTTGGTATCTGAAAGGTTTAGGTATAGGGATTGGGACCTCCTGGATGATGTGATGGAGGTGTTGCTTTCGGCCAGGAGGCCGGCAACAAAATCTCTGTACCATTAGCATAAAAGTTTTCCAACTGGTGCAGAGGACAAAATGTTGATCCTTTTTAGTGTTCCATTCCTGTGGTGTTGTCTTTCTTGCATTCTTTGGGCCACAGGGGCCTTCAAGTGGGTACCATTCAAGGGTTACCTGGTGGCGCTGTCTATCTTCAAGTGCTCGTCTGAAGAATGTTCTTACTTTACGATTCCTTTTGATTTCCCAATTTCTTTTTTTTTTTTTAACTTTGTTTATTTTAAATCAAGGCAGGATGGTAAATACACACATTACAAGCAATGCTTTTCCAGGCTTGTTGATCCCCAGTCCTTATTCCCCCCACCAGGCTTCCTCCCTCCCCCCTCCCTCTGGCCTCTCCACCCCTCAGTGTTGGGGGCGGAATTTTCCCTCCTGGGTTACCCAGTTCTCGCCTTACCGTCTGTCTTCCTCAGGGTTCTCTTGGTTTTTCAGGATCCATCGGGCCCTGATCGGTTTAGAAGTCCGGGCGGGGAAGCGCTGGTCGTATTCCAGCACTGGGCCCCAAATATTCTGGAAGCGATGGAGAGTTCCCGCCTGTGCTGCCGTCACCTTCTCCGCAATCAGAATGTCCCAGAGTTTAGTCCACCATTGGGCTATGTGAGGGCCTTCTGGGGATTTCCAGGCCCAGGCCAACACCGTTTTCCCCGCCAGTAGGCAGTGTGTCAATAGTTTTGATCTGGTCCCAGAGCGCGGGTAGATCGCGGGGATCGGGGCTCCCAGCAAAACTGGTTCTGGTTCCAGAGGAATCGCCGTTCCCGTAATTTGTGTGATGGTCTCCAGGCATATCCTCCAGAACTGTTGAATCTTTGGGCAAGCCCACCACATATGGAAAAAAAGAGCCTGGGTGGCCACATCCTCTCCAGCAGGCATGATCCACTTGTGGGTTCATGTGGTGAAGTCGAAGGGGCGGGTAATACCACGGCAGCAGCACCTTGTACGCACATTCCCTGTTGGTAATGCAGGTTGAAGAGGTGTGTGTTCTGGTCCATATGTCCACCCAGGTTTGGTCCTATATTGGATGACCCAGGTCCGCCTCCCACTGGGCCATACAGCGGGTTTTTGTGGACAGGAAGTCGCTTAAGCGCCTATATAGGGTGGATACTTTGCCCCTGGTCGGAAGGTCCCCCAGTGTGAGTTCCAAGGCGGTGGGCGGGCGTGTTGCTGCTTGCTGAGTTTGGGGGTGTGAGCACCAGTGGCGTAGCTGGATATAAGTGAATCTGTCCCTTTCCTGGAGTTGGAACTTCTCCTTACATTGGTCGAAAGTGAGGGGTATCCCTCCCATATATAGCTGGTCTATAGTCTCCAGCCCGCCCTTTATCCAGTTCCGAAAATTGCGGGGATTCGCTCTGGGTGAGAAGGATGGGTTATGGAAGACCGGGGAGCGTGGGCTCAGTCCTCTTGGCACTTCCTTTTGCTTTAGCGCCCAGTCCCAGGAGCTAAGGGTATGTTTAGTTGATAGGAGGTCTCCCCAGTGTGTTCTGAGGGGGGGGCGGGATGTGTGGCAGAAATCGCAAGGGTAGGGGCACTTGTGATTGTTCCAGCTCTACCCACCTAGGGTGGTTTGTTATATTTTGCCATGCCTGAACCTGTGCTAGTTGTGCTGCCACTCTATAGGCCTGCAAGTCCGGGACCCCCAGTCCTCCTAGCTTGGAGCCCCCCAGCATCGTTCTGAGAGGGATTCTCGCTCTTACCTTTCCAGATGAATTTCAGCATTTTCCTTTGGATATCTCTGAGGGTTGGTGTGGGAATCGCTACTGGAAGGGAGGCGCAGGCGTTTAGGAACCTCGGAAGTAGGTTCATCTTACATGCTGTGATGCGCCCCAGCAGTGAGATCTCTTGGGTCTCTCAATGTTTCAAGTCGCCTTCCAGTTCTTTCAGTAGCTGGGGGAAGTTGGCTTTGTATGTGTCTCTTGGGTTAGCCGGGATGTGGACCCCTAGGTAGGGGATGGACTTCTTTACCCATGTCATTGGGCACATCGCAGTCAGTGGCTCCCGTTCTGCTGGGGTGAGGCCGATGCCCAAAGCCGAGGATTTGTCGAAGTTTATAGTAAAGCCTGAGACCTCACCATAGGTGGTAAGTTCTCGTATCGCATGTTTCAGTGATGAGTGGGCCTCTGAGATCGTGAGCAGATCATCGTCCGCATATAGGGAGATTTTGTGTTGCATGGGGCCGCTCTGTAGCCCTTTGATTTGGTCGTTTCCCCTAATCCTTTGGGCAAAAGGCTCCATGGTGAGTGCGAAGAGTAAGAGTAAGAGCGACAGCGGGCAGCCCTGCCGGGGTCCGCATGACAGGGGGGATCGGAGCTGAGCTGTGTCCATTGATTCTCGGGCTAGTGCTTGGGCTATTATAGTTGGCTAGAACCATCGTTTGGAAAGTTGACCCGAAGCCGAAGGCCTCTAGGATGTGTTACATAAAAGTCCAATCTACCCGATCAAATGCCTTGGCTGCGTCCAGAGCCACTAAGACTAGTTTCTGGGAGTTCCGGGAGGCAAGGTCCACCAGGTTCAAGGTTCTCCGTATGTTGTCACCTGCTGACCGGTGAAGGATGAAGCCTGCATGATCGGGGTGGATGATCTTCGGGAGGACGCGATTCAAGTGGTTTGCCAGAATTTTTGAATATATGTTTGATTCGATGTTTAAGAGTGCTATCGGTCTATAGGAGGTCAGACTCCTCGGGTCCTTTCCTGGTTTGGGCAGGAGGCTGATGGTTGATTCCTGCAACGATGGGGTGACTGATCCTGTTTCCCTGAAGGAGTTGAATAGGGTCACCAGGTGGGGGGGGGTCATCCCTTAAGGAGTTGAATAGGGTCACCAGGTGGGGGGGTCAGTTGTGGCCTGAATAGTTTATAGAACCTGGTTGAAAAGCCGTCTGGTCCTGGGGCTCGTGTTTTAAGCGATTTAATGGACTCCTCAACCTCCTCCCCTGTAATGGGCTCCTCCAATTCGCATCTCGCTGTATCGGCGAGACGGGTCACTGCTGCCTTCTGCAGATAGTCCATCTGTTGCGGTAGGTTCCGTGGGGTTGCCTTCATGATTTGGGTCAGGTAGTCTGTTGCGAGCCGTTACTTTTTGGGCTCTGAGTACCAGGTGACCCCCTTGGAAACACGCAGACCCGCGATCGTGTTGACTCCTCTCCGCTTGGCTAGTTTGGCCACCAGGAACCTGTTCGCCTCGTTGCCCTTCGCGTAGTATGATGGTTTGGCCTTCGCCATCAGTAGAACGGTTTGTTCCACATAGTGGGCTTCTAGCTTTTTCCTCGCTGTTCGTATAACCTGTTGCGTCTTAGGGGACCAGCCTTTTTCCTTGTGGATTGCCTCGGCCTCTCTTAGCTCATCCTCTAGAGCTATCGGGGTCTGGCGTCTGTTCTGATGGTAGGCCGCTCCTTGAGCAATCAGGGAACACCTGATTACTGCCTTCATGGCATCCCAATTATTCGCTAGCGAAGTGTCCGATGCTGGGTTTTCGTCAAAGAAATTTCTTATCCCCGTTGCGATCTTGTCTCTCGTAGCCATGTCATTGAGGATCGGGTCGTATAAAGACCATTTGCGTGGGATATTGAGGTTGGGGTTCTGAAACCGGAGTTCCAGGATCACTGGAGTGTGGTCGGATATGGCTCTCGTGCCTATGGAAACCTCTTTGACCGAGGGGAAGGTTTGCGGGGAGATCCGGAACAGGTCGATCCTTGAGAAGGTGCGGTGGACGAACGAGTAGAAGGAGTAGTCTTTCGTCGGGGTGAAACACCCGCCATGAGTCTATTAACTCCAAGGACCTGAACAGCCGGAGGGGGCTGAGTGCCTGGGCGAAATCGCTCGGGGGGTGTGACCGGTCTTTAGTAGGGTCGGGAACCCCATTGAAGTCCCCTCCGACAATCGTTTGGCCCTCCACAAAACTAGCGAGCGTTGTGCCCAAGAAGTCATAGAAGTGTGATTGTCCAGTGTTAGGGGCATACACCGAGATGAGGGTGTACAGGTCTCCCATCAGGAGGCATTTGACTGCTGTGTATCGGCCTTCCGGGCATATTTTAGTTTCCAGGATTTGCGGGTTCAAGTCTTTCCTAAAGAGGATCGCCGTGCCTCCCTTTTTGCTTGTTCCAGAGGCAAAAAATTGAAGCGGGAATAGCCGAGAGCGAAGCTGGATCACGTCCGCCGACAGCAGGCGAGTCTCTTGGAGCATAGCTATCGCTGCGTCTTCGTCCTGGAGTTTTAATAGAATTGCCTTTCGTTTGTTAGGGGAGTTCAGTCCATTAATATTTAGGGAGAGGATTCGCAGGACCTGGTGGTCCAATGGTGTCCCATTCTCTGTCTCTTGGGTTGGGGGAGGGGTCGTGAGCCGGTGATTCAGCTGCCATGTTTGTCGTGAGATCTCGTGATACCATCCTGCACTTGAGGTTTTAACGGGGGGCCGCAACTTTAACTGGCGGGTAGACCGACATTTTAAGTACAGGCGTACCCTTGGCCAACAGGGCAAACTGTCCCATCGCGTATCGAGTACTGTGGGTTTCCAAGGAACGAAAGTTGGAAAGTATCCTTGGAGTGGGTATGAACCGTGGGTATGGTCCGCCTTCAAAGCTCATCAGTCTAAGCGTTAGGTGGCGGATCCGTATTTAGGTCAGGTCAGAGACCAGGGAAAGATGCTGTTGGAACCTAGGGGCGCGGGAGCGCCATTGTTCATCTTTCTGTGGCTCCGCTGAGTTGACGACCATGGCGAACGTTTAGGTTTTGGGGAGGGAAGCGGCCCAGAGTCCTCAGATCCCTCCGGGTTTGGCGTGGAAAGTTCCTGGGGCGAGATTGGATGCATGATTCTCTCTGCATCCTCCAAGTGACTAATCCGGCGTAGGGTGCCTTTATATGTGAATTGTAGAGCCGTTGGAAACAGCCATCTATAACAGACTTGCTGCTCCTGGAGGAACAATGCCAGGGGTCGGAGTGCTCTTCTTTTCTGAAGGGTGAGTGGTGAGAGGTCCTGATAAATTTGAAGTGGCGTGCTCTGGCAGGAGATTTCCTCCCCTTGGCGGCTAATCGCCGAAATCGCCTCTTTAGTTGTGAAAAAGTGGACCCTAGTGATGACATCTGGGGGGGGGTCCGAGTCTGCCCCTCGGCGCGGGCGGAGTCTGTGGGTCCGGTCTAGCAAGAGCTGAAATGTATCCAGGTCCTGGAGGAGCGCCTCGAAGAAGCGTCCCACGTAGTCCGCTAGCTTGTTGTCAGGGACGGAGGTTGGGACGCCCCGAATGTGAAGGTTGTTGCGGCGCGCCCTATTTTCAAGGTCCTCATGTTTAAACTCCAGGATCTCGCATTTGTGATGCAGGGTGTCAATAGCTCTTTGCATTTCCCCTAGAGTGGTAGTATGATCCCGAGAGTGGTCTTCGATTTCTCCGAGCCTCTGTTCGACCTCCGTAACCCTTTGGTTTGTCTGTTCGACTTTGGTGGTGAGTTCTGAGAGGCATGAGCGAAACTCTGACTTAATGTCCACCATGAAGGCTATCAGGTCCCCTTTGGTAGCGAGGGCTCCCCCGTCCTCCTGCGGTTTCTGTGGGGTAAGTTTAGGGGGCTCTTGCTTCTTGCTTTTATCTAATGCAGTAAGCATGGTGGAAATATCTGCGCCCTTGCTAACCTTTGTTTGCCTGGACATGATGATCGTGTTGGGCGGTCTTGGCTGGAAGAGTTGCAGCGGGGACCAAAGCTGTGGGAGACGGCACTCAGCCCCCTCCAGGTTCGCAGAGTTTAGTGCGTTGTAGGGGTGGGAGGTCATGTGCTTTCGGCGCCAGCCGCCCAGGAGTGTCCAAGCGTAGGAGTGTGAGCGAGAAGCTGGTGGAAGTAGCCGTGATCCCGCAGTGGTCTAGGTCGCTGGCTGGATGAATGGGCCGGGCGCCCCAGGAAGTACTAGTGCAGGGAGGATCTCAGTGGGACCGGAGCAGGACGACCCATCGGTGCATGGAGGGAGGGGGTCTGTCGCTGCGGTATGGCCCGTCGCTGCGGTATGGCCCGCGAGGTCGAGGCTTCTCTGGGTAGCAGGGATTATCTCATGGCCTCCGTATTTCCCCCCCCCCGTCCTCACCGTATGTCGATCGCTGGGGGGGGGGGTCCGTGATCCCTCTGTGTGCCTTCCGCGTGTGACTCCGTAGTGCCGCCGGCTGATGCTGGGCGGGGGGCCGGAATCGAGCTTCAGAGCGGGGGAGGGGAAGATCCCATCACTCCCTTGATGTGTGCGTCTAGGCCCCGGGCCCCGCCAGGCAGCGAGGAGGGAGAAGGCTCCACGCAGCAGCCCCCGAGGAAGCTCTCGCGTGCACTCCGGGCAACCCTGATATGATCAGGCTGGCTCCGTGTTGGCGGGTCCGTCTGCTCCTCTTCTTCGGCGCTCCAGAGCCCCGTTACCACCAGATGCGTAGTATGTTGCTGACTTCCGGGGCAGCCGCCATCTTGGTTTCTTCGGATGGTGACTGGGGAGAGATTCGGCCGCTAAGTTCTAGGAGAACGCTCCCGCGTTCGGAGGTCATCTTGGGCCAGGTTGTGCCATATCGGTTCCGATCGCCGTAGATGGCATTGGCGACTCGGAAGCTCGATCAGAACCGCCAGAATTTGACGGCGGCGGGCATCCCACGGGCGGCCTCAAGGGAACAACCCCATCGATGGCGCTCCAAGCCACGCCCCCCTTTCCCAATTTCTTAAAGGGCTCACTGATATGTTCCCGCCGTCCCCTTTCCAAGTGCCGGTTTGGGATCTGAATTTGGTTTTGAAATTTCTCATGAGTGCTCCTTTTGAACCTTTGCACTCTTGTCCTTTGAGATTATTGTCCTTCAAAACAATGTTCCTGGTTGCGGCGACTTCTGCTCGCAGAGTGAGTGAATTGCAGGTACTTTCATCTAAGCCGCCCTTTACTGTGTTTCACAAGGATAGGGTTGTAATGAGGGTACGTCCTTCCTTTCTACCTAAGGTAGTGTCTGAATTTCATTTGAGCCAGACAGTGGTTCTTCCTTCTTTCTATCCTCCTCCTCATCCTTGTAAGGAAGAGGAGCGACCCCATAGGTTGGATCCTAGGAGATCTCTGAGCTTTTATATTTCTAGGATGTCTAGGGTCAGAGTGGACAATCAACTCTTTGTGGGGTATGCTGGTCACCGATTAGGCCAGGCTGTTACAAAACAGACCTTGTCCAGGTGGATTATCCTCAGCATTACTGAATGTTACCGTTTGGCAGGCAAGGACCCTCCTGAAGGGTTGCAAGCTCATTCCACTAGGGGCGTGGCTACTTCCACAGCCCTGCAGCAGGGAGTTCCTATACGGTATATTTGTGATGCAGTCACATGGGCTTCTATCCACACCTTTGTTAAACATTACTCCCTGGATACAATCCATGGCCAAGATATGGTCTTTGGTAAGGCGGTTCTTTATTCTGCCATCTGATTTGGTACTCTAAAATTCTTTTCCCTCCTTCATTTTCTGGTACTGCTTTGGGAGTCTGTCAAAAGTTTTGAATAAGTTGGAGGACACAATCCATTCGAAGAACAAGTTACTTACTGTTAGGCAGAAACCTGTGCAGTTCCCTTAGGGACCACTGCTACAAGTTTAAGACTACAGGAGTAAGCAGTAAACCCAATTGGTGGCAGTCTGCACCACCCAGATTTACCTGGTAGCTGTGGCTGAGCAGTCAGACTTCTCTCAAGAAGAGTTAGGCAGTATATAGAGTATACACAATAGGTCTAAAAACACAGTAGAACAAGCAAACACTGACCAGAGCTTTGGTATAAAAGTATATAATTATTTATTTAAAAACACACTTATGAAAATACACTGGCACGAATATATCAAGCAAGTTCAAACACAGTCACTATAAGTATATACACCTCCCTAGTTAATTATTCGACAAGTCTAGGTTAAGACACCACTTATTTAGCAAAACAGGTGAGTGTGTAACCGTAGATGGCACTCCGATAATTTGTTTAAAAAGGGAGTGAAAAGGCAGAGTAGGAAAATAGCACAGTACCAACACTTTTAAGAAACCACAGCAAGTCAAGAAAGGCAGGGTCTACTGTAGAGCCAAAAGTTCATAGGCCAGGCCCACTCTTGGAGAAAGCAAGACGGAATGTGCCCAAGATCACACAGTGGAAATGCACTCAAAAGTCTTTCCAGAAAAGTCAAAAAGAGGTTGGATCAGTTCAGAAAGGCAAAGTTAGCAGGTCTGAGGTCAACCCAGTTAGAAAGTCAAGGATTTATGGGACACCTTGGACAATCTGTTGCAAGGGAGACCAGGCGGGACACAGTACCTGAAATGGTGAGAAAGCTCCAGCGGTGACAGTTGTTCCTGGCAGCGGGTGCAAGTCGTGGCTTCGACCAGAGGAAGAGATGATCTCGACGAGGAAGAAAGCTGGAAGTCGTTGCACTGCCAGAGAAGAAACCAGCTGCGGAGTTCCCGATTAAAAGGTACAACCCTTTTATTTGCGGTAGTGGTGAAGCGTGGCTATCCGGCCTCCGGGGTGCTTGGCACGGGCGATTCGACCACGAGACGTCCAGGAAGGCGAAAAAGTCGAACTGGTTGGTCCCACCAGCTCAAAGGGAAGAAGACTCTCCTGGAAGAAGATCTTCTCTGTCGTCGGGGGAAGTGGTGAGTTCGTACAGCAGGGCTCCACCGGTGGTGTCGTTGTAGATGGCTCAGCTTCTCCCCTCTTCGGATTCTTTAGGTCCTGTGGCGACTTCTGAAGTTCCAGTCCCCAAAGCCCTGCTTTTATGCAGAAAAATCCCCATTCATCAGCCTAGCTGTCACTCAAACATTCTAAGTGGTGAGCCGGGTGGCTCACCACTGGGCCAATCGCACAAGAGTGCGACTTGAGTTGCCAAGGCAACTCAGTCCAGGGTGCCTAATCCCCCCCCCCACACATCCTGTAGACCCCAGACAGAGTGGCACCATTTGGAGGGCTTCTGTGGAGAAGCCTGCCAAAAAGTGTAATAAAGGGCTCGACTTGGGTTAGAGTTTCAGAGGCGAACACAAACGCCATTTTAAAACCGAGTACTGGCAAAAAGACCCAACCGGGGAATAAATATTAAATCAATAACCCGGTGGTATCTTTAACATTGCACCAAAAAGTGGTGCGTTTAAAATCAATGGGAAAATCCCATAGGAAATATTCCGGTGGAATATTTTGCGTGGTATCCACTGCCACCAGCCAGAAACTCGACAAGGGGGGACTGGACAGTACCCCCTTGGAAAACAGACCCAGGGGCAATCGAATTACCCCTACCAGTACTTCCACAATATGATGGTTTGTACTGGTTCTGTTCACAATTTGAGATTAGTAAAGCCAATGGTGACTTTACATGCCCTTGGAGACAGTAGTCAGTCCCAGGGTATAGAGTCTATGTTTGGGAGTCACTATGACACCCCTGTGTTACTGCACTGAGGGTGCTGTGTAACACACATCCAAAAACACATGAAGCCCTATGGAGTGAAAGACCCCATAAAACACATTCACAGTCAAAGGACATTCTCAAATCATGCCCAAGAGTGGGAGAAAAAGAGGCTCACTCTTAGTAGGAGAAAAAAATAAAAATAAACCCCAAAAATCCAGCAAAGCTGCTGGGGGACTCACTAGGTTTGGGAAATTAGCCTTAACCGAGAATTCTCCCTAACACTTAACAACTGGTAACGTTCTTTCAATTGGATGTTCCTCCAATGTATTCCGCCATCGCCCTCCCACCCTGCCCCTCTGGAGAATTTTCTATGCGATTGTAGCTTACGGTTCCGCAAGGCTATGTGCATGCATGTCGCACGTCATGGAGGAAAACACATAAACTGAGTCCATGGGCGACGTGCGTGCTATTTATAACATCCGGTGACGTCGCCCTCAACTGAGGCCTTCGGGGTACATCGACCTGACACCATCGACGCAGGACGCCCTCTGACGAAAAAGTTTACGAAGTACACAGCTGTGGACATTACATGTCAAAGATGTGTAATACGTTTTAGGAACATCCAAATGAAAGAACGTTACCAGTTGGCACGTAACTTGTTCATCTAAAGCATCAATGCCTTCTCCGTGTGGAATAGAAGTGTAAAGACTGGTGACATCCAAAGAAAGCAGGATCACTACTTGTCCAGATAGATCAAGGTCTCCCAGTAGTTGTAAAAAATGAGACGCGTCTTTTAAGTTTTTGGGTGTTGATTGTGCCAATTATTGTAGTGCTGCATCTAAGTAGGCTGCCAGTGGATTGAAAATGCTATCTGCCCCTGCTACTATTGGTCTGAAAGGAGGGGTGCTGATATTCTTATGGATCTTTCGGAGTGCATAAAATACCAGAGTAATGGGATGTTTGTTAGTCAGGAATTCTCTGGTGCTTGATGTTATTCATTCCAGTTTTTGTGCTTTAGTTATGGTGTCAGTAATTGTTAGGGAGAATTCTCATAAATGTGCAATTTCCTCTCTACCTTAGAGACCTCCAGCTCTTTTGCTGAACTTTGGGACTGTATACTTTTAATTCTACTTGTTTTCTGGGTTTGTTTCTTTTGGTTATGGAGTCTAACCATCTCCATATGCATCATGTTTTCATTTGTGTCACACAGCACCCTCAGGCTTTTCTAAGGTTTAAATGCCTTCTCTGGGATAGTAAGTAAAGTGAAATTGACTTTACTAGTCTTTTTAAATTCCTAAACCCAGCACACCCGATCTTACAATAGAGTGCTGGAGGGGTTACCTAGTATCCCCTGTGTCTAGATACTAATGTAGCAGTCAAACGCTACCCTTTCCTTTCAGAATGGCTGGTGGCAGTGGTTTTTCACAATGAATTACCATGATTTTTACCGACCACGAGGGCCGGTACCGTTAAATTGCAGGAGCCATTTTTTCAAGATATCGCCTAAGTCCCCTTTATTTAAACAGCTCCCGGTCTTCTTTTTTCAACATTTCTTTTTGGAAAGGTCCTTCTAGAGTTTGTCTCTACGCGCCAATTCAGGTTTGGGCCCTTTGTTTCTGTGCCTTTGGCGGGCTTCAGGACTGAAGACCGCTTCTGGCGCCCGAGTGTCTGGGGTGGGCAGGAAGTGATGGAAGTTGCCCGAAACATCCTGTGCTTAATCTCCTAGGACACCCAAATGCACTTTGGGGTGATTGGCTGGCTGACTGTCAGACAAGGACAGCCACCCTGCTGGGTGAGTGGCAGCTAGGCTGGAATGAATGGGAAAAAACTGCTAAAAAGAAGTCTCCTGGCTTGGAAAGCAGAGTAGACCATTGGAACGAAAGAACCGAAGACGAGCTGAAAGAGGACGGTTGCTGCAACTACTGGACCATTGGTTTGCCTGGTGGAGCCCTGCTGCAGGTCCGAATCGCCAAGTTCACCTTGACAGAGAAGCCCTTAAAGGATGACTTGGTTGGTAGGACCAATCCATTCGTAAGCCACCTGGACATCATTCTCAGAGCTGGTTCATTTTTCCTCAGAGTGCTGCAGGAAACCGAATAACCAGGGAGAAGGACACCAGCTTGTGTGCTTGAAGACAGCTACCGGAATCGAAGAATTGACAGTTTGCCAGCTTTATGCACAGTCCCTGTGCAATGCATACGACGTCCTCCCTCTTGTCCCCACGACTTAGGCTCAGGAACAGCGACATCTGCAGGAACTGCCAGGAACAGAAGTCTTTAGCTGCATCTTTTTCTTCAATATAAGGTACTGTGAAAACCCGACCGAGAAAACTTAACCCTCACCGCGAAAGTTCGTGGAACTTTGGCAACTTGCAAGCCTAGTCAGCTTGTGACCCGACATATGAACCTTTCTTCCGTGAACTACTTCCAAGAACTCTCGCAAAGACTTTTCCGTTTAAATACCAGAACCGTTTTTACCTATACAAGACACTAGTCCATTGACTTTGGCCTACCTATTTCATTGAATCAATTCCTCTGGTGAACTCAAGCTATTTGCACTGTTTTAGAGTAACTGTAATATTCGTTTTATTAATTTATGCCTTTTTGCTCCTACTTCAACTACTCTGAATGCCATTTTGTTCCTCCTTCAAAGTAGTGTAAAAGTTTCAGAACCAGTTAGTATGAAGTATTGTAGTATAGTTTTGTGTGATATTGATAGCCTCCTTTTAGTGAATGTTTTCTTACTGACTGTGTAATAAATTAAGAAGTGTTTTACCAAGAAACCTTGAGTTTAGTGTCTATCTGAATACTTGTGATTGTAGACCTCTGTGTAACATCCTTACAAGCTCACATTCCCTTTTGAGATAAGCCTGGCTACTCGGCTCACTACCAAAAACTGTGTGGTATAGATTTATACCAAAGGTTGGTTTTGCTTACACCTGTAGGTCCTAGTTGTGTGTAGCGGTCCCAGAGGGTACTGCATGCAAACTTTGCCTAACACCGGTCTTCTTTCTTCGCCATTTCTTTCTGGAAAGGTCCTTCTAGAGTTTTGCTCTGCGCGCCAAACCAGGTTTGGTCTCTTTTTTTTCATTTGCCCTTGGCGGGCTTCATAACTGAAGACCGCCTGTGGCGCCCGATTGTCTGGGGTGGGCAGGAAGTGAGGGAGGTGCTCGAAACTTCATGTGCTTAGTCCCCTAGGAGACCCAAATGCACTCTGTGGTGATTGGTTGGCTGACTGTCCGGCAAGGACAGCCACCCTGCTGGGTGAGTGACAGCTAGGCTGGAATAAATGGGAGAGAACTGAATAAAAGGCGAGTCTCTTGGCATGGAAGGCAGAGTCGACCACTGGATGAAGGAACTGAAGAAGAGTTCGAAGAGGACGCAGGATGCAACTCCTGGACCGTTGGTTTGCCCAGAGAAGCCCTGCTGCAGTGCCTACTTGGAAGAAGTTCTAATCGACAGAGAAGCCCCTTCAAGGACGACTTCTCCCTTTGAGTTGGTGGGACCAATCAACTCACCAGTAAGCCACCTGGATACTCATCTCGGAGCTGGTTGAAATTTCCTCAGTGTTGCGGGAAACCGGAGAACCAGAGAGAGAGACACCAGTTTGTGCGTTTGACTTACAGCTACTGGAATTGAAGTTTGACACCTTTTTGGCTGTCCCAGTGCAAGAGGCCCCCGACATCCTCCCTCTTGTCCCACCGACTGAGGCTCAGGAACAACGAGATCTGCAGGAACTGCCAGGAACAGAAGTCATCAGCTGTCTCTGTTTTTCTTCATGTCAAAAATCGTTGAAGCAGCAGTGTGACGTCTCGGATCGTCATCCGAGACGTCACACTGCTGCTTCAACGATCTTGGCAGCTGAATGCACTGACAATAGACGTGACGGCGCCTGTTGACAAGATGACGACTGCATCCTAAAGAAGTGGATCCTTCCACCTCTTAATCTGAGCCACTAAGCTCCTCGGATTCGATCACATAGGACCCTCCACTCGTAAAGGCACTCCTGTCCCGATGAAGGCCTACACCATTAGAGCTCACCTAGCTCCACGCAAAATGGCCGAAACACTTTCGTGTTGACATGTATTATATTTTGTTGTTCAACTCTTGATTGTGCCCACACTCTATGGGCCCCCCACCTGTTTATGATTCCACTGAATTCTCGAAGCTTCCTTCCCAAGGAACCTATAGAGAATGAACAAACTGTACAAGTAGATGTCTCAAATATTGACTACTTGATCATTTGTACTTAGGTACTACACTTTGTATGTCCTCAAATGTGAATGTCCTATGTTGTTTGAAAAATACCAGTGTATTACTACACCACTTCACTTCAAAATAAAACCCTTTTGTGCAGAAGAACAGTTTCATGAGAATTCTGTGACCACCCACACAAGGGGTCACCCACTCAGGGTGTAGCAGTGGTTACTCTTCAGCAGAGATTGACCTGACATTGCTCATTCGTTTTTTGATATTATTGTACCAACCTGGGCAGAGCAAGGCAGTAACCAGGTACCCTTCAGAATACTAGTTTCTCTTTTTATTCATTTGTAAGGTACTGTAAAACAAGACTGAGAGTAGTTACCTCTCGCAGTGAAAGTGTGTGAAACTTTTGCAACTCGCAGGCCTAATCAGCTTGTGACCCAACATATGATTCTTCTTTTTACAAACTAGTTCTAAGAACTTTGGCAGACTTGTCTGTTTACATACCAGCACTGCTTTATCCTATCCAAGACTTTAGCCCAGCCTATTGAATTGACTCTTCTGGTGAACTCAAAATATCTGCACTGTCTAAAAAATAATTGTAGTCTTTTTATGTTCTGATAACCTATGCCTTTTTGCTCCTCCTTCAAAGTATTCTATATGCCAAACAGCGATTGAATGCTTCAGAAACTTAGATTGTACAGTACAGAAGTATATTTGTGTATAATACTTGATTGCCTCCTTCTAGTGAATGTTTTATAACTGACTGTTAAATTAATAAGTGTTTAACCAAGGAACCTTGAGTGTAAGTGTTAATTTGAACACCTGTGATTGTAGACCTCTGTGTAACATCATTACTGCTCATATTCCCCTCTTGAGATAAGCCTTGCTGCTCAGCTCTGCTACCACAAACTGTGTAGTACAGACTTATCCCAAAGGTTGGTTTGCTTACACGTGTAGTCTTAGTTATGTGTATTGTTCCGAAAAGGGTACTGCATACAAACTCTGCCTAGCAGTAATCAATGCCATAATGTTCATGGTTGGATCCTGGTCAAGTTCAAGGTAAGGTCTACTGTCTTATAATAATGACAAACAACTTTGGTTGTAAAAGGTGGTATCCGTTATAACAAGGGCTCCCCACTTGTCTGCTGGTTTCATGATGAGCGAGAGCTCTTCAGCTAGTTCCTTTTTAATAAGTTCATCTGATGTCTGCGTAAATTGGTCCATAGCTGTGGTTTGTAATTGATCCTCTGCAGGTCTTTTGTGGTCGTGAGCTTGAACATATTAATCACAGGATAACTACTTCTAGCTTTTATTTCCAAATACTCACTTAGGGCAGTTTGTATCAGGTTCAGGTAAAAGATCAAAAAATGCTTTAAGTTCCATTTTCCTGATGAGTTTAAAGAGATTGATTTCCTCTTGAAATAGCTGTGTGCCCCCATGACTGGAATTAAATGACCGGCCTTTGAGAAAACGTCCACCACTACCAAAATTGTAGAACAACCTTTGTCAGGATGCAGATCCACAATATGATATGGCATTTATAACGCGCCTATACACAGGTGTTTCAAGGCGCGACGAGGCAAAGGAGGGGGAACAGAGGGAAGACATGTAATCCACAGAAACCATGTACAATGGGTGAGGTGGTACAGGCAGAGGAACAAGCAATCGGGCTGGTTTCTGGTGATCCGACTTCACTCGGGCACACACTTCACAAGTGCTGATGTAATTCTCTGTCTTCTCGCATATCTTTCCACCAAAATACTCTTCGTAGCAATTCAAGAGTCTTCCTGAATCCAGGATGTCTGGCTAATGGCAAATCGTGACAAGACTTCAGGGCTTCCTCGCGTAAATCCTCAGACAGCCGAGCTACATAAGGCAGTTCCTCCATGATCTGTCATACAAGATCCTTTTCTTTCCATTCCAAAAGTTGCTCTGCTGACATCTGCTGTAGAATTTTCTTGCTCTGCACCTTTCTAACAACAAAGTTATTTTCTGCTAACAACGGCATTGGTGTACTGGGATCATTCTTTAAACTTTCAGGGAAACACATAGACAAGGCATCGGCCTTCCCATTCGGTCGTCCGGGTTTAAAAGTGATTACAAAGTCTTATTCAGCAAAAATAAAGACCAACATAGCTGTCAAGGTGTCAGTCTTTGCAGAAGGTAAAAAGGTTAAATTCCTGTGATCCGTGGGCACAGTCACTCGATGTTGGGTCCCCAAAAGGTAATGCTTCTGTTTTGTGAATGCAGTCTGGATTGCTAAAAGTTGTCCTTCACAAATGGTGTAACTCTTCTCTGCCGGAGAGAAGATTTTAGAAAAAAATGTTTCCAGATTAAGTTGCCCCGTCTCCCGATGTCGTTGAGACAGAACCGGGCCCATGGCAACATCTGAGGCATCTGCCTGCACAAATAAAGGTTGTTCTACATCCGGATGGAGTAAGATTCGTCCAGTGATAAACTTTTCCTTCTCCTTCAGGAATCTGAAAGCCTCCTCCGCCTCATCACTCCACTCGAATTTCACTCTTCACTCTACTGCAGGCTGGTGATGGGAGCCACAACTTGTGAAAAATTGTGGATGAAACGGCACAATAAATTGGCAAATCAGATTAAACTTTGTATGTCCTTCACATTAGAGGGTGCCGACTACTCCTTCATCCCCTTAATCTTATTCAAATTCATCTGTAGACCCTTGGGGGAGATGACAAATCCCAATAATTCGAACTTGGATTTGTGAAACTGGCTTTTTAATTTATTTTTTTAAAACTTTGTTTATTGGCAGAAAGTTAAGACAGGCATAGAACAGGGTACATTACAGTTATCAGGTAATATCGCACAACATCCAGCAACACAACGGCAGGGTACCGCCTCATTGGAGAGAACAATTAGGTTTTGGAGCAGCCCAGCCTTGGCGAAAAGGGACACGAGTCAGTGACATGATGTGGCGGAGCGTGCTTGGGGAGGGGAGGCCGTCCGCTCCACTTCGTCTCTATTATTCAGATAGCTGCGGAATTCTGTCCACACATTTTTGGGTCTTGATGTGGGAGGCAAGGACCCAATGTATTCCTCTTCACACAATTGAGTCCAAGTAAGGGCTTTAAGCCACATCGAGAAGGTAGGGGGGCTGTGCCTCTTCCAGTTTTGCAATATACACCTTTTTGCGACAATGGCTCCAACATTCAAAAACCTAGACATTTTCCTTGCACTTTCCCCCTCCCAGACTCCAAACAGTAGTGCAAGTGGGTTCACATCCACCGGGGCCTCTATTATTTCGGAGAGCGCCTCCGCCACAGCCACCCAGAAAGCGTGAATTGCAGGGCATGTCCAGAACATGTGAATGTGGTCAGCTTCAGGAGATTTACACTTTGGGCATGCACAGGACAGGGCGCCAGCAAATTTCGCCACCCTAGACGGTGTGTAGTAAAGCCTGTTGAGGAATTTAAATTGAATGCAGCGGAATCTGGCGCTTAGAGAGACTGTGCGTGTAGGTGCACACATCTTTTCCACAGTCCCTCAGGTATTTCTATTGCGAGCTCCCCAGCCCACGCCTTACGGGGTTTGAGTGACCCAAACACCTTCTTCCCCAGCTGCATTTTGTACAGATTGGATAACACCCCCTTGGATCCCGCAGAGTTCGCTATGTACTGGAGTTCGGGTGAATCTGGGGGTTCGTTTGGATACGAGGGCCACATGGCACGGACTGCGGCTCGGAGCCTGTAATACTGAAGCATCTCAAGGAGGGAGTTAGTGTGTTCTGGGCGCCATGTTTGGGGGGTGATAAACTTTCCCTCTGGGAAGAGGTCCGTCAGGCCTCGATAGCCAAGTTGTTCCCAGTATCGTGAGAGGTGCCGGTCGTGTGTGGGGGCGAGTCCCGGAAACCGCCACAGGGGGAGCTACTTATAGTACGGGGGCAGCTTCTGCTCGGTGTGTAAGATAGCAGTCCAAGCCCTTATCGTGGCAGTCACTGGGTCTGCCTGGGCTTCCATTTGGAGCCCGCGGTGCAACAATAGGGTCATAATGTTAGTTCCCTCCCCAGCCATTTTTTCGAGTTTTACATGCGGAGGGGGTTTCTGAAGTGCATACCAATGGGAGGCATGCTGGGCCTGGGCCGCGTACCAGTACAGTTGTAGGTCTGGTGCCGTAAATCCCCCTTTATCATATGGAGCTGTCATGTGTTGCCACTTCATGCGGACCGACCCAGAGTGCCAGAGGAACTGGGCGCACTCCGAATGAAGCTCCTTGAAATGTTGCTTTCCGGGCCAGATTGGGACATTAGTAAAAACATAAAGGAGCTTGGGTACCACTATCATCTTTATCAAGGAAAGTTTGGCTGCCAAGGATAGTGGTAAGTGTCGCCACTTGGAGAACTTGGAAATGATGAGCTGAGCCGCGGCTTCATAGTTGTCCTTTAGTAGGGTCTTTTTGGACAGCGACACCTGCACCCCCAGGTACTTGACCCCATTCGGAGACCAGCGCAGGGGGTAATCACATGTCGGCTGTTGTCGCTGCAGTGAGGGGGAAGATTTCAGACTTTGAGTAGTTTATCTCAAACCCAGAGAAAGTGCCTATTTTGGTGATGTCTCAAATAATCGGGTTCAAGTATATGGAGGGATTTCTGATGTAGAGGAGGACGTCATCTGCGTAAATAACCGAATGCCTTTATTGGAGTGACGCCCTCTAACGTGGTCTGCCATGGGCTCGATGGCAAGCGCAAAAAGGAGGGGGGAGAATGGGCAGCCCTGGCGGGTCCCACGGTGTAGTTTAAAGAGGGGGAAAGGAACAGAGTTTACAAGGACCCTGGCTACCGGATCAGTATATAAGAGCTTTATGTAGGAGAGCATGTTTGGGCCCACACCCATCTTCTGTAGCACCGCCCACAAGTATTGCCATGTGACCATATCGAAGGCCTTTTGGGCATTGATAGTTACTGCCACCGCATCAGCGCTCGGGTCAATCCTGGACATCACGCTAAATAGACGACAGATGTTGAGTTCCGTGGACCTACCAGGGATGAACCCGCTCTGGTCCGGATGAACCATGTGGGTCATGAAAGGGAGAAACCTATTTGCAATTATTTTGGCGAAGACTTTCATGTCCGTATTAATGAGGGATAGTGGTCTATAGGACCCGCACTCTTCCGGGGGTTTACCCGATTTGGGGAGGACTGTTATTAAGGCTTCCCGTAAGGAGGAGGGGAGGATGCGTAACCGAAGTGCTTCGGTCCAGACCCCTTGTAGTGCTGGTGCTAAAATTGCCACATGTTCCTGGTAAAACTCAGAGGTGAGTCCGTCCGGGCCAGGGGACTTGTTTTTGGGAAGGTCTGATATCACCTGGACTATTTCCTCTAGTGTGAACGGGGCTTCAAGACACTCTCTGGTATCCCGGGAGATAACCGTCATAGGGATGCTTTCTAGGAGGTCATCTAGATCTTGATCTGAGTGTCCAGGCCGGGTGCCATATAGCTCGGCATAAAAGGTAGCGAATATGTCAAGGATGGAGCGGTCAGACCAGTGTTTCAGTCCCTTCTCATCTAAAATACAATCGATCCTGGTCCTGCCGCCTTCCGCTCGCACCAGTCTGGCCAGTGTTCTACCCGGCCTGTCCCCCTCTCCATATCTGCGGGCGGCGACTGGACGGGCGTGGTATTGCACCTCCCTTATAGCATGTGACTCGAACTGTTCCAACTCAGATCTGACCTCTGCTAGTATCTCTGGGGACGGTGTAGCAAGCTATTTCTGCTCAAGGGGTTTGAGCTTAGTTTCCGAAGTGTTTAGGGATTGCCTAATGGCCTTCAGGATGCCTGCTTCTTTAGAGATGCACATCCCCCTGATGTACACCTTGAATGCCTCCCACCTGACCCCCTCCGATGTCTCCGACGTGCTGTTATTTTCGAAGAATGTGGTAACGTCCGCTAATATTTCAGCTTTGAATACAATGTCCGCCAGGGCGGCAGACTTAAAGCGCCACGCGGGACGTGTTGGGCCCATGTTGCCGATCAGGATCTGTAGCAGCACAGGGGAATGGTCAGACAGCGTGCGTGCCAGAATCTTAACGTCCGAGACCCTGCCCTCCAGAAAGCAAAAACAAATCGATTCGTGAGGAACTATCGTGTACAGTGGAATAGAATGTATAGTCCCGTTCGTGAGGGTGGAGGGTCCTCCATATATCATGCAGATTAAGGGCGTCCATATGTGCACGGAGTCGAGCTGCAGCTCGCGAAGTGGTTCTGCGAGTGGTTGTTGTTCTGTCTAGGGTATTATCAATTATCAGGTTCATGTCTCCCGCCCATATGATAGGGATATCTGGGTATCTCATTAGGATGGAGGCCACATTATCGAAGAACTCGGGGGAAATCAGTGTTGGGCGCGTATAAGTTGACCAGTATGCAATCCTCATGAACCAAGGTACAGTGTAAAATAACATATCTGCCTTCTGTGTCAATGTGGGACGTGTGGAGTGTGAAGTTTAAAGATTTATGGATAAGTGTCAGGACACCCCTAGCTTGAGTGGAATATTGAGTGTAATACCTATTGAGACCCCAGGTGTGTGCTATAGTGGACAATAAATGTTTCCGAGCGTGCGTCTCCTGTAGTAGGAGGACCTTAACCCCATGTCTCTGTGCATATGCCGCAATCCTTCGTGTCTTCGTGAAATTTGTCAGCCCCCGGACATTCCAGGACATCATCCTGACCGCCATATCACCGGTTTACGGAACATCCCAGGTTAAGCATCTAACATTGATTCTCATGATGTGTGCCGTACCAGAAAACAGTTGCCACCCTTTGGAGCCAGTCCCAACTCCTCTGCCGTTTTGTATACAATTTACCCCAACTTCTGCCACCCCCTCCCTCACCGCCCTAACCAGCAGTGTGTGAAAACCCACCCAAACCTTGACCCCTTGCACACCTTCCTCAACTTGGCGGCACCGGGAAGCTAGCCCAACCGGGGCCAAAACACAAACATTTAGACTCGGAAGGAATTGCAGCCGCAGTGGGGGCTGCCGCTGCCGTTCTACCCACTTTTACTAATATCAGTTACAATACCATCATATCTGACTGGACTTCAGCTGACAAGCAAACCATTTCAGAGAGAGGATACTGGAGCCTTTAGATTCCATGGGACAAACCCAGTTGTTACATAGCCGCAAATGTATGTCTTACATCCCTAAGGTCCGCTTTTACACAATGCTGTACAGTTGTGCGGATCAAGGCTCAGTGTGTGGTGTTACAGATAAATGATCTCCCTGTACATTCCCCTCACTTAAATATGCTTACGCTGCAGTGTTGCAGGGCCACTAGGTGCCCGCTATCTGACAGAGAGGGGGGGGTCAGAGCCCACCAGGGCAGCTCATAGTACCTGCACCACCATCCCTAGCACCCATTACGGGATATCATTGGTCTAGACATTAGACGTCTTCCATCCGCCCCCCAGGAGGGTCAGCCGGCGGGATCTGCGCCTCAATAAACTTGACGGCCTCATCCGGGACAGTGAAAAAGTAGTGTTTGTTGCGGTGGGTGAACTTGAGGCGAGCAGGGAAGAGCATTGCATATTCAATTTTCCGCTCTCTCAGCAGCTTCTTCACACCGTTGAATTGACGCCTTTCCGTCTGGACTGCCACCGAGAAATCCGGAAAGGTTCTGATGACTTGTGAATCCATCCTAAGTTCCCCTTTTTCCCTGGCCAATCCGAGGATATGGTCCCTGTCCTTGTAGCTCAGAAGCTTTGCAATGATTGGTCTAGGGAAATCCCAAGGTTTAGGTCGAGGTGCCAGGGAGCGGTGTGCCCTTTCCACAGTAAAAAACGGTGAGAGTGGCGGGTTGTCAAGGAGGTCTCTGAGTAGTTGTTCGACCACAGTTTCCATGCGGCCCTTCAGCGCAGATTCGGGCACCCCCACAATGCGGACATTGTTCCTCCGGGACCGCGATTCTAGGTCATCACATTTAGCCTTTACCTGCTTCATGTCGCGGACAAGTTGTGAGACCGTGTTTTGTAGGGTGTGGACGTTGTCCTCATTAGCCCCGATCCTCTGCTCAGTCTCGGCAATTCTGGTCCCATGCTGGTCGATCTTTGCTCTCATTGAGGCAACGTTTACGTTGATGTCGTCCAGCTTTTCATGGAAGGCAGCAAAGTTCTTAGCCATGGATTCCATCATCATGGAAAGGTCTGCCTGAGGGGGGGTCCTGGGTGCATTCCTCCTCCTCCTCCTCCTCCTCAGGTGGCGGAGAGGACGCTGCGTGCTCCGCTCTAGGCGCTAACTTTGCGAATCTGTCCATGGCGCCTGGTTTACCGTTAGGCCTCGGCATACTGGGCATTGCGGCGGAGGGAGCTCCCGCCTGGGTATGCCCGATGACTACTTTAGGATGGCTCATCGCTGATGGGACGGAGATTAGACCACAGTTGTAGCGCTTAAGTCGCACGAGAGCAGTAGGCGCAGTATTATGTAGCCAGGATGTGAGGGCACTAGCGGCGGAGGCACTGTTGGGGGTGATCCAGGAGGGGCTAGGTAGTCGCCAGTTATATGGTACCGTCTAGATGTGCCTAGGGTCCGCCGGCGGAGCAGGTCAAAACGTTGTGCAGCGCCGTTTGACTGGATGGGGGGGGTCCCAGATCTATCCGCACCCCAGATGTTAAATCACATTTTACAGACCCCGATGAGGCGTCCAATGGAAGGTAGTGGCAAAGTGTTGGGAGGCCTTAGACGGGCCGGGCTGGGGAAACAGGGCCAGCGTTTGTGAGTGCACACCAACACAATGCAGGGGAGTGTTTGGGGGCCCCGCCAGTCCAGAGGGAATGAGGCCCAGTCCAGGTTTGTTCACCCACCTTGCAGCTGGATCCCCGCCGCCCTCGTATTTCAATGCGGCGCCGGAGCAACGCGGCCCTCCAGGAGTGTCGCCCGCCTGAAGATCCAGGATCGGATGTGGGGGCCGCGAGCACACACGGGTGCGGGGGCCGGGCTGCCCAGCCCGCAGCAAGTGGAGGCAATCCGAGCCTCCGGCGCAGCCGCCGCGTGGGAGGTATACTGGATGAGGGCCCTCCCAGGCCTCTGCCGCGCGGAGAAGAGGTGCAGCAAAAGAGCCCCACAGGGCCGGTGGAGGCGTCCCGTCAGGCGAGTGTCCAGGAGGAGATGGGGCGCCGATGGCCGGGAGCCCAATCCGCGGCAGCCGGAGCCGATCAGGTGTCCGGGGCCCGTAACCGTCCCCGGAACGGCCGCGGGGCGAGAGTCGCACAGTATGCAGGCCCCGCCTGTTGGACCCCCACGGGGGGTTTGCGCTGTCCGGGGGTGCCTCGGAGCGGGGAGCCCAGCAGGCCAGCGAGGGCGGCGCGTCAGGAGGCCGCAGGTCGCCTCCTCCGGGGCTGGCGAAAAGGGGACGTCGCACCACAGGGCCCGAGGCCCGTAACTCCCTCTCCCAGCACCGTTTCTCGCCCAAATTTCACTCGGGTGCACAGGATGATAGGGGGACTAAAATCGCTGTGGTTTCGTAGTGAAAGTATACGGTATACCGCCGATGTCCAACAGATTGCAGTGGGTAGAGACGGAGCTCACTGGCTAGGCAGCCATTTTCTTCGGCTGCTCAACAGCGCCCCCCGAAACTGGCTTTTTTTGAGCTTGGCGAAAAATTCCAAATATCATCAATGTAGAGTACTACGAAAAACGTTGAGGAATTCAGAGCACCTCACTGATAACAAATTGAAAATCTGCTGGAGCAATCCAAATGCCATTACTTGCTACTCAAAAAATCCGAAGTGAGTTCTGAATGCACTAATCCTCTCTAATCCTCACCAGATGGTATGCCCCTCTAAGTTTCAGCTTCGTGAATACTCTGGCTCCCCAAATCCTATCCAGCATCACTGATTTCAGTGGTAGAGGGCAGTGATTTTTTATTTTAATCTTATTTAGGGCTCGATAATCGATGCACAGTCTCAAGGTTTTATCCTTCCTTGGCACAAAAAATTAGAGGGGACGCAGCTGGTGACTGAGTGTATCGGATAAAACCCTTAGTTCTCCTCAAGGTATTTTTTTCAGATGCTAACTTTCCTTTTCAGTCAAGGAATAAATTGCGCCACAAGGAATCTGTGCCCCATCCTCCAAATCTATCTTACAGTTGTATGGATGGTGCAGAGGGATTTCACTCGCTTCCTGGTCACTAAATTCATCTTCAACCCCCCTGTAAAATTCGGGCAATTTCTCCTACCACATGCTCCACCACCTCTCCTGCCAAAGACAACCCCAATACCTCTTCGGGTTCTCGTTGCGACCATTCCTGCGCCTCTGCATGACACTGTTCTCTGCCGAACTCACTAAATTTTACGGTTCTTTTTTCCCCCATATATCTTTGGATTGTGTAGTGTCAGCCACAGCATCCCTTGAATGATTAGCAATTGTGGTGCCTCAATAAGTTAAAAAGCTTCACAATGCCCTTTAGCTATTTTAATTCCTAACTGTTAGAAAGATTTCTCTTTACTGCTCCTTTCCTTCCAATTTTATGGACCCCCAAACCTTTTGCTTTTATTTTTGATCCTGGCCTGTACATTTTACAGTGCAGTGAAGCCTTAACCGTGGATTGAGGACTGCCTGGCTGTTAAGTAAGAATTGATGCACTCACAATGTGTGTGACTAGACAACACTTATCTGCTTGGTATTGGGTATCCCACCTTTTGGTATAGGTCTGTAATACACAAGTTGGTAGTGTGACTGAGCAGCCAGACCTTTCGAATGGATTGAGTCCTCCCACGTATTCCTCATCTTTGATATTAGATATCCAGCTTTCCGCAGCTTCAGATTTTATTTTTTTTGGCAGACGGTGCTGTGCATCGATGGCGTCTACTGTCATGACCTGTCTTCTATCCAACGCAGGAGCTGCTGAGCCCCACAGTCCCACCAAGATGTTGCGCTCCCAACTGGTAAAAACAGCTGAGTTAGAGACACCTTGAGGCATGGGGGGAAAAGGGGAAGTGGAGAAAGTGACAAACTCAGACACTGGTCCTATCTTCTTCGGGTATCTGTATTGATGAGACATTAAACACGCATTAGTACCCTTACAACTTTCACCTAAAACTCTGTTTTATTCATTACCACTATTATTACCTGAAACCTCCTCTGCTACAGCCTAGAGGATTGCTGATCTTTAAGAACTGATTACTCATGACACTCTAACTCACAGATATGTTTGGATCAAAACAGTGCAGAACCTCCATTCAATTTGTACCAAGAATGATTGAGTTCTCCCAAAAAAGGAGATAGTCCACTGCTTTCAGTCAGGTACTTGAACAGGCGCAAAAGAAAATGAGTTCATAGGTCTGGACATTACTCATTTCCTCCATTCACTGAGTTGCAAGTGTTCAATGAGTTTTGGTGAAGGATCTTTCTGCTGAAACTCAAAATTAGAAACCCTCCTGTCCATACCAAGAAAGAATCTTAAATGTATTTTTCAGCAAACTATACTCGGAGGAATAAACGTCACAATTTAACTGTTCATGGAGGTTCTTTTTCCTTGGATTAGCGGAACTAATACTGGTACAAGTTTCCTCCTTCTTGCGTGACTTGGAAAATGAGTTCAGTTGCTTTCAGCCGTTAAGAATGCATTAATTAACTAAGCATACAGGTCCGTGCACCTGCCATTTTCCATGAACGGACTAGCAGTTGGTTGTTTAGGTAAAGTAATTATTCTGCCTTCAGGAGCAGTTCACACAGTCACCTCATCCTCACGTAGCAAACAAAACATTGGAACTTTGTCACTACACTACAAGATCAGAAAACGTACACCGCCGAAAAGAAAAAAGTAGGCGCACGCTTACCTTGCCTTCAGAATGTAAGTCCAAAGGCAATTCTGACCTCACCTCAAAACTCAACGGGAAGACTTCCTCACCTCCGTAGAAGCCTGTTGAGTGCGCCGCAGCTGCAATCTTCTTTCTGGACAGTACGCGACCTAGCTGCAGCCTTCTTCTGGAGCGGTTAACGCGACGTACGTGAATCTGACATGGTAAGCAAATACGTTAGGAAAGAATCGTAAACCTGCGTACGAGTCTCTTTCCTACGCAACTCGCGCAACGCCAATATCACGTCTCAGGTTGTCAAACAGTTAACCCCCCAACTAACCAGAGAATTCTAAGCTCAAACAACCAACTGGAAAGTTTACCAATGAAAACTGAGAGTCTTGTATATTTCTTACATCCAATGTTGTACTTGGCTTTCAACACAAATTTTTAAGATCTTCGTTTAATTCTTCTTGACTGCTTGAAGTTTAACTTTCTTCAAGATTTAAATCTTGACTAGAAATGAATTTTCTTCCTGAAACAAGTGGCTTCACAATGGATCTTGGTCCCAAAACTCAGGAGATGCAAAAATAAAGACCTGCATTGATTGAATCCAAAATGAAAGGCAGTTTAGATTGCTGGAAAAGGACCATTGTCTTTTCCCTTCACCCAATCATGACACCTGCTCCTTCCCGCCATCTTGGCTTGGATTCCCTCCAGAATTCTGAAAGCAAAAATTAAGGCCCACACCTTCCCTAGGAACCTTGAATGAACAACTTATTAAACAAACACCCTAATAAAACATGTACCCTAAATAAATAAAGGTGTTTATTGTACATTAAATAAAGGTGTCTATTGTACATTAAATAATGGTGTCTATTTTCTCAGAGACCTGACATCGACTCAATGTCCCTCGAGGGCCTTCGTCTCGAGGATGTCATTGAAAGCATATATAGCACGCGCAGCGCCTGTTGGCTTCAGTTACATTTTTCTGCGAGTGCTATGGTTTCAAGAAATACAGCACGCTTCATCACTTCATACGCGAGTATGTCTTCGTTGACAACAGACTACCCCGAAGACCGGATTCAAGAAGTGTTGAGATTGTGGTTCGAAAATTTCAGGTTTATGGCGTCTCGGGGTGGAGCATAAGACATTGGACTGCTCCAAGTCAGTCGATGACCGGAAAGGCCTAATGTTAGGGAGAATTCTCAGAAATGTGCGAATTCCCTCCACCTTAGAGACCCCCAGCAACTTTGCTGGATTTTGAGGACTTGACTTTTTTAACCTGGAGAGAGAGACCCTTTTTCCCACTCTCTGAAGTATTTTAATGTGATTTTGAACTCTGTTTCTTTTGGTTATGGAGTCTGACAAACTCCATAGGCATCATCTTTTACATTGTGTCGCACTGCACCTTCAGTGCAGTGGCACAGGGAAGTCTTTCAGATTTCCCAAATGTTTAAATACCTTCTCTTGGATAAACTGTTGTTTCCAAGAGCAGTAAAGTGAAATTGACTTTACTTACATTTGTAACTTTCTAGACCCAGCACGCACTATCTTACAATAGGGTGCTGGAGGCGTTACCTAGTATCCCCTTTGTCTAGCTTCTCATGTAACATTTTTTATGTTACCCTTTTCTCACTGAATGGCTGGTGGCAGTGGTTTCATTTTAACTACGGTAGTGTGCCTTTACCGCGGGCTGCATTCCCAGCTGAAGTAAAGCACCCAAGGGTGCTATATTTGCCAAAATGGCCCTGTCCTCTTTTTTTCGCCATTTCTTTGTGGAAAGGTCCTTCTTGAGATTTACTCTGCGCGCCAAACCAGGTCTGGTCCCATGGTTCTCTTTGCCTCTGGCGGGCTTCACGAGTGAAGGCCGCCTCTGGTTACACGGTGTCTGGGGTAGGCAGATAGTGAGGGAGGTGCCCGAAACTCCCTGTGCTTGGTCTCCTAGGAGACCCAAATGCACTCTGATGATTGGCCGGCTGACTGTCCGGCAAGGACAGCCACCATGCTGGATGACTGACAGCTAGGCTGGAATGAATGGGAGAAAACTGAATAAAAGGCAAGGCTTTTGGCTTGGAAGTCTAAGTCGACCACAGGACGTAGCAAACGAAGAAGAACTTGAAGAGGACGCCTGCTGCAACTCCTGGACTGTTGGTTTGCCCGGTGTAGCCCTGCTGCTGTGCTGAAACTCCAAATTTGTATCGACAGAGAAGCCCCTGCAAGGACGACTTCTCCCCTTGAGTTGGTGGGATTAATCAACTCCAAAGTAAGCTATCTGGGCATCCATCTCAGAGCTGGTTGAATTTCCACAGAGTTGCTGCTCAAAACCATATAGCCAGGGAGAGGAACACCAGATTGTGTGCGTTACTTTTAAGCTGGCCTAGAGCTCCAGGAACATCCCTCGGACTCCCAGGAAGCATGGCTGACTGAGCCTGAGCTCCCTCAACAGAGTGCGGGACCCTAGAAGCAAGAAAAGTCTATCTTGACAGCCAGGAACTGCGTTGTTGCTATTTGCGGTGGACGCAAGGAGTTGAAACAGTGAACAGCCACTGATTTGAAGATTGCCGTTTGGGACGTATCACTGGACATCCTTTCAACTCTCCACACACTGGTGTCAGAGATTTGCCACCGGCAAAAAAGAAACAGCGACGCCCTGCACTGCCTTATCAACCGCCGCACATAACCTCCTTCCCACCCTTAGGGATACAGGGATGGACATGGACAACGGTGTAGAGGGCTTCTCGTAGAAGAAGTTGGGTCACCATGGTTCCCCACGCGCCTGAGCTCTTCCAGCTGATGCCAGAAGGGACCAAGAAGGAAGATTTCCTTTATCAACGACGGGAGGCCAAGATGAAAACCATTCTAGCAGTGCCTCTCCTGCATGACATTTGAGATGAGGGTCTGGCGCTGATGAGAAACCCAGCAACAGCCCTGGCGAACAGAGATAGGCTGGAAAAGAAGTACCCTGTGCCGGAGTCCGCACCCAACTGCTTACTGTCGCAGCCCTCACTGGTCTTGGTGGCTGCGAGGAAGAAGTCTTCCAACCCCTCATCTTCAGCCTCTTTTCCCCCTGGACAGCCAGGTGAAGAAGCTGGATGCCACGGGTAGGAAGGTGATCTCCACAGCAGCGACGACAGTCAACGCGGTGAATACACTTGCAATCCTGGCCAAATACGAACGGGAGCTGTGGTAATAGGTGGCTAAGCTGCTGGAATTTCTCCCCGACGACAAGCGTGTCGAGACGCTGGAGATCCTCCAGGAGGGTGAGGTGGCATTGGACCATGCAATCACTGTGGCCCTAGACATCGTGAAAACAGTGTTTTGACAGATGGGGAACTGTGCCTGCCTGTCCTCGTGGCTGGTTGAAGGCCACCAACTTCCAGCAGGAGGTCCAGATGAGGGTTCTGAACATGCCCTTCGACAGGGGCAACCTCTTTAGGAAGGCCGTTGACGAATCGTTGCAAGCCATTAAGACCGACCTAGAGACGGTCCGTGCCCTCGGCACGCTTCAGCAACATCGTCCTTCTTTCGTGCCTCAGGACGCAAATCAGCAGGTCTTCGATGGGTTTCGGCAGAGGATCTTCGTACCGCCAGCCCTCCTTTTCCACGACCCAGGAGGCCTACAGGCGCCATTCCAAGGCTTTCGGAGGTGGCCGGCGATGTTGTAGCTCCCAAGGCGGCACTTGGGCCCCATAGCAAGATTGAACCATCCGGCACATTGGGCCCCCACCCTTGCACCCCAGTGGGAGGCTGGCTGGCGGGCTTCGTCAGCAAGTGGGAAAAGATCTCCACCGACCGATGGGTGCTGGTCGCTCTCGCCCACGTACACACTCCAGAGTTCCAGCATAAGTGTCTGCGGATACCAACGGTGGCACGGCAGGAGTAGCACATCCCTCTGCTCCTGCAGGAAGTACGGGCCATGCTAAAAAAAGGGGGTGGTAGAGCTGGTTCCAAAGTGACTCCGGGGCTCCGGAGTCTACTCCAGATACTTCTTGGTAAAAAAAAAAAGACCAGGGACTGGAGGCCCATTCTAGACCTACGGCGCCTTAACAAATACCTCAAGTCCCAAAAATTCAGGATGGTCACGTTGCAGCATCTGCTCGGCCAACTGGAGGAAGGAGACTTCTTGTCGCTGGATCTGGAGGACGCATTCTTTCACGTCCCCATTCACTAGAAGCATCGGAAGTTCCTGCGCTTCGTTGGCACAGGGAAGGCACTACCAGTTCAAGGAGTCGGCACCCAGGGTTTTCACAAAGCACCTGGTGCCCGTGGCGGCTCATTTGCGTCTACAAAGGATTCATGTGTACCCATACCTCGCCGAATGGCTCATCCACGCCAAGTCCAATGAGGTAGCCGTCGAACACACAGAAAGGACTGTCCGGCTTCTGACGTATCTGGGATTCTCTGTGAACTATCCAAAGTCCTGCTTGATTCCATCGCAGAACATGCTGTTCCTGGGTGCCAGGCTAAACAGTCTCCTGCCTGGCGGCCCCTTGAAGGGAAGGATAGCAGCCATGATGGACAAGGTGCAACGGCTGTTGGCACTGAAGACCGCCACGGTGCGGACATCAAGTCGCTGCTCGGCATGTCGTCGTGCATTTACCCAATAAGGCTCTTCAGGTTGTGGATGCGACCCCTTCAGGAATACCTGGACGCCCGTTGAATCCAGGTGTCCGAAAGCTTCGCAGACAAGATTGCCCTTGACTAGGAGTTCTGTCGAGTAATAAGGTGGTGGGGCGTGCGCTCCAACATCACTGGGGGCACAGACTTCCAGAGCCCCCCGTACCAGGAGACTGTCACCACGGACGCTTCCCTGGAGGGCTGGGGAGCCCACACCGGACTTCTCCACAGAGAAGGCCTGTGGCGACCAGAGGGGGAGGATCTCCACATCAATGTCCTTAAGCAGCAGGCAATGTTCTGGGCCTTCAAGTGCAAAGGGGTGAGGGTCTTCACGGACAATACCACCACAATGTTCTACATCAGGAAGCGGGGGGAACCAGATCCCCAGTGCTCTCCAGAGGCGCTGGACTTGTGGCACTGGGATGCCGCCCAGGAAATGTTCCTCATTCCTTTCCACCTGGTGAGAGTCAAGAACACCATTGCAGACTCCCTCATCAGGGAGCTGCGTTTTTGCCACGAGTGGCAGCTTCGACAGGATGAAGTGGACAGCCTCTTCCTCAGATGGGGCAGACCCCAAATCGATCTGTTTGCAACAGCAACGCATTCCAAATGCCAGAAATTTGCCAGCAGGTTCCCTCAGCTGAGGAGCATGGAGGACGCATTTGCCTTCCCGTGGGAAGGCCTCTTCCTTTACGTGTTCCCTCCGTTGCCTTTCCTGCTGCAAGTCATCAGTCATCTCAAACGGCGCAGATGCAGGATGATCCTAGTCGCCCCGGCGTGGCCGAGGCAGATTTCATATCCAGACCGTCAACGTCGCCTCCGGTCAGCCGATCTGCTCACCAGAGAAGGAGGCGCAATCCTGCATCACAAACAAGGATCGCTGAACTTGAAGGCTTGACTACTGCAGCCTTAGACTTAGGAGGGTACGAGCTGCCGGTGGACTGCAGGGAGGTCCTTGCCAGGGCAGAGCGTCATCGACTGCTACAGGCACAAGTGGAAAAGTTTTGCAACGTGGTGCCGGTCACAGAAGATCAACCCTCTGAGGGACTCGGCCCTGCAAATTCTTCGTCGTCCTTGTCCTTAGCCAAGGCGGGGCTGGCTCGCGCGTCTATCAAGGTGTATCTGGCGGTTATCTCACACTACACCAGGTCTCCAGGATGGTCTTCTCTTTGGTTCCACAGTCTAGTCAAGGAGTTCCTTTAAAGGACTGTTTTGATTGATCCTGCCGGTGAAGGCCTTTCCCCGGCGTGAGAATTCAACGTGGTGCCGACGAGGCTCATGGGGGCTCCCTTCGAGCCTATGCATCAGGCCCCTCTCGTTCCTTTTGTGGAAGACTGCTTTTCTCGTGGCCATCTTTCTGCTGCAAGTGTAGTTGAGATCCAGGCCCTATCCTGCAAACAGGAATTTCACCTCAACAAGCCTTTGCTGTTGCCTGTGTTTTTTCCAAAGCCTTTGTCGCCGCCTGAAAGGACTTTGCACTCGCTGGATGTGGCTTGAGTGCTGAAGTTTTAGGTGGCACGCACAGAGTTTCTGGAAGACATCTGAACTATTAGTGAACTTTGGTCCTCTGAACCATGGGAAGGCCTTGTCCAAGGCTTCCATCTCCAGTTGGCTCTCTGGCTGTATCTCACACCGTCACCGGTTGGCGAACCGACCGCTGCCCGGCTGTCTGAGAGCCCATTCAAACAGAGCGATTGCTGCGACAATGGCGTTCCTATCTGATGTGCCCCTGCTGGACATCTGCAGGACTGCTTCGTGGAGGTCTACTCACACCTTCACAAGATTCTACTGCGTCAACGGGGATTCCAGAGAGGAGTCCAGGGTCGTCCAATCAATGCTACGTAAACTGTTTGCGTGAGCCTGGTCCGGAGGTAAGAGTATTTGCTTCTGTTGAGCCTTGCCACCTCCCGTGGTTGTGTAATGTTGTACTGCTATATATTCTTTATTCATGAGCATCTGAATCCATGCTAGACCCCATGCTGGAGAAGGAACAAGGATAGGTGGCTGTGAAGGATTCTAACCGGGTGTCACATACTGGATCAGGACTCTTGCCGTAACCTAGGATGTAGCGCTCAATTAGAATACTTTTTCTTTATTTTCAACAAATTCCAATTGAGCCGATACCTGACTCGTCTCACACCCCCTTTTACAAATACCGTGGGTCTCACACGCCGTTTTACAAATACCGTGGGTCACACTGGACCATGAACCAGGCCGGTTTGGGGGAATACAATATTTATTTTAATTTCAAAGAAAATCACACAATTTTTGTATGGGGCAGCAATCACCAATGGGGTGATAATTACAATGAAAACCACTGAAATACAGTTGGGTAACCTTCTACAAGAACATATCCAAAGCACAAATGAATAGGAACACTTTTTCAATTAGGATAGATAGCACCCGAGTTGAGGTTTCCCGCTGCAATGTTCCCTCAACCCACAAATTCTGAGTGGATAGAAAGATGCCGCAGGTAGTCAAACAGAATCAAAATCCGATCTTCCCTCACAAAATAAGAGGCAAAAACCCTTTGCAATGGCCTAAAGTGACACTTGGATTTTAACAAATAATTATATGTATAATTAAATAATGATGCACATATGTTTTATCACAGTCTCAGTCATGTTATATCACTAGCAACTATAAGGTAAGGTATTACAAAGGTATACAGTTCACAAAGCAGGTTGAAATTGAAAACTGCAGTCAAATCACTCACACATGGAAAATTAGCATTTTTCTCTTTTTCAGCTTTAAATGTCAAACATTTTTTTTTTTTTAAACGGGTGAAAAGCACAGAATCGGAATGCCGTTTTTAGGCTGGGTGATAGATGCTCATCACAGGGACGATATAGAAGTGAAAGAGTGACTATAGCTGAAGAATTGAATGAGATTTTGAAGGTGGAATGAGGTTCGATTTTAGGAAAATAAAGCAGTTAAAAAGAGAATCAGTTTGGAAAAAAAGGAAATGTTTTACTTACACAAGATTTAATGGCTAGAATAGAGGAATGCCACCCGTGAATATAAGTCACGTTGCAGTTGTAACCCTTCACGCAGTGTACCCCTTTTCTTTAGGGAAAATTAATTTATTTAACCAAAATATTGCTAAGGACTCATGATCTATGCGAAACAGAAATGAAGAGAAAAGTGGCGCTAACGCTTGGAGATCAATGACTAGATGCACTGAGAATTCGAACCGTTTTAAACAAAGAATCAATGTATGGATAGGATTACTTAAAAAGTGGGACCAGGACAAGATATCAAAATGGGTAGACTGTGTTGCAGTGGGATGGGGAAATACTCACAATCAGCAGTTGAGTTTGGAATTTGGGACAGCCAACCGGGTTCTGGACTCAAAAGATTCTGGTCACAGGAAGGCAGCTTTCCTAACAGCAAACAGCTGGGCATGTCTGGTCACTGGATGATGGCAAAAATACAGCGGGCATGCAGGTAGTGGGCAAAAATCCTTTCTGGTCACGGGATGCTTCCCAAAAGTACCATAGCTTTTCCTCTTGGTTATTGGGATTTTAGTGGAATTTCTGGATCACTTGCCTCTCTGGGATAGGACCAGCTATGCTTTGGCCTTGCTAGGATAGGATCAGCTATGCTTTGGCCTTGCGGTAGAGTCTGGAGCCTTGCGAAGGTGGATCTGTAATGTCAGGATATGCAGGCGCTGGAAATTCGAGTGTGTCCTGTCGCTGTGAGCTCCCACCACTTGTATAAAGCGGGTGACGACATAGGATTTATTGTTGGGCAGAACTAAGCTAGACCTACCCTCAAGAACCGGATGGGTCAGCCAATGCTGGTTGCCTCCTCTAGTGTGTGTTTATGAGGCCCAAAGCCTTCCCACAGTCCTTTTTGCCAAAAATCATTCTTAACATACATTACACATTTGTACAGTTGTGGCACGTTTGCAAATTATGTAAGTAGATTAAATGTTTTATACGTTGCATGGTGTTCCCACTACCAGGTCTGTATGCAATTGTTTTGCCGTTCTAATAGTTTTTCGTGATTTTTAGTAAGAACTGCTTCACTCAAAATCCCACAATTTTAGGTGTGTGTGAGCATATTATCATAGGGCATATTTCTATTATTTTTTAACGTTCCACCATAAGTACTTTCCCCATGATTTACATTCTCCTGGCATTTATGTCCCATACATGCTATGGATGGCCACGATATCTTGTTTAGAAGCCACAAAAGTGACATTTAAACTGTACAACTTTTACATTTCTGCGCTGTCCGGTTACAAAATTAACAGTCTTAAAAGTTTATTCATCAATTAGTATTTTGAGACAGATGGTCGGCCTTTGTCCTTCTACTGGGACCATTTTTTCTTTCTTCAGCTACCACCAACTGTCAGTTCAGCCCAGGGTGGCCATGGGGGTTTCGCAGTTTGATTGAAGGTTTATTGCCACTTCCCCCCATTTCACACATAGGTGTCCCATAATCTATTGTCTCAGCCTGGAGCACAAACAAAAGTCGGATGAGCGTGTGATCTTTCTTTGTCTTGGTCCATTCAACATTTTTAAAGGTAGCAATTAACATGCATGTGTCCCAGAAGTTTTAGAGTGGCTCCTTTTGGGGGAAGGCCTCAGTTTAGCCAGCAGAAAAACCTGTTCTGGAGCTTCCTCAGTCAAACCAATGCATTTAATTCTTATTTTTAATTTGTTCTGAATCAGAAGCAAGCCTATTGAAATAAAACATACCATATGTTTCCCAGCAAAAACCCCCTTTACATTGCTAGGCCAGCACAAGACCTTATCCAACATACACTTTTAAAACAGGTATTTTTCTTATTTTGCAAAAGCACATTTACAAATGTAGTGAAGCCTGCTGTATGTCCCTTTTCAAAAGGTTTTCTCTTCCATCTGAATTTCCCACATGGTTTTGCAGCCCTAGTCAGTTTCTCTCATTCAGCAATCTGTTTAAGACACAGATCCACTGAAATTGACGTAGGCCCTTAGAGCTAGGGTTTCTTTTGAAAAAGTTATTTTTGTACATTTTGTAGCCCAAAAGTCAAGAGTTTTCCCATGCGGTTGAAAGTAAAGCTTCTGTTGACTTCCCAGACTTGTCTGGCACAGCCTGCCATTCAGGAATAATGCCCTCTTCGGATGGAGCACAATCTGTATATGGATGAGCATGGCAGGGCCTCACTGATAAAAGCAGAGTAATGTCGGATAGATGAAAAGGGCATCAGAGCGGCATCATTTTAAATGTTAAATATTTCCCCTTTTCCGTGGGAAACTTTGAACTAGCAGCAAAGCAGCGCCGCTTTTCACTTCGCTTCTTTAGTACGCACAAGAATACACCCTGGCAGCCTTTCTCGGGGTGCTCCCTGTTCCAACTTGTTGAATGGTGCTTGGCAAAACAGTGTAGTCATCCTTTTTTAGCTGTAAACCACAGTTTTGATACAAGGCCCTGGTGCTCAAAGAAGCCAGCGCAGCCCTTTTGCTGGTTCTGCTGAAGTGCAACTTGGTGATGTGGGGAAGTACTGCTGAGTGGGTAAATATATCCCACATGGTGTGTTGTTCAAATCAAGGATGCGCCAAGAAGGGAGTCAGAGTTGTGCAGCTGCAGTGATAAAGGGGTGCTGGGAACTATTAACTGAATTTTTCGGCTCTGTGCTCCCCATGCTTGCTGTCTGTCCTTCAGCCGGGGATGGTTGGCAACCTCAGGTGGGCAGGGATTTGTTCCCCATAAGAGAAGAGGCACTCGGGTAGTAGACCGAATTGGAACCACGGGTGATGAAGTCTTGCTGAGAGGGAGGACACTTCGCTCCAGACCCTGTTGGCACGTGTGATCTCTCTGTCCACCTGCCTTGGTACTGGGTAGTGTCTTAGAGGCAGATATTAAGTTTTCTCCTTCCACTGCACTAACGGTGATTAACTTGTCTATTTTTGACTTATGTATATGCCAATGTATAACCAGATCTATTCATTTTCAGAGTTGGTTGTTTACTTATGTCTTATATAAATAAAGGTCCTGTAAAAAGCCGATTATATTCTAAATATTGGTCTGTGTGTGATTGCCTCCCAGAATCCGAGAAACTTTGGTCCGTGTAATAAGGTGAGTGGTTCTGAGTCCATTACACGTGACAGAAAAGCAAAACACAGTTACAGGTAAGTAACTTGTTCCTTCTGTCCCCTTTGACAACTTTTGGCACATACTGCCTAGTGTGGCTGGGTTGCCCTTTAGAAAGGGTCTTTGGATCCCTTTTTACATTTTATTTGGTGAAACCAGCATCCCCTCCCTCCTACCTTATGTGGGGTGCTGGGAGATGCATGTGTTAGGGAGAATTTTCATTTCTGTGCTAATTCCTTCAACCTTAGAGATCCCCAGCTCTTTTACTGGACTTTAGGACTTTTTAATTTTAACCCTGGTGTGAGTGAGCCCTTTTTCTTATGTGTTTTGATCTGATTGGGATTTTATGTTTCCTTTGTTTTTGGAGTCGGAGTTGGAAATTGACTTGACTTACCTTTCTCTTTGTAGGTCCAGCACACCCCATCTTATGTGGAGTGCTGGCGGTTACCTAGTAGCCCCTATTCCTACTTACTCATGTAAAATTTTGTATGTTACCCTCACTTTTTTTGGCCACAAGCTGTTTAGACTTGTGAGTAGTAGAAGATGCAAGCAACTCTACAGTAAGAGGTAAGTTCTCTCAGATGTTTTACAGTACCTTTGTATTGAAGAAAAAGTGCAAAAAGTACAGCAGATGGCTTCTATTGCTGTGCAGCTCTACAGATCCGACTGTTCCTGGGCCTCAGTCATGGGGACAAGAGGGAGCACTTTGGGGGACTCCTTCACTGCAATGGGACGGTCACCGCTCGCAAACGTCAATCTTCAATTCAGTGGCTGTTCAGTGTGTCAGCACCTCGCGTCTACCGCAAATAGCAACACTGCGGTTCCTGGCTGTCGAGATGGACTTTCCTTGCTTCTGGTGTCCCACACTCTGTTGAGGAGGCTCAGGCTCGGTCAGTCCTGCTTCCTGGGAGTCCGGAGGATCTTCCTGGAACTCTAGGCCAGCTTAAAAGTAACACACACAATCTGGTGTTCCTCTCTGTGGCTATACGGTTTCCAGCAGCAACTCTGTGGAAATTCATCCAGCTCTGAGATGGATGTCCAGGTGGCTTACTTTGGAGTTGATTGGTCCCACCAACTCAAGGGGAGAAGTTGTCCTTGCAGGGGCTTCTGTCGATACGAATTTGGAGTTTCAGCACAGCAGCAGGGCTTCACCAGGCAAACCAAAGGTCCAGGAGTTGCAGCTGGCGCCCTCTTGAAGTTCTTCTTCGGTTCCTTCGTCCAGTGGTCGACTCTGCCTTCCAAGCCAAAAGCCTCGCCTGTTATTCAGTTCTCTCCCATTCATTCCAGCCTAGCTGTCAGCGCCCAGCAGGGTGGCTGTCCTTGCCAGACAGTCACCTCAAAGTGCATTTGGGTCTCCCAGGAGACTAAGCAGAGGGAGTTTCGGGCACCTCCCTCACTTCCGGCCTACTCCAGACACCCTGGAGCCAGAGGCGGGCTTCACTCGTAAATCCTGCCAAAGGCAAAGCGAACGATGGGACAAAATCTGGTTTGGCGCGCAGAGTAAATCTCAAGAAGGACCTTTCCGCAAAGAAATGGCGGAAAAAGACCAGGGCCTTTTTTACATAAATGGCACCCATGGGTGCTTTACTGCAGCTGCGAATGCAGCCCGCGGTAAATGCACACAACAGTAGTTAAAACGAAACCACTGCTACCAGCCATTCCGTGATGAAAGCTACATGAGAAGCTAGACAAAGGGGATACTATGTAACCCCTCCAGCACCCTATTGTAAGAGTGTGTGCTGGGTCTAGAAAGTTACAAATGTAAGTAAAGTCAATTTCACTTTACTGCTCTTGGAAACAGTAGTTTAACCAAGAGAAGGTATTCAAACCTTTTGGTAATCTGAAAGACTTCCCTGTGCCACTGCACTGAAGGTGCTGTGACCCAATGTAAAAGATGATGCCTATGGAGTTTGTCAGACTCCACAACCAAAAGAAACGCAGTGTTAAAAAATCACATAGAAATACATGAGAGAGTGGGGAAAAAGGGTCTCTCTCTCCAGGTTGAAAAAAATCAAGTCCTCAAAATCCAGCAAAGTTGGTGGGGGTCTCTGAGGTGGAGGGAATTAGCACATTTCTAAGAATTCTCCCTAACACTCCTGGACCGTTTACCTGCCCAGTGAAGCTCTGCTGCTGTGCTGTACTCTTTCTAATCGACAAGAGAAGCTCCAGAAGGCACAACGTCTTCCCTTGGGTCTGTGGGACCAGCTAACCCAGAGACGAACTTCACTGGAACACTGTCCCCATCTGTCTGTACTTCTTTGCTGCTGCACGAACTGAGTGCCAGGGGTCGAGAAACTGTGAGTGCAACGACTGTATGCCGGCCCAAAAGCTCCAGGAGTCTCCCAGGGACCCTCGAGAAGCAGGACGACCAGAGCTCAAGTCCTCTCACCAGAGTGCAGGACTCAAGGAGTGAAGGGAGCCCAACTGGTATCCAAGATCTGCGGTGGTGCTGTTTTCCGAGCGCTGAAACCGTGAAGTGCCGCTGATCCGAAAAGAGCCCGTAGCTACAGCCGGCCTTCGAATTGCTGCCACAGGAGTCCCCAGACGTCCTTACGACGGAGTCCCAGGAACCCAGGATCTGCATCGCTGCAATCAGACAGAAGCCATCGGGACCCTCTTCTTCTAACCAAAGGTAGTGTTCTGACTTGGGGGTACTTACCTCTTTGTATGTAGCTTGTTCTTCTCAGTTGAGACTTGCAGTAGCTGCTTTTTCTAGAGTTGATCTCAGCAATAACTTTTACAAGTGCAACAGCTTGTGACCCTACAGTGATTTTTCTTCAACAAACTCTCTAACTTTGTGCAAGACTATCTAAGAAGTGCCTCAGCTCCATAGATTATGCTCCAATTGACTTTGGCTGTCCTGGCTCCCTGCAGATTCTTCAATTCCATCTGACTTTGATTCTTACTGTCCCTCACAGGTGATACATTGGTTTTTAAACTAATATTGCTGGGAAAGGTTTTTATGTAGACTTCATTGGAAGATTTAAAGTGCTCACCTGCTCTGAGGACCTGTTTAACCTTTCTCCTTCCTTTCTCCTTCCTTTCTCCTTTCTTTCTCCTTTTAACCTTTCCTTTCTGCCAACTCAGAATTTACAAAGTGCACTAGTGATATGTAAATGCAATTACTTAGTGAAATCACCTCAGGGTGTAGGAAATGTGCAAGAAGCATCTCTACAGAGTATCTACTAACTTGTATTGATTCTGAACAAATATTTTACAGTGTATTTGGTTTCTGCATATATTGCCCCTTTTAAAGAATGTTTATTTTAAAATGACTGTTAAATAATTATTTAAACTGCAATCCTTGACTGTAAGTGTTACTTGAATACTTGTATTTGTGGATTTAATTGCTACTGCTCTACAGCTCACATTTACCCCTTTTGAGAAGTCTGGCTGCTCAGTCACACTACCAACTTGTGCAGTAATGACCTATACCAATAGGTGGGTTACCTAATACGAAGAGGACAAGGGTTGTGTAGCCTCCCCTAGGGTTACAACATCAATTCTTGCCTAAAAACAATGCATCCCCTTTCAAATTAAAACTGTAACAATTCTGTTACAGGGACAAGCTTACCTTTAATGGCTGGTGGCAGTGATACCTTTTACTAACTCGGTGCACATTTACCGCGGGCTGTGTTCGCTGCAGTAAAGGCACCAAGTGTGCTCATTTTACCAAAATGGCCCTGGTCTTGTTTTTTTTTGCCATGTTAGTGTTCCTTGTCCTTCCTTCTTCCTTCCCCTGACATCCAGGGCGGGAAATTCATTTGTGGGATTTTTTTATATTCGGCAGGAGTCCCCTGGACTCTCCGCCCAGGCCCCAGTCTGTCTGTGAAGGCAGTAAGCGAGGGAGGAGGAGGAGTCCCAAACTCCACAGTCCTTTGTCTTCCTCCTTGCCTGAATGGGGACAAATCCCAGGAGGGACGGGGGACGGGGGTGGCTGTCCTGATTGTACATCTAGACCGCCCCTTGTTGTAAAATGCAGGGAGAGAATGCAGAAGCTGTCCTGTAGTTCCTGTTAATACTCCGAAGCTGAAGACAAGTCGACCACTGGAACCAAAACCAAAGAGGATGATGAAGGAAAAGTGGCTGAGATGATTTCCAGCGAACGGGTAGCCTGCTGTGTAACCGGAGTCTGCTGTAGCCCTTCCTTCCAATAGACCTGGGAACTCCGTAAACGACGAGCCATACCGAGAGCCTGGTGAGACCCACTAGACTCAGAAAGACCTGCATTCTGAGCCATCCCATGCCGTGCTGCGACCTTGCTACACTACCCCAATACCCTGGAACCTCAAGCCATTGTGCGGTGCATGTTCTTTCGCATCTCACTGAAACTTCATGGGCATCAAGTCCGAAAAGTCCCCTCACCGGAGTGCTGAAGCTTTGTAGCTACCAGAATCCGACCAGCGATATTCTATCTTCTGTGCTCCTGAAAAGGCACCAAATCCACGGAGCCGTATCCAGCCATGAGCAAAACCTTGCCTGTTGATCCCTGTTGCAAAGTCCCTTCCAATGTCCTCTTTTCAGTCACCACAACAAGGAATCCACCAACCAGGATTTTGGCTGCAGATCCTGAAGTCGTCCTGCTGCAAAATCTTCTGTGCTGAGGTACTGTGCTGGCTTGTGTATTTACTTACCATAAGTCTCTTGTGATTCCTGTGTAGTTTTGGGGTCTTTTCTGTGATTGGGAGGCCTCTCGACCAGTTCACCTGGGCTCACTGCTGGAATCCTCCTAGGGTGTCTTTTGCAGAGCCCCTGGAACCTCAACTAACTACAGTAAAATACTCACCTGTTTTAAACAGTCTTCCTTAGGAACTTTTTCTACTTAAGAACCTATCCTGATACTGCCTGTTGGACACTAGACCCTAGTGACCCCCCTTCTGCCACTGAGAACACTCATGCTCCAAGAATAAGGGAAATACTTTTAAGCGATTGGGCCTTTTGCATAGAAAAGAGAATAAGTGTTTAAAAGTTACTTATTTGTAAAAGAGTTGGTTGATTGGTAACTGTAACTCTGAGTGAACATTTACAAAAGTTATTACTTACCTTAGAAATGTTCTGCCATTCTGAAAAGTATATATAAGGTTGTTGTACTTACCTTAGAAATGTTGTGCCATTCTGAAAAGTATATGAACATATTTCTTTCCTTAAACTGTTTCGCCATTCTAACTGAAAGTAGATCTAAGGGTGTATTACTCACCTGTGAATTGGTTGTGCCTCTTCCCGAAATGTAATGCTGTTGGTTTAACTGCATGATTCTTGTTAGGAGGATTCTATGAGTGTCCCCCAACTGGGTCTTGCTACCCCTGACTTACTGTTAGCCTGTCCAGAGTAAGTCTGCATTAGGTTTTACCTACCTAGAATAACCTCGAGTCATTTATGATGTGATAAGGCATTTATAACGTGCCTATACACAAGTGTTTCAAGGTGCGAAAAGGCAAGGGAGGGGGGAACAAAGGGAAGACAACCATATTTCTAGGCCAGGTGACATTGGGATTGCGGAAGTGCAGGGGATGGGGGGTGGGTGCAAGGGGGGAGGGGGGAAAAGTGCAAGGGGGAAGGGGGCAGTGCAGTACATGGGATCACACAGTAAAACAAATCAAAACAAATAGATAAAAAGGGAGGCCAGCTGGTGGCAAGTGCAAGGTTAAGTGCAGACATCCAGTGCTGGTCGGGGACTGTGGGGATGCAGAAACAGACCCTGAATGAAAGGGTTGCCAGGGGGGGGGGCAACCAGTGCAGGAGTGCAACTGGCAGGGAGGGGACCTGGGCCCCAGATCAGAGGGTACCCAGGCGACCAGTCCAGTTTAAATTTCAACCAGGGGTTCAGCAGGGGAGAGGAGAGAAAGCAGAAGCAAACAGAAATGTCTTGAGGTGCTTCCGGAACTAAAGATGGTTCTCCTCGTTTCGGAGAGGCAGGGAGGCTGTTCCAGAGGGAGGCCCCAGCCGAGGAAAGAGATCTACCACCAACTCGTTGCTTGGAGAAGCGACTGACCCTGAGGGAGTTGGAGACGGAGGAGCCAAGGGCTCGAGAAGGAATATATTTAAAAAGAGGGAGTTGACGGTATTGAGGATTCAGCCCCCAGAAAGCCGTCTGGACAATGCATAGGGCTTTGAACTTAATCCACGCAGCCAGTGAAGAGATTTCAGTCCTAGAGAGATATGATCCCTTGGCTTGAGGCCAATTACATGTCTTGCAGTTATTATAAAGAGTACCACTGGGTTTTGCTTTCTCTGTTCTGTTTTAGACGGACACAAAGACAGTCTTAGGTTTATACCTGTCCCAAGTTGCTGATAGCTCCTTGAAAAAGTATATGGGTTTCACTTACCTTGAGTTAGCAATGTGCCATCCTAAAATATGTTTCAAGAGTTACTGCTTAGCTCAATCTTGATTTCACTGATCTCAAAAGCACCTGTAATTGAATATTACATCCTTAGGTTTCACTCACCTAGTATAACTGTTATCACAAAAGTAGTTTGAGGTTTTACTGTACCTAGAATAAGTGTTCCACTATTTTCAAAACATATAATGTCCAGTTGATTTATTATGTGATTTCTTGCTGACATCACGGTACAACTGTTAGGGTCTAATACTCTGGTATTACTGAATGTAATCTGGAAGTAACCATTGGGTTTACTCCCCAAGAATAGGTGTATCCTATACTGAATGTGTTTAAAAAGGTTTCACTTCCCTAGAACTACTGTTAGGTGTTCCAAATAAGGTTATATGCTTTGGTCTGTGTACCTTCAAGCATTGTGTTGTGTATTTTTTATATAATGTGTTTGACTGTGACCAGTACTTACCGCAAGACTTAACTTGGACTAATTGTATTTAAAATAAACCTTTATTTTTTATAATACTTCTGATTGTCAGTATTTCTATTGATTCATTTGTGTGTTATAGATTCTTTGTACTTGTCTACAGCTCTCTCTCCCTCCCAAGCTAAGCCTGGCTGCTCTGTCTACACTACCATGAACTCAGGTGGTACAGCCTTATACTAAGAGTGGAGTCCTGTACTGTCTCAGTTGAATGGTTTTGATGAAGTTTGGTAGAACTTCAGAAAAACTGTTCTAACAAGCCCCAGAACATTTTGCTGAACTTTGTGATTATTTGTCCATGTTCCTGGTGTCTCCATAGTGTGTGTTTGGATTTATAGTTCCCCATAACTTCTGGGCTGTACGCATTTTCCTATGACTGCACCTTATGGGCAGTGTTGCTGGGTTGCCCATTGGGCTTACCTTTATATTTTCTCTCGATTTACCTTGGGTGAACTACTGTTCCCATGGGTAAAGGGGGATTTGCATTCCCTTCAAATTTTTTATGTGAGACCAGCACAACCCACCTTATGTGGAGTGCTGGGGAAATACATGGTATCCCCTTTCTCACTAACCTAGTAACATTTCTGTTACTGTGGCAAGCTAACTCTTCTGGCTGGTGGCAGTGGATATACTTTAATGACTTTTAAGTTAATATTGTACGCAGGCTGTCAAACCAGCTGCAGTAATACACAGAAGGGTCACCGTTTGCTGGAATGGTGTCTTCTAATGGATTGTGTCCTCCAACGTATTCCACATCTTTGACATGTAATGTCCACGATGTTGAATACTTTGGAGGAACATCCAATCGAAAGAACGTTACCAGTTGGTAAGTAACTTGTTGTTCTTTTTTTTTTTCTCGCAATTTGTAGTGTGCTTGTCATTTCTTGGGTTGTCTTCTGCCGTCCTAGGGGGGGGGAGGTCCTGATTGAGGTTTTGTCTTCGGCAGAAGCCCTTTATGTTTCTGAGGCTCCAAAATGTCTGTGAAGGCAGGAAGTAGTCTGAAACTCTGCAGCCCTTTGTCTTCTGGTATGCCGGAGCGAAGCCAGTTCCCACTGGGGGCCTGTCTGTCCGGATTGGACAACCACCCACCCCTTTCTGTAAACTGCAGGGAGAGTTTGCAGAAGTTGGGTGTGGGTTCCTGTAAAACTGTACGATTCTGGAAGCTGAAGACCAGTCGACCACTGGAGGGGAATCCGAAGAGAAGATGGTAACTGATTCCAGTTACTGGAGATGACCGCTGAGTATCAAGAGCCTGTTCTGACCTTTTCTTCCATCTGACCTAAGAGTCCCAAAGATGGCGACCCTCACCTTTAGGCTTGTGAGACTCGCTGTTCTTGAGAAGACCTGTGTTTAGAGACATCCCTCAATGTGCTGCGACCTTGCTGGGCTGCAAACCGCCAATACCGAGGGGCCAGAGTGCGCTGCATGATTTCCGAAGTCAAATTCTCGTTTAAACTTTGGACTCTTGCTGACATGATTCAAAAGCCTGAAGTACCCTCAGCAGAGTGCTGGACCGAGAGAATGAAGAGAATTCGACCAGCGACACCTGTTCTTCCACTGATACCTGTAAAAAGGTGCCAAAATCCACAGAGCCGTGAGAAGCACCGAAGAATCCTTTGTTGGGAGCCTTTTCTGTTGACTGCTTCTGCAAGTTTTCATCCACGGTGCGTTCCTACGTCACCAGACCAACAAGCCAGGACGGGGGTCCTGTGCCGCTGCATCCTGAAGGCGTCCGTCTCCAAGCTCCTCTTCACTGCTGAGGTACTATGTTCACTTGGGTAGTACTTACCTAAAGTCTTGTCGATCCTGTGTAGCTAAGTGGGTGATTTGTGCATTTTGGTGTTCACCCAGGCCTAAAGCTGCAGCGCATCTAGGGATCCTTCTACGAAGTCCCTGAACACTTTATACTAACTTTGAAGTCTGTACTTGTTGAAGGGGAAATCCTCTGGAACTCTGACTTTCCTTAATCTGAGCCTCATCCTGACATGCCAACTGTTGGCCACTAGACCACTAGTGTCCCCCTTCATGCCATAGAATAGGGAAGGACAAGCCGCTGTATTGGAAATAGAAGTACTTACTTGCCAAATGTTAGTGTTGTAACGGTATCTCTAAAATAGAAAAAGTTACAACATGTTACTAAAGTTCGTACTTGCCTGTGAATTGCTTAATGCCATTCTTAAAAGTATAACAATGTTATTTACTTATCCCTGAATTGTGTTCCACTCTTCTAGAAAGTAACTGAGTTAGTATTGTTTTAGTATTCCTGAAACTGAATAAGTGTAAAAGCTCATCTTGAATTGATTCTTGCCATTTTAAATGTGTAGCATTGGGTTCTGCTTACCCTGAACTGCTTGGTGCGTTTGTTTAATCGTCTTAAATAGTTATACAAAGTTATTTACTTACCTTAGAATTGTGTTCCACTCTTATGAAAAGTATCATTGGTATAACTAACTATTCAGGCGACAGGAAACGTGTTAGTCTATGACCAGTATGGTTTTACTTACCTTGAATAGCTGACTGCCATTCTAAATGTCTATCCTGAGTTCTTACCTATCTACGAGTAGCTGACTTGCCCCTCTAAAAAGTTGGTTATTTTACTTACCTTTTGAATAGTGTTCTGAACAGAAATCTGGGTGTAACTGTATTCATTCTTAAAGAAGATTAAGTTACATATGTTGCAAGTTATACTTGGAACAGTGTTGGTATAACTTATTGATTCCTGAAACTGAATAACACTGTAGGTTATTACCATTCGGGCCTGCCTCCCTTGAATTACATTGTGTATTTCTAAAAGTCTAACTAATATGGATGTACTCCTTATGAATAGCAGTCTGCCATTCTAAATGTTTTACAAGTTTGACTCCCCTTGAACTGCATATTGCTATTATGAATAAGGTTTATACTTTGGTTTGCATGCCATAAGTATTGTGTTGGTTTTTATAATTGTGTTTATGAATGATAATGGTACTTACTTTCCCAAAGAGTTATCTTTGCTTGTGTGTATATAAAATACACAATTATTTGTGCAGTACATGCGTGCATCAGTGTTTCTTTGGACCATATGCATGCTACAATTTCTTTGTACCTATCTACAGCTCTCTCAGCCTCCTAAGATGAGCCTAACTGCTCTCATTGCTGCCAAATATCTCCAGTGGTACAGGTCTATACTAAGAGTTGGCATTTACTGTGTTACCTAAGGTATAATTCTATAAAATATGTGGTGAATTTTAGAAACAATTTCCTAACATGTTAGCTGAGAATAAACAACTTTAATTGCAATATATCTGATCATGTTATTATCAGAAGGCTCTTGATCAATACAGAGTTTGACATACACTTGCCCCTGTATTCACTTTGTACCGAGAGACCCCCGGCCGACCCATAGTCCGGGTTTGCTCTGCAGTACTTTAAGACGAGATAGCTGCACCTCGAGATGGATGGGGGTGCAAGGTCTCTTACTACAGCACCAATCAATAAGGAAAACTCAATGGTTTGGCAAAGGGGAGTCTGTTTAATGACAAGTACAAAAACGGGGAAACCTGGAAATCGACAGCAGTGCGACAGCCCGGCTCACTTCAACTCCCTCGAACTTCATACAAAATATAACTTTTATACTCAAAACGCATCATAATCTGACGTGTAACACTCAAAAGTTAATATGCAATTATATTGGTTGGGAAAAGGTAACTTTAATATAGGTGCTATATCTGTATATGGTAACTGAGTGAGGGGATTGGGTAAATAGTGTCAGGTGGGCATCTAAGCCCTTCCTTCATAAATGACTACTGTAAACGTCACTAAAAGTATGACGTCTCATTGGTTCTACTACTATAGGACACTAGATTATTTGGTCCACTGTAATTGGGTTGGCATCAACCCCATGCATAACTCTCCACTTTGCCTAGAAGCACGCAGAATGGTCAACTAGGTGTAGGACGTCCCTTAGCTCAGGCTGCCTTCCTACAATCAATCATCACTTTATAGGCTATGTGTCAATTAGTTCACTGTGGTTGGCCCCGAAACTGCATCTTCTGTCTACAAATGTTTTGATATCTCTGTCTGGGCCAGGTGTAGGTGTGAAACCGTGCCTCCTTTTGCTCGGCTGGTCACGTGCACCATGTATTTGACTAGTTTCTCTTCATTTGTGCATTTGATTTTCATTTCACCCTGCCACCTGCATTCGCTTTCTTATCTCGATTCTTCAGAGGCAGGATATTCTGTTCTTGGCTTCAATTAAAAGTAGCTACTGTCTGCAGCTTCTATCTATCTATGTGACCTCAGCTTCCCTGGCACGAGCTGCCTCTGCCGAGTTTCGATTCAGCCTTTTTCCTCTTGATGCTAGAATATGAAACTACTTACGTTTGGCCTGTAATAACCTGAGTTGGTTCTGCTTTTTATGCAAAGTGGACCCGCACTTATAATATTGTGCTTCGTTTTGAGTTAGATTATGTACAGTGGCGCTTGCCGCTCTATTCTTCTACTTAGCATAGCAAGCCGCACTGTTTTCTTTAGCTTCTTGCGGTTACAAGCATATGTACAGGCGTTAACTGGCTGAGTATCTTCATCATGCTTTCAGCTTAAGCTCTCTCGTATTTCAACAATGTTCTCTCCTTTTAGGTTCACGATATCTTTGTTTCAGGCTTTTCGTCCCTTTGTGTCATCCTTGGGTCATCATTCCTTCTATCTGTACATTAGTCTGGGCCCTCGTAACGTCACCATTCGCCCTCCATTAAGGATATTCTGGGTTCTTCCTGTACAGTACTTAAACAGTCTTCATTTCATCTCATTTGCTGGTAGGATTTTCTCAATGGGTACCTTACTGCCCATGTTTGTCTGGTTATTGGTACTTCAATAGGTATTGTTCTTCTGATAGGTACTGGGCAGAGCCCTACTACGGCTCTCTGCTGGTTTATTTGCTCATAATACGTCACATAGTTCGGTGTGAATGTTCCTGGTACTTCAAAATGGGCGACTGGAGTGCAGGCTTTATTTGGGACCTCCTCTACATTCCCCCCTCTGGTCGATTTATCGACCACTTCTATTTCCTCCTTTGGATTCATTTTACTTGGTTCTTCCGTATTCATCTTCATATCCTATCCTGGGCTCATTCACTCCATCTTCTGGTTCTGTACATAATGGCTTGAAGAAGTGTCTTTTTGGTGGCCATATCGTTGTCACTCCTCTCAGGTTTCCTGCTGTCTTTATGTTTTCTTTGTTCCATGTCATCAGCTAACATTGTCAATTTTGGTTGCAATAAATCAATTTTCCCACATAATTTCTGCATTTCCTGGGATAGAGAAACTTTTTACCTTCTAGTGCGTGAACACTGGCCTTGACAAAATCTTATTTCGAAGGGATTGTGTCCTCCGACGTATTCCTCATCTTAGATATCTCCTTCCAGCTCTGCTGGCCTCGGAAAATGTTTCTCTCTAGAGGGCGCTGCGCGTCGACGTCCTTAGAGTCGATGTCCCTCGACAGCCGCCGTATCGACGCCGACGTCATCCTGGCTATAAAGGCCGCACGCAGCGCCCGTTGCTCAGTTCCGTTTTTCTGCGCGTACTCACTGCCTCAGAATACCGTTGCTGTTTTGTCAGGTTAAACCTATTTACCTCGAGTTATTCGATCCGTACCCGATGGCTTCTTCGTCGGAACCGACAACTCCTCGATCTGGCTTCAAAAAATGCAGAGATTGTGGGAAAAAGATGTCGCTGACTGACCCTCACAGAGTTTGTCTGTGGTGTTTGGGAGCTGAACACCATTGTTCGGAGTGCGAGGACTGTATGTCCATGACAGCTAAGGCCCTGAAGGAGCGTAGGGGGAAGCTGGAGAAAGGTAAGACTTTTAAAGCTTCTTCTTCGTCGACGAAGTCGAGACATTCGTCTCCTCGTCACCATTCGCGCTCCAGATCTCGGAATGGGTCTCATCACTCCTCGAGATCGAAGCACTTGAAGAGGAGACGTCGAAGATCCCCTTCTCCGTCTTCCTCTGTTTCGCCAAAGAGAATCCCCTGCCCCACGAAACATAGTTCCCGGGCTGAATGGGAGGAATTCCGCAAAAATATGATGAGCGTCTTCGAGAAAGCGGCCTCGACCCCCTCGAAGACTGCGGAGAGCGATGCTCTGGTCGAAAGACCCGAAGTTTGAAAACGCTGCGAGTCGCAGTACCCGGCGAAGGAAACCTCTCGAGCGCGTCACGAACCCTCGAGCAGGACTATGACCTCCAAACCTTCCTCGAAGGTTCCGTCGACGCCGTCGACGAAAGTTCCGTCGAGGTCGATGTCTTCGACGCCGTTGTCGAAGGGACCTTCGACACACGAGTCTGTCGACTCGACGCCAGCTTCGACACCGGTGTCGACGCCAAGAAAAGTCACGGTTACGACACACCCAGTGTCTATCCCCAGGCCCTCGACGTCGATGGCTTCGAGATTGTCGAGTAGAATCCCAATTCTGTCGAGGTCTTCGATGCCTCCGCCTTTGTTTTCGACGCCACGCTCGAAGCCTTCGACGTCGACGACATCGACGTTTTCGAGGCCGATTATGACAAGTTCGGCACCCTCGGCCTTGGAAATGGGGTTTTACACCCTTTAGGAGTCCAGAACAATTGAGAACTATGTCCTCAATATTGGAAGAGGGTGAATTGTCTGAACAGGAAGACACATTTGAGTTGCAGGGACCTGTAACCCCAATTAGAGAGGAATTTTCCTCTGAAGAACGCAGGTTAAAGGATCTTCATGATTCCTTACATGAGGCAAGTGGGTTAGACACCTCCCCTGAGGTGGAGTTTGTAAGGCCAGACCCGGGGGAACATGCTGAAACCCCCTATGGAGCCTTAATGGCCAGGATCACAGAGTTTATGGGGTGGTCTGCACCTTCACAATCTTTCCAACAAGATGACCTCACGGATATTCTTGACAAAGGCCCACAGGAGGATCCTGTGGTGCCTTTTCATAAAGCTCTTCAGAGGAAGATCATGACAAACTGGGAAACCCCAGATGTCGTACCAGCAGTAAATAAAAAACTGTCTACAAAGTACAGGGTATCCTCTACAGACCCAGAGTTTTTGTCTAAACACCCATCCCCAGAAAGTCTGGTGGTACAGGCAGCATCCTCTACCGATGTCAAGACGGCTTATCCTACCGTCCCACAGGACAGGGATGATAAAAAATATGATGCTATGGCAAAGAAAGTCTTTTCAGCATGTAGCATGGCGTTAAAACTGTTAATGCTACTTGCACCCTTGCTAGATTCAGCCATACACTTTGGGAGTGTGCTTCTACAGCGGCTGACTGCATCCCGGAGGGAGAAGAAAGGGATGCGTTCCTGAATATTATACAGGACGGTAAAGACGCAATGTGCGGATCCCTCCAGACGGGCATTGATTCGGCTGACAGTATCAGCAGAGCAATGGCGGCAAGTGCAACAACCAGGAGATTCGCTTGGTTGAGAAAGTCTGGTTTTGCCCCAGATGTGCAAGCCAGGCTCTTGAACATGCCATTCGATGACTCTTCTTTGTTTGGGAAAAAGGCGGATGACAGTTTAGAGAAACTGCAAACTTCAAAAGCAGCAGCAAAATCCCTAGGAGCTGCAATCCGCCAGACACCTTTTCGTCCCACAGGAACCTCTGCGAGGGGCAAATCCTTTCGCTTCTACTCCGCATTCGGAAGAGGTAGAGGACGACCGGCTCAAAGGGGACAAAGAAGAACTACCCGAGGTGGACGAGGTAGATATTCAAAAGCCTCAGCAACTGCAGGTGCCTCTTTACCATCGGCATCTGCATCAGCCGCCCCAAAACCACTCTGAGGACTTCCCTCACAGGACACCTGTAGGAGGCAGGTTGACTCAACATCTGGCGGTATGGCAGGCTATCACGTCAGATGCTTGGGCATTGGAAACAGTTGCCCAAGGTTACTGCCTACCTTTCCTACGTATACCTCAGAGTCATCCACCGGGGATCAGCTCTCAGAAAGCTCCAGATCCGCTCCTCTTGCAGGAAATTGTAGACCTGCTAGAGAAAGGTGCCATAGAACCGGTGCCTGTAGCGGAGAGGAACAAGGGCTGGTACTCCCCTTACATTCTCATTCCGAAGAAAGACGGAGGACTGAGACCCATCTTGGACTTGCGAGAATTGAACATATTCCTCAGGAAAGACAAATTCAAGATGGTCACTCTTTCTCAGATCCTCCAGGCCCTTCAGTTCCAGGACTGGTTGGTATCTCTGGACCTTCAGGACGCTTATTTCCATGTGCCTATCCATCTCAAACACAGGAAATACCGGAGGTTCGCAATTGGCAACTCTCACTATCAATTTCGAGTGCTGCCATTTGGGCTGACCTCCGCCCGAGGGTCTTCACCAAGTTAATGTCGGTAGTGGCGGCAAGTCTAAGGAGGGAAGGGATTCACGTCTACCCCTACCTGGACGATTGGTTGATCAGGGCTGTTTCTTCGGAACAAGCTCAGATCCAGCTAATTCACGTGTGCCACTCCCTTCACAGACTGGGCTTCTCCCTCAATTTAAAGAAGACACAAATGATACCATCGCAGAGACTCCAGTTCATAGGAGCGATCCTGGACACTTCCTTGGGAAAAGCCTCGCCACCAGAGGTGAGGGCTCAAGATATTCTACAGATGGTTACCAAGTTCAAACATGCCCAACGTCTCCCAGCCTTCGACTTTTTGAGGTTGCTAGGCCTCATGGCATCCTGCATTTTCCTAGTGCCAGAGGCTCGCCTGAGAATGAGATCCCTCCAGTGGGCACTGAGGACTCAGTGGTCACAATTCTCAGGGAGAATGACAGATCTTCTTCAGGTTCCCGACAGAGTAGCTCGAGACCTTCAGTGGTGGGCCTGTCAGGAGAACATTCTGAAAGGAGAACAGTTTTGGCAACCCTGGCCGGAGATAACAGTAGTCATGGATGCCTCACTCACGGGGTGGGGAAGCCCACGCCAACGACTTGACCATCAGCGGTCGTTGGTCTCCATCAGAGTCCAGACTACATATCAACCTGTTAGAGCTGAGAGCCATCAGACTTGCGCTGAAGGCGTTCCTGCCAGCTGTACAAGGGAAGAACGTCCTGATAATGACGGACAACACGGTGGCCATGCATTACCTCAACAAAAGAGGAGGCGTAGGATCACTACCCCTGTGCAGAGAGGCGATGCAGCTCTGGTTTTGGGCAATCCAAGAAGGAATCTCTCTATCGGCAGTTCACCTAGCCGGAGAGAAGAACTTGACAGCGGACGCTCTGAGCAGGCAGAGCACAGTCTCCCACGAGTGGGAGCTAGCTCAGGAAGTCCTTCAAGAGATCTTCGCCCTTTGGGGAACCCCTCAGGTAGATCTGTTCGCTACCAGCCTCAACAGGAAATGCGACCTGTTCTGCTCAAGGGAATTTCCCCCGAGAGGAGCTCTGGGAGACGCGTTCATAGTGGACTGGGAGTTTCCGCTTCTGTACGCGTTCCCACCGGTCCCTGTCATTCCTCAAATGATCAGGAGGTTGAGAAGATTCCGGAGAACCATGATCCTAATTGCCCCGGATTGGGCCAGGAGAACGTGGTACCCGGACCTTCTAGACTTGTCCATCTGCCCTCCAATTCGACTTCCACTCAGAGAGAACCTACTCTCACAGAAGGGAGGTCAGGTTCTCCATCCAGACATCAAAACCCTCAACCTTCATGCTTGGCTTCTGAAAGGCTGAGGTACAAGGATTGGGACCTCCCTGATGATGTTATGGCGGTGTTGCTTTCGGCAAGGAGGCCAGCAACAAAGTCTTTATACCGCTGCCGTTGGAACAGATTTTGCAGCTGGTGTAGAGAACAGAATATCGACCCTTTTTCATGTGGTACACCAATGGTTTTGTCCTTCCTACTATATTTGGCAAATTCAGGCCTTCAAGTTGGCACCATTAAGGGCTATCTCGCAGCGCTATCCATCTTTAAGCGCACTGCGGAAGAACCATCCTATTTCAAGTTACCCTTGGTAATACAATTTCTTAAGGGGTTAACCAATGTTTATCCCCCAAGACCATTCCAAGTTCCCCTATGGGATTTAAACTTAGTCCTAACTTTCCTGATGGGCACACCTTTCGAACCACTCCATTCTTGTTTGTTAAGATTCCTTACCCTTAAAACTGTTTTATTAATAGCAATTACATCTGCTAGAAGGGTGAGCGAATTACAAGCTCTTTCTTGTAAACCCCCTCACACTATCTTTCACAAAGACAAAGTTGTCCTGCAAGTGAAGCCTAATTTCCTCCCAAAGGTGGTTTCTGAATTCCATATCACTCAGAAGATTACCCTACCATCTTTCTATCCTCCTCCTCACCCGGGGATAGAGGAAGAGAGGTTACACAGGCTAGACCCTAGAAGGGCTTTAAGTTTTTACATCAGTAGACTAGCCAGGATAAGACAGGCAGACCAGCTGTTTGTAGGTTACACAGGTCACAAGCTGGGGTTACCAATAACTAAGCAGACCATATCCAGATGGATCATCCTAGCCATTCTGGAATGTTATAAATCGGCAGGAAAAGAGCCCCCTCAAAACCTTAGGGCTCATTCGACCAGAGGTATTGCAGCTTCATCGGCCCTCAAAAGAGGTGTGCCGGTTAAAGACAACTGTGCGGCCGCTACATGGTCGTCTGTCCATACCTTTACACGATTTTACAATTTGGATTCCTCCTCCAGTCAAGAGACTAGGTTTGGAAGGGCTGTACTGCATTCTATTCATCAATAGAAGACAGCATGAAGTCAGTACTCCCTCCTCCAATAATAGAATACTGCTATGGGAGCATATCTAAGATGAGGAATACGTCGGAGGACACAATCCCTTCGAAGAACAAGTTACTTCTTACCTTGTAACGTTCTTTCGACGGGATGTTCCTCCGACGTATTCCTCATCGTCCCTCCCATCCATCCCCGCAGTTCTACTTCCCTTGTTGTTGCAGCTTACGCTCCTTCAGGGTGATTAGTTTAGTCCAGAAAGCATATTTGTGGGCTACGAAACGGAACTGAGCAACGGGCGCTGCGCGCGGCCTTTATAGCCAGGATGACGTCGATACGGCGGCTGTCGAGGGACATCGACTCGAAGGACGTCGACGCGCAGCGCCCTCTAGAGAGACAAATTTTCCGAGGCCAGCAGAGCTGGAAGGAGATATCTAAGATGAAGAATACGTCGGAGGAACATCCCATCGAAAGAACGTTACAAGGTAAGAAGTAACTTGTTCTTCTTAATCAGTCAGACCTCTGGGCTTCCATCCTGTGTTGACATCAATCATGATCTTCATCCCTATGGCTCTCTTTGCAGTTTTCTGGCACTGTGAGATTATTATCTTGATAACGCAAAATCCTAGCAATATCATCACTAGTAAGGCACCTAGGAACTTGAATGCATCCGCCATACACTGGGGAACCCATGAAAAAAGTGATCCAAACCAGCTGTCATCAACTTCATCGGTTTCATTATTCATCTGGTTCTGTGGGTTTGTCAGCATTCCTATGGCCTCTGTTAAGGTTCCATTTTCCTCGTTGTGAGAAGGTATAAATGTGCAGCATGATTCTACTATTTTGGCACAAACTCCTCCATCCACAGCTGTGATCATGTCAAGTACATATCTGTTCTGGAGAGTCATCAGTCGGATGGCTCTTGGGTCTTCCTTGATTGCATTGAATCCTTTTATGGTCATGTTGATCGTCTGCAATAACTCCCAGTTAGTATTGGCTCCAACTTGGAATCTTGGCACGAAGATTGTCGTGAACACTGATGATGTCGAACAGCCGGTGTTCATATGGGATTGCTTGAAAAGCTTCTTCTGATTTGGCAGAAAAGTAATTCTCTCTCTTCATTCGAGTTATCAGTTCCACAGATATCTTCTTCCTCACGTGAACATCTGCTTTCGGGAAACTGTCAATGTTCAGGTCACTTTTTCGGGATCACTAATGCTGGAACATGGACGTTCACAATCGTGCATATGCCTCCCCAGTCTCTTGACAGTGTGATGGATGCTTTGGGTCCACATGCCCAATAATGATCCATGATCACTGCTGTTCCATGAACCATTCCTGGAGCATCAAAAACTAGTCCACAGTTCTGATTATCTCCCATCTTTCTTGTGCCATTGTTTCTGAAGCAGAATTTTGGGCTTTCCAGTGGTACTATCTGCAAGGGTGGTCCTCTGTCTTGGACCCATGTTAGTAGTTTTGCAAGTTTTGGCCATAATGGCTTACAGCCATTTTGCACAATGTCGACAGTTTCTTTGTAGAGTCCAGTGATCATCCAAGCTCCGCAAATCACCACTCCTTTCTCCCATCTGTCTGGTGAAAGCACGGTTCCACAAATCTGTGTTTGGGCTCTGTTTGTCCACTTTCGAGCTTCCTCTGGAGTTTTTCCTTGGACGTTTATTCTCAGGTTCACTTCACATCTTATTTCTGCTCCTTTAACTCCAGGCTTCTCGTATCTGATCACATGATTCCTCGTATGAGCTCTGTTTGTTTTAATGTCCTGAACATAATCATCTTCATCGGGATAGGCTGTTTCAGTTGCCCATATCAGTGAAGCATCACTTCCCATAAACTGGCCTCTAGTTTTGTACATGGCTACGTGTGAAAGTGCGATGGCTATACATCAATTTGTACAGCCATGAAGATCTTGGATTTTCCCATGCTATACGGTAGAAGAGCACAAACCTAGCATTCCCCTTCAGAATTTTGTCTTCCAACTTCCTTCATGTGCTGGTACCAAATGTTGTTTCCTAGGTGTACTGTGCTATCCAGGTAATCGTTCAGTTCATTGTCGTTTTCATGCGTAAGTCTCTTGATTCTTAAGGTTTTCCTGTAGTTTGCTATTACGTCTCTGAATGCATTTGTGTAGCTTTTTCTTGCTGGAGGGTTCTCAGGTATCCTGATCCAAGGTGCAGACCTTCTCATCTGTGCCATTTGAGTGGACAGGAGTCTGGCATCTCTTCCTTTTTCTTCATACATCCTTTTCCTGCCGGGTGCAAGTGCCCATACCCACCAACCTGGCACTGGTCCAGTATATGGCTGTACTGTGGAACTGGTACTTGTGCCTTGTGTTGGAGCATATATGCTTGGCAATAAAGTCTTTGCGGTTTTATTTTTCAGTTCCTCATGCAGTTTCCTTGCTCTTGCTATGTGCGGGAATAGTAAGTCTACTAACGTGTGTCCTTTCAGAGAGCTTTTCTGAGTGTGCCCTTGCTTTCTTAAGAGTTTCTGATATAACTGCTTCTGTTGGTTTTTGCTCTAATTCTTGTTTTCTTATAACATCTGCTGTGGAGTTTCTTATGGCAGGCAGTCTCTTCCTTTCTGCTGCTTTAGTTTGTGGTTCTGCAGTCATAGATGCTAGGCCTGTTTCGTGTACATTCAGTATTTGTGTGCGTGTAGTTGGAAGTGATTTTTCTTCATTCAGTTTGTGCGGACCCTGTCTCCGGCTTTCCTGCTCATTCGTTACCACAAGAGTGTGTATCATTGCTAGTCGCATCCATTTCAAGTTCACTCACTCCGCCATCAGATCTTCTAGGGACTGGAATAACGGTCTGGGTGCCTTTGTGGGTTTTATGCATATATCATTAGGTGGGTGCACTGAAATTGGAACGCTTTGTGCACCAATATAGAATGCAGTTCTGATAATTAATGACAATAAAAGAATGATGAAGACAATGCATAAGTACATAATGATTCGATACGTGAAGCGACAGCATTTCCTTCCAGAGAAGCCAGGATGCCTCTCTTCTTGTGGGAGGCCCAGGTTGCTGTTCTGGGGCCCCCATCTTGATCACTCACCAATTGTTGATGTTAGTGTTTCCTTATTCAAAGTTGCCCTTCAAGTTCTGAGTTTAGGAGTGTCGGCTGCTCAAAAGGTGTTCCCTTTCCCCTTGTTGCCTGTGACAATTGTCTTTTATTTCAGGATACAGTTCTTTTGCTAGACTATGAAAAAAAAATCAATTTAAGTACGGTGTGTCTTTTTACTGTGCATGTTCAAAGTAGGTAAGTTCCCAATCCACCCCCCGAATCTTCTCCAGTCCTGAGGACATGCTGGACACTACTCCGTATGAAGAAATATGGAAAGCTACCAACAAATTTAACAAATGGAGTTCTTGACTCTGTTCCTTCGATCTGTCCCTCGGCTAGGTTTCACGATCTTCTCAGAAAACTTCTCTGGTAATTTGAAAGTTCCACTTGCAGCATAATTCTGTGCAGTAGCGTTCCCATTTGCACAATCTTAGCTGGATCTCTGATGAATGTGAGAACATCAACATCGATTGGTCTCCCCACTAGCTCTGGGAAGTCGGTGACTAGTCGAAACAGAACGTTATGCGCCAGCCTGCTGTCCTCTGGTGATGAAGACATCTGTCCAGATTTTCATTGAGATTCAGGATCATATGTTTTTTCCTTGATATAAACAATGTCTGCACTGTCCGTTTGCGTGAAGTGCGACCAAAATTATGGTTTTATCTAGAAGATGGTTTAAATGCTCAGTGTTTGCTGGGTCTCGTAGAAAGGTACGTGCGTCAGTTGTTCTTCCGACAATGGTTGGACAGTCTTCAACTATGCGAAGGAACACCGTGATGATAAACTCACTTATTTTTTCCTGTGTTGGGAACATTTGCTTCTTTCTCACTGTACTCAGGGAGTACAATGAATTGTTCTGCAATGACGGTAATGTCATGATGCCTACCCCCGGGCATTCGGATCGAGTCCATCAGCCCCGGGAGCAGGCATCCAGATACTCATTAAAACACCAACAGCTGGGGGCTGTTTGGATTCAGTCCTCGCGCCTTAGGCGCCAGGCTCATCATAGAAATCAGTACTGGCGACATAGACTTTACTTACCTTATGCAGACCATGCTGCAAATGAGTCCAAGCCAACGTGAGGCCTGGATGGGACTATTTTATTACACAGACTATTTTTTGACTCGGGTGTGGTTCTGGGGAACTTCTTACCTGGGACTACTTTGCAGGCTATTTAAACCACGCCCGAACAGCAGCTCATGCTTCGTGTTATTCTGCATCCAGCAGCGTAACGCTCACCGTGTCTGCAAGTCAGCATCCAGTCTTCTGCCACGCCCGCCTTGAATCCGGAGCTCCTAGACAAAAGGAAAAGCAAGGAGAAGAGGTTAGATCACGGACATTATTTGATTCCTTACCTGATTCCGGACCCAGCACATCTCCCAGCCTGGAAAGGACATTATTTCAGCACGCGTTGCTTCGCCAGCAGCAGCGCCGCGTTATACTCACCAGTCCACTGCATCTTTCAACTCGGCACTGCCTCCATCATTTTCTTCGTTGAAACCCAGCACCTGGGGGGAAAACAAAAGGAATAACAAGGTGAGCCGAGAAAACAAAGACAATCTCTTTGCCACCATAGGCTTACCTGCTTTACCACCAGAGGTATTATCCTTTAATTCGCTGCATCTTTCTATGCCGCACCTATGAAGGGAGAGAAAACAGCAAGTTAAACTCATGCAACTTTTACCGGACAGTGTTTGGTAATACTCTTACCTGAACGCCATCAGCTGCCTCCAGGCAATATTCTTTTGGACTCAGCTGCAACCTAACGAGGGAATGGAACAAGAGTGAACATCGGACATATTGAACTCTTTGAACTTTATCGACACTGGAGTCAATATTCCTCCGGAACTCCTCCAGTACCTTCAAACCAGTGAAGTAACTGGTATCTACGCGCCCCTGCATGCCATGCAGGATGGAGAGCTCATCATTTAAAAACATAAGGTGAGGTTAACAAGAGGGGATATCGGAGGTGATTAGTGGGGAGAACGAGAACAGTTGGGGGGGCCATCACTAAAGTCCACGGGTGGCTAAATCCCTTTCTCCACTTGCAGGAGAATACTTCTACGTGTCCAGCAGACAAGATTAGGCAGGCCAGTCCAGACTGTCATCTCTTCACTACGCATCACGTTGGTGCAGACCGCAGCTGTCCGGGTCCGATCGACGCCCCTGTGGGAACCAGATGAGCGTAACAGGTAAGCAGTTGCCTTATTATTTTTTCGTTTTCAGGATCTTGGAGAAAGTCTGCGACACTTGTGATCCTTCCTACTAATGACGGGTATGATCTTAGCACTAGGATTATGTAGCTAACTATGTCCTTTGTGATGTCTCTACCGTGGGACACCATAAGTGATTGCAAACCCTCTGCATTGTTCACAAGGCTTTCTGGGGCCTGGGTCCAAAATACTTCAGCTATCCCTCCGCAAATACCTCCCCTCGCGAGCTCTTCGCTCTACCTCCAACTCCCTCAGTGTCAGTCGTTTTCCAAAGAAACGAGCTGGGGGGTAGATCTGTCTTTGGCTGGGGCCTCCCTCTGCAACAGCCTCCCTCCACTCTAAAACTTGAGGAGAACCATCTCCTGAAGCACCTGAAGACCTTCCTCTTTTCTTCTGCCTTCGCTCCCCCTCTCCCCTGCTGATCTGTTCTCTCTTGGCACCGTGCACCTGGCCACCCTCTGTCCTTCGGGCCCAGGTACCTGCTCACCCTCCCGCACTGCCTCCGGGCCACCCCTTGCACTGGGGTCTATATCTGTACCCATACAGCCCCCCCCCTTTTTCTTCCTGCACTTATCAGACCTACCCTGTCTGCTGCCTTAAAGCTAGCACTTGCAAATTGCTGCCTGCATTACCACTGTTTGTCTTTATTATTTGTTTCTCCTCTGCTTCGCACTTTCCACTTCTCCCCCCCTTCCATGCACTTTCCCCCCTCCCCCCGATCCCATGCACTTGCACGTTCTCAATGTCACTGGGCCTTGTAAAATCGCTGTTTTGTTCTCCCCTGTTTCCCTCCCTGCCTTGTCGCGCTCTGAAACACTTGTGTACGAGCGCAATTGCTATTTTTATTTCTATCAAAATAGGGTCTCGGTGTGGAAGGAACTAGGGTACTGTATCTTCTTCCAATTTGTGTCCTTGGTCAACATTTGGCATAGTCTTTCTAATAAAGGCTTTAGCGTATCTCAGTTCAAAGTTAAGACTATGTTGTGGCTTATAAGCGAAATGTTCTTCTTCACCCTGCAACTAGGATGCACAGAGTGTCTGTTTTATGTCCTTATCCTCTTTTTTGCTTAGAAGAATGTCCAAAATGAAGCCACAACCTTTTGCAAAAGTATTTTGACTTTTACTTTACTGGTCATGCATCCTTCTTACTTGTCATGGATCTCGTCTGCACTTGCTGTGGTTCTTACCCATTGCTCGTCGATTCCTCTCGTTGGGGTGCAGGCAGGGGGCTTACTCCGATTTAATGTCACAGAGAAAAATCCAAGCTCTCCTGCCCTGTAGCTTCACAGCGGATGGAGTGCAGTCCTCTATAATGAAAGGAACGTTGAATCTTGGTTCGTCCCACTTTTTCCTTGTATGGTTTCTCACAAGGACGGCATCACCAGGGAAGACGAATGGAACACGTAGACCTTGAACTGAGCCTAATGCAGTGTCTCCTTCTGTGTTCGTCGCTGAAGCTGGTCTGAATTTACAGTAAGGGAAGATGTCCTACAGTTCAGATAGTTTTGTATTTCAGACCCTAAAACCTTTCCTGTTGACTGGGCATCTCATCTAGCTCTGTCTTGGGGTGTGCGGGGAGTTCTAATTCTTCTTCCTGTGGCCATCTCGTGTGGCGTAAGATGGTCGGAGCCAGGTTGGTTCCGCAGAGCATACAGTGCTAATGGAAGGCAGTGCAACCATCCCCTCTTTAGAGTAAGCTTCAACTTGGCCATTCTCTCTTTTAACAAACCGTTGAGCCTCTTGCGTATCCCAGATGGGGAGCAGGTGCAAGTGGATCTAGGTCACCTGGCCTAAGCCCTGCCCACCTGGTGCCTTCCTGCCTTCCTGCCTGCCGCTCTTTTTCACCACTTAGCAAGCCCCGCCCACCTGGTGCCTTCCTGCTTCCCGCTCTTTTCCACCACTTAGCAAGCCACGCCCACCTGGTGCCTTCCTGCTTGCCGCTCTGTTTCCCTACTTAAGGAGCCCTCCAGCTTCTTTTCCTTTGCAGATGGGGAGCAGGTGCAAGTGGATCTAGGTCACCTGGCCTAGGCCCCGCCCACCTGGTGCCTTCCTTCACCATCACCGTCTTGTGGCCAATGCTGGATTTGACTTTTATGGACTTCATTCACGGTGCGTCACTCTTTCTCAACTCTCATGCTGGACTTCCTTTGCATCTTGTACTCATGGTGGCCCTGAATCATGCTGTTCCCATCTTCATCTTGTATCCTGGCTTGCAACATTATGTGTTACTACTGACTTCTCTAATTGTATTCGTTCTCCACTCTTTTTGACTGCTTACTCTCTGTTCTCTCCTCCTTTCCCTTCCCCCTTTTCCTATCTCCTCCCCTTACTTTCTTCTATGCACTTACTCTATCAGAATTGTCCCTGGACCTAATATGATAGCAACCTCGTCTGTTTCCTCCACCCTCCCATTACTGTTTTTTTCCTCCCCACCACCCCTCAGGCACTATTTGAAATGTCGTCAGGCCGAGTACGATAGTTTCACATCCTTACTGTTCATGGCCTGTAAGAATGTGGTTGTATTTTCCCTTGTTCCCTCCCTTGCCTTGAAGCGCTTTGAAACACATTGTGTATAGGCCCTATATAAATAAACTATCTTATCATTACCTTCCGGATGATACGCCGATGACAACTTGTGCTTTATACCAAGCAGCAAGCTAATCTGTCAAACACTGTATTAACAAAGTGGGCCCCATTATCTGATCTCATGACTTCACACATGCCCCACCTGGGAAACACTTCTCACTAAAAATGTGGCCGCACAGGTAGAGTCTGGTGTGTACATGTACCTGCTTCTATCCATCTAGAGAATGGGCACACCACAACAATTAAGTATCTATACCCGTTGCAAACTTGAATTATGTCAACGTAATTGACATGCAAGTGCTGGAAAGGCCCATATGGCCTGGGGATGACTCCTCTTATTACTTTTAACAGCGGTAAATTGCTGTGAGATTATGCAGTTCACCATAAAAAATGCAACATGCTCTGCTAGATTCGGTATGAACCAGTCTTCCGCGAGCGTTGCTGCTGGATTCTCTTTTGTCATGTGCGCCGGGTAATGTAATTGCTCCAGCGCTATTTTTAATAGGGCTACATGCATTACTGGTTTACTAGTGCTATCTTGTCGCCACAAGCTGTCGGAGGGGTTTAAGGAACACCCTCGACGTTTCCAAAGGTTTTTCTCTTCCTGCGGTGCTTCCCCTTGGAGCTCCATTAATTGGTTTGCCCTAGATCGTTCTAGGCTTCGGAAGTTGCTCGAGCAACCATCATCCTTTAATTTGTGCGCACCATTTACACTTCCATAATCGTCTAATTTTTGGATTCCATACGCTTGGTTTCCGTGTCTGCTGCTTGGTTCCCGCGTAAGATCAAATCTGTCCCCTTGGTGTGGGAGGCGCATTTCATGACCGCTATGCCCACTGGGAGCTGTAGTGCTTAATCAGCATGTCCAATAAGGCTGCGTGCTGCACTGGTGTGCCGTCTGCTTGGAGGTAGCCCCTCCTTTTCCAACGTGCTAAGCCTGCGTGCACGTCGACGTCACATAGGCGGAGTCACTGTACACTGTTACTTTCTGGTCTGCGTGATTCTCAATGGCGAGTATCTACGCTAATAATTCTGCAGCCTGTGCTGAATAATGAGATGGCATTTGTGCACTAAGAAGCACTTGAAACTCTCCATTTGCTGTGTGCTTTCACAGCCACGCCTGTGTATCTTTGCCCATCACTCTATTCGATCCTCGATGACCAGTAAATAAAGACGATCTCTCCACCTGCCAAGGCATTTTCTTTCACCCTGGGAATTTCATCATAGAATTCTTCGCAGTCGTGTATCGGCTCTCCCTCAGTGATTGGTTCTGCAATGAACATGGCTGGATTTACTATCTTACATCAGACTATTTTGATCAATGGGTTTGATATGATCACTTCATAAGCAGAAGCTCTCTGTGATGTCAATGTGCCCTTAGGTTTCTCTAAAATGGCAAATAGTGAGTGCTCGACGTACGTCGTCATGGGGCATCCCATCACAATGGTTGTAGCCTTCTCTATGGCAAACGCTGCGGCAGCTAAACTGGCCTCTCATTACTGGGTCCAGATTCCCACTGTAGTATGCTAGGGGTTTGTACCCCAAGGAGGTTCTTTGAGCGAGCGCTGCCGTCATGACGCTGCCATTTGTGTGTGAAAACGGGTAAAATTCCTCGGCATAATTGGGAATTCCGAGAACTGGAGCTGTACAAATTGCTCTCTTGAGTTCAGTAAACCCTTCCTTCATGGCTTCAGACCATTCAGTATTTTCTTTCGTCACTTGGGCCTTCTTTAGGGCCTGAAGTAAAGGCTTAGTATAAGAGCTATAATCGAAAACCTGTGCTCTAACATAGTTGCATAGGCCTAGAAAGCTCTGCATTTGCTTTGTGTGTGGCTTAGCCGTGTTCAATATGGCTTCAGCCCTTTCTGGGGTCACTTTCTTTCCATCATGTGAGATCAACTGGCCTATGTACAGCACTTCTTGTTGACAATATTGTAACTTTTTCTTATCAACTTTATATCCTTTCTCAGCCAATATAGTCAATAGCTGAATAGAATCGTGCCTGCACTGATTTTGTGGTGCTGCAAATTAGGATGTCATCCACATATTGTAAGATGACACTTTCTAATATAATATTGCTCAAATCCATCTGAGGACTCTGTTGAAAATAGATGGAGACTCTCAGTACCCTTGTGGCAGCCTCGTGCTTTTCAGACGCATTTGTTTGAACGTGAATGACATACAATCTTGTGAGTCAGGGTGCAATGGGATTGAGAAAAATGCATTTTTCAAGTCAATCACCGTGAAATATTTTGCCTCAACGAGTATATTACATAGAATTGTAGAGTGGTTAGGGACTAAAGGGAACGCGGCCTCAACAATATCGTTTATCGGTCCAAGATCTTGAATTAGCCTCCAAGACCCGCCCCTTTGATTTCTTGACGGGATAAACTGACGTATTACATGGTGACTCGGACGTCTCTAAGATGCTCTGGTTCATCATGGCAGAAATTGTCTTAGAAATCCCTTCATTTGCCCCTCTGGACATGGGATATTGTCGGGCTCTTGGTAGGATTGCTCCTGGTTTCAATTTAATTCTTACTTCTCCCACCCCCTTCAGGAGATCCACGTCATAGGGTCCAGTAGTCCACACTGAGATGGGCACTTTAGCTATATCGTCATCAAAATATTCAGGACGTTTTAGTGCCAACATCATTCTCTGAGGTACCTCTCTTTTGATCATCTTTACCAGAAAGGTGAGGCTTACTTCTACCATTTCTGCTTGTTCTTCAAACAGGTCATCATCAGTGACGTCAGTCACTCGATATCCTTCGATGGCGAAAATCGCGTAACCGTTAACCAAAACCACTTTCCCTCGCACTACAGCTGCGTGTATTATTAAGGGAAATGCTTGTCCCTGCTCCTCATGCATAGGTATTCTTGGTCTGAATAAAAATTCATCAGGGGTTCTCGTTACTTTATTTGCAAGGCCTGGCAATCCCGCCATAAGCACACGCATGCCATATGCGAATATTTCTGGCTCTAATGGTATGGCCCTCATGGCTATGTGTCCAGAGTATGCTCTAATTATTTCACATACATTTGAATAGTGCATTCCTGGAGTTGAGCAGACTATGCCCTCCTCCGTGAACGAAATTGTCATGTTCAACTTTGTCATTAGGTCTCGACCCAAAATATTTACTGGGGTCTGACGAAAATATGATAAGGGTACATTCATTTCGCATTCTCCTATGGAGACTGGGAGTGCGTTTGTAAAGGGAACTCGACTGTGAGCTCCTGTGAAACGGAGTATCTATGGCCTCGCCGGACAAGGAAAACATGCCTTTATGTATGCACAAGCGTGTTGCACCTGTGTCTACTAGGAAGGAATAACCTTTGCCCCCTATAACAACATCCACCCTATGTTCCATATGAGGGTCTGGTGTCACTGATAGGATAGAGCACATCAGGATTCCCAGTGAACTGTCCTAGTTCATATACAAGTTTGGCCCACTGTGCACTTGTAGATTTTCCCCATTCCCATTGTTGCTTCCTTTCCAGGGTTCTAGGTCTGCCCTGTGCTCATTGCCTGTGACACTTGCAACGGTGTCTGTTGGATTTGTCCTTGCGGAAAACTGCCCATGCTCTGAGGTTGCACTCCGTGCTGTGCTCCTGGTGCTTATTGTACCGTGTGATTCTGTGCAACGCCCTGTTGTACAAGCAGGTGGACTCGTTATGCCTGCTCCCATCCCTTGGCCGTTCTGCATCATGCCTTAATTTCTGCATGTGCGCGCCAAGTGCCCTGTCATTCCACACAGCCAATATACTGGCGCTGGTTGGACTATTTGCCCATTTGACATATCTGGGTTTCCATTTTGCATGTTTTGAAAGCCTCCCTGACTGCTCTGCCATCCTCTTCCCCTAAATCCTTTTCTCCAGCATGGGGTCTGGCATGGATTCACATGCTCATGAATATTCCCTGTCGTCAGGCTGGGAATCCTCGGTACAAAAAAAATCAGTATCAGTTTCGATTCTGATCTGTCTTTCCTAGTAGTAACCAATCACTGATCTCTGGGTCATACTGCCCACAGCCAATGACTGCCCTCTCCCTAAGTCCCGCCTCCGGCAGCCATCCTCAGATTTTTACCGCACGTTCAACTGTTGGGAGTTCTCGTGCTTAGCTCTCGAGCTTTTGCTGTGTTTTCACACTTTTTCAAAGAGAATTTCTAATTTTTCGGTTAAATTGAGCCTCAAGCTCCACCGTCTTTACATCCGATCAACGGGGACCCGTTTCGGAAGTTTCTGCACCCCCCAAGGGTGAAGATTTCGTTGAACTTTTGGAGGATTCCAGAAGTTTCTGAGGCCTACCCCGGACATGGCCCAGGAGAAAGGGAGCTTGACGCCCGGGAAGCTGTTCAGGGCCTGCCTTGAATGCCAGCTGCAGAACGTGTTCAAGGAAGACGAGCATTCCTTATGCCTCTACTGTCTTCACAAGGACAAAATGCACGTGGAGGAGGACTGTGTGTTTTACGGGGACATGTCGGAGCGGACCATGAGGGACCGCCAACTGGCTGGAAGGAAAGAGCCCGTCAGGTGAGAAGAGAAAGAAGAAATCTGAGTGCTCTTCTAAGTCCTGTGAGGGTGCCCCGGCGACGGGGGCCCAACAGAAGGCTAAGCACCACGAGTCCGCGGGCACCGGGAGTGCCGAACGGTCGGGCTCCTCGGCTGCCAGGCCGGGTGCATCCTCCCCGGCGCCATCGACCACGAGCCAACGCTCTGGCTCGGGTAAGAGGAAATCCGAGAACCCGGCTAAGCTTCTGGAGAGGCCCCGGTCGATCTCGAAGATTTCGGCTGAGGGGGAGCCAGGCGGGGAGCACTCCCCCAAAGTGAAGGCCACAAGCACGTAGTCGGTGGCTAAGGCCTTGATTCACCCAGCCAAGGCCTCTATCGAGGAGGTTGCGGCAACCCTGGTGCAGGCTGCGGAGGTTACACCTGTGGTAGCAGCCTCGGGGCCAAGAGTCTCCCTGCCACCTCGGAGGGAGGCATCTTTCAAGCCCATTGAAGGAACCCCCACGAAAGCCCTGGTGGAGAAAGAGGGGGGGCAGTGGCCGTCATGGATTCAGACACAACCTCCAAGGAGGAACTTGTCGAAGCCCCTGAGAGCCACGACGCGGGCATGGAGGCGGACCAGCTCGTCGAGAGGCATCCCGACGAGGGGGACGACGGAAGAGATGGCGGCGCCGATGGGACCCCCAGACCAACCGTCGCGCCCGTCGCAGCCAGTGCCGCAGGACAACTCGGCGGCCATTTTGATGGCAATTCAATCCTTATGCTCTGAAATAAGGACTAGATTGCCTTTACCTCCAATGGGGGAGCTGGAACCAGGCCCGACGGAGGAGCCAGGGGCAGGGCTGTCGGGGAAGTCCACCACCCAAGAGGAGAAGAACACATCCTCCTGCACCCTTCCAGGCCTCGAGGCCTGCTCAACCCTCCTCCCCGGTCCGCGGGGATGACACAAACACGGCCACGACGGGCATGGACGACGAGGGCGGCGGCGACGGCGGGGTAGACCTCCCGTCGGCCCCCCCGCCCTCCCCGGGCTTCACCGCCCGATGAGATAGGATCATTCCATGCGATGATCTCCAGGGCATCCGAGCTCTTCCAGCTCTGCCCCGAAGAAAAGGAGGGGTTCCTCTATCAACGTCGAGAGACCAAGAGGAAGACGGTCCTCGCGGTACCTCTACTGGATGACATCTGGGACGAGGGGCTCTCCCTCCTCAAGAACCAGTCCACGACGCGGGCAAAATGGGACAGATCCGAAAAGTACCTGGTCCCCGACGCGGCTCCTCTATGCCTTAGAACACAGCCGACCCCAGATTCAGTCGTCTCGGCGGCGGCCAGGAAGAAGGCGGGGGGGCATCGACATCGACTTCACTGCCGCACGGTGAGGGAAAGAAGCTCGACTCGATGGGACGACGAGTCATCACGTTGGCGGCGACGATTAAGGCGGCCAACGCCCTGGCTATCGTTGCCCGTTACGACAGGGAACTTTGGTATAAAATCGCTCCCTTGTTGGACTTCCTGCCGGACGACAAGAGGGCAGAAGCCCTGGAAATCCTGCAAGAAGACCACGGCAGAACGGTGGCAACGGACATCGCTGACACCGGTTTCCGCCAGTTGGGCAACGGTGTTTGCCTCAGACGGCGCGGATGGCTGAAGGTGACGGATTTCTGCCAGGACGTACAAGCCAAAGTGTTGGACATGCCCTTCGACGGGAACAACCTGTTTGGGAAGACAGTCGATGAGTACCTGCAAGCCATCAAAATGGACACGGAGACAGCCCGGTCCCTGGGAGTTCTCCAGCAACGACAGCCGTCCTTTCGGAACAACGGAGGCAAGCAAGTGGCCTCCAAAGGTTCCGGCAACGGCTCCTCTACCTACCGTCAAGGCGGCCCATTCCTCGTCACAGGAGGCCTATAGAGGACGGGGCAAGTCTGGAGGTTTCCGCCGTCGTCGCCAGGGAGTTCAAGGCGGCCTCGAAACAGGACTGAACCGACCATGGCGTCGGGGCCCCCACCGAAGCACCCCGGTGGGAGGCCGGCTGGCGAAGTTCGTCAGCGTGTGGGAGTCCATCTCCACCGACCGTTGGGTGCTGGATACCCTGGCCCAAGGGCACCATCGAGTTTCTAAAGAAGTGCCTTCGCGTGCCACCCATGGCCATGAAGGAAAACGTACCCCAGCTGCTGCTGGAGGTAAGGGCGATGCTCAAGAAAGGTGCCATCGAGCTCGTCCCAAAGAGACTTCGGGGCTCCGGGGTCTACTCAAGATACTTTCTCGTTAAGAAGAAGACAGGAGGTTGGCGTCCCATCCTGGACCTGCGGCGACTGAACAAGTGCATCAAGACTCAGAAGTTCTGGATGGTCACCCTCCCGCACGTGCTGGGACAGCTGGAGGAGAACGATTTCCTGTCGTCGTTGGACTTGGAGGATGCCTACTTCCACATCCCCATTCTAAAAGGACACCGGAAGTTCCTCAGGTTCGTGGTCCAAGGACGGCACTGCCAGTTCAAGGCCCTCCCGTTCGGATTAAAGTCGGCACCCAGGGTATTCACCAAGTGCCTAGCACCAGTGGCGGTGTGGCTATGCCTGCAAGGGATCCACGTCTATCCCTACCTGGAGGACTGGCTCATCCGAGCAAGGAATAGGGAGCTTGCCGTAGAACACACAGCGAAGACCATCCAGCTACTCGCGGACCTGGGGTTCTCATCAACTTCCCCAAATCCCACCTGGTCCCTTCGCAGGTCGCCCTGTTTCTGGGAGCCAAGCTCGACACAGTGGCACGGCTGGCGTCGCCGTCCGACGAAAGCCATCCTGGGCAAGGTGCAACGCCTGCTAGCCACGGACGTAGCCAGGGTTAGATCCATCAAATCCCTTCTCAGGATGATGTCCTCCTGCATCTATCTGGTACACCTCTGCAGACTTCGAATGCGTCCACTGCAAGAGTTCCTCGACGCACGCTGGTTCCAGGCGACGGGCAGCTTCGAGGACAGAATACCGCTCAACGAGACCTTCCGACAAGCGATCCAGTGGTGGGGCACCCGCACTCATCTGACGGCCGGGCCAGACTTTCAGACCCCAGCTCACCAGGTAACGGCGATGGCGGATGCCTCCCTGGAAGGGTGGGGAGTGCATAACGGAAATCTCCATGCGAGAGGCCTTTGGCTCCTGGATGAAAAACAGCTTCATAGCAACATTTTGGAGCTCCGCGCAGTGTTTTGGGCCCTCGGGTCCTTTCTTCCGTCCCTCAAGGGCAAGGTGGTGAGGATCTTCACCGACAACACAACCAAAATGTTCTACATCAGGAAGCGGGGTGGAACCAGATCACCAGCCCTGTCCAAGTAATCCCAGGATCTGTGGCACTGGGCTGTCGACCAGGGGATGTTTCTGGTACCTTTTCATCTGGCAGGGATAAAGAACACCATCGCCGACTCACTCAGCAGGGAGCTGCGCTCGTGCCACGAGTGGGAGCTACGCCAGGATCAAGTGGATCGACTCTTCAGGCTGTGGGGCATACCCCAGGTCGATCTCTTCGCGACGGCGACAAACTCCAAGTGCCAGATGTTCGCCAGCAGGTTCCCCCAACCGAGGAACATGGGCAATGCTTTCTCGTTCCCCTGGGACAATCTGTTCCTCTGCTTTCTCGCCATTGCCACTGCTACTCCGGCTCGTCAACCAGCTCAAGAGGCCCCGGTGCAGGATGATCCTCGTCGCATGGCCGAGACAGATCTGGTCCCGGACCTTCTGGACTTATCGGCGTCCCCACCAGTCAAACTGCCCGTGGACGCGGATCTTCTCTCCAGAGAGGGAGGCGCCATTCTTCATCACGACCCGAAGTCGCTGAACTTGCAGGCCTGGCTCCTGCGGCACTAGAGTTTGGGGGATACGATATACCGGCCAACTGCAGAGAGGTTCTTGCAAAGGCCAGGGCGTCCTCAACTCTCAAGTGTTACGGACACAAATGGAAGAGGTTCTCTGTCTGGTGCCGGGCACAGAAGATTAACCCTCTACGGATTACGGCCCCTCAAGTGCCCCTCAAGTGCCGTACCTACTGTCGTTGGCCAAGGCTGGACTAGCTCACGCCTCCATCAAGTTACATCTGGCTGCCATCTCCAGATACACCAGGACAACAGGACGGGTGTCCTTGTGGTCTCATCGCCTGGTGAAGGAATTTATGAAGGGACTATTCCGCTCGTTCCCGTCGGTGAAGGCCCCAGCCCCGGCGTGGGAGCTCAACGTGGTGCTGACTAGGCTCATGGGGACCCCGTTCTAGCCTATGCATACGGCACCGTTGAAGTTCCTATCGTGGAAAACAGCTTTTCTTGTGGCCATCACCTCCGCACGGCACGTGGGAGAGATTCAGGCCCTATCTTGCAAGCCTCCATACTTGACTTTTCACGACACGAGCGTAGTGCTCAGGATGCACCCCTCCTTCATGCCCAAGGTGCTGTCGGACTTCCACCTCAACGAGCCCTTGGTGTTGCCAGTTTTCTTCCCGTCGCCTTCGTCGCCGGCCGAGAGGACTTTGCACTCGCTGGATGTAGCTAGAGCGCTGAAGTTCTACGTGGACCGCACGAAGAGTTTTCGGAAGACGTCGCAGCTTTTTGTGAACTTTGGACCTGTGAATCAAGGGAAGGCTCTCTCGAAGGCTTCCATTTCCAGATGGCTCTCCGGCTGTATCATGCACTGTCACCGGTTGGCAAACCGACGGCTGCCCGGCCGTCCGAGAGCCCATTCGACCAGAGCGATCACTGCTACCACGGCGTTCTTGTCTGGTGTGCCCCTGCTGGACATCTGCAGGGCTGCTACGTGGAGGTCAGTGCACACTTTCACGAAATTCTACTGCGTCGATCGGGATTCCAGGGAGGAGTCAGGGTCGGCCAAGCAGTGCTGCGCAACCTGTTCGCCTGAAGGGCCTGGTGAGGAGGTAAGAGTTGCTTAATGTTGAGTTTATATATTGCTTAACGTTGAGCCTTTTGCCACCTCGCGTGGTTGTGCATGTGTGTACTGCTATGTAATCTTATATTCATGAGCATGTGAATCCATGCCAGACCCCATGCTGAAGAAGGAACAAGTTACTTACCTGTAACTGTTCTCCAGCATGGGTCTGGCATGGATTCACATGCGAACCCTCCCGCCTTCCCCTCTGCGGCTCTTTACTTGGTCATACTGCCACTTTACGTGCTTCCAAATCTGAGGATGGCTGCCGGAGGCGGGGTTTAGGGAGAGGGCAGTCTTTGGCTGTGGGCAGTATGACCCAGAGATCAGTGATTGGTTACTACTAGGAAAGACAGATCAGAAACGAAACTGATACTGATTTATTTCTGTACCGAGGATTCCCAGCCTGACTCCGGGGAATATTCGTGAGCATGTGAATCCATGCCAGACCCATGCTGGAGAACAGTTACAGGTAAGTAACTTGTTCCTTCCCCGTGGGTAAAATCCTACGTTGCCCTGATTATTCTGTTGTGGACTAGCCACCTGCTGCATGCTTTGTTCAGCTGTTTTAGTTAGAATGGCTCCTTCAAGAGCATACTTTGGTAGTTTCTTCTGCACCAGTTTTGCTTCTTCACCCTTCCGAGTTGCCTCCTTTTTTGCGATTCTTTTTCTGCAGCAGTCTACAATAATGTGCGATAGTCAACTGTATTTCAGCCCAAGGTTTAGCCTCAACTCCTACCAATTTCTTGAGTTGTTTCTGCAGTGGTTCTGGCAATCCTTGGCACAATATATGGTAAAACCCAGGTATTGATTTTATCCAAGATTCATGCGTTTCGAGCACCCATGCGTCTTGGAAATTCTGTATATAAATGAACGGATCTTCAGAATCCTTCATTTTTTGAGTCATTATGGCTCCCATATCGGAAGTATCTGGGTAAAGTACTTGTAGCGTTTTCCATACTGCTGCTCTGCAATTGTTAAATGGCGCTCCGTCATGTGCGGTATTGATTGTGGTTACACCAGGCTACCCTGCCCGTGCCCACACATCGTCTGCTCTCACCAAGCATGGCAATGAGAAGACCCTTGATGTCTCCTATGGCTAACGTGTTTCCCCCTGTCATTTTTTCTAACTCATGTATACATTTTCCAGCTCCCGATGTCAGCATGGGAAGCTTGTTCTTCAAGTTTTCCCGATCCATGTGTGGCCATGGAATATATTGTGGTCTTACTCCCCCCCTTCTCTAGTAGCGTAAATTGGAATGCATAGCCCTCTTTTTCTTCTCTCATTGTGTTCCGGTCTTTAGCAGGGGTAACATTCCTGCATCGCCATCTACCTGGCAATGTCCTTAGCCTATCCACATAGGGCGTTGAAGACACCCCCCTCTGACCATGAGACACTTCATGTCTCAGACCACGTGGCTGACTCTGATGCCCTTGGTGCAGACTCGCTAGTATCTGACCATCTTATCCCTTTTTCTCCTGGGAGACGTCCTTCGTTCTGTCTCCCTCCTTCTCTTTCCTTGCGCTCCTCTCCTTCGGAGTCGGATATTGTGTGTTCCCAATTCATGCAACTTCTTGTATCCTCTTATTCCTAGCCTATCCAGGGATAGGTCTTTATTCCCACTACTTCGGGTGACATCCTCAGTGTCATACAGCTGAGGGCTCTCCAGGTTCTCGTCTTCCCCCTCCCCTTGGGGTATTTGTTCTAGCCCCATTTCATCATATATTTTATCGATCGTTTCTTCGATGCTTCTGGTGTCGAAGTCATCGTCAATATTCGCCCTAGATGTGCCTGGTATTGATTTGTGTGCAGGAAAGAATTCTTCAATGTCTTCCCAGACTACAACTGGGTCTGGTTTTTTAACTTCCCTTTCCAGATATTCAAGATCGCGTGCTCTGTCTTCGCTTACGTTCGATATCGTCATCAAATTCTTTGCGCTTCCTTGCTTCTTCTCTGACCCTATCTTCTTCCTTTCTCTTTTCATTTTTACGTTCATCTGCCCTTTGTATTTCCTCATCTCTTCATCTTTTTATTCTTTTCTCACGTATCCTTTTAACCTCTGCTGTTTCTCTCTGTCTTGATCGTAGGCTTCTCTTGGGTTGCGATCGAGCTGTTTTTCTTGCTCCTCGCGATATAGCTGCTCTCGTCTGTCTTTCCTTCTTATCCTTTTGTCTTTTAATTCCTTTTCTTTCCCCTTTCTCTCTGTTTCATCTAACCTATCCTTTCGTCTTGCATCATCAATGCCTTTACCATTGAATTTCAATAAAATATGTCCTCCCATCCATTTGTCTTTCACGAATGCCATCTCATCAATTCTGTCTCTGCTCCCTTTCCATTTCTTCCCTTCTCTTTCTTTGTCGAGAGAAGCACTTGTCTGGGCCTGATCTTTACTTTCATCATCGCGCCTCCCCTTGTCCCTTGGGACTGTGGAGGTAATATTATTTTCCTTACCCTTCCCTTGATTTTCGTCACTATGTGTAGGTGACTCATATGCAAGGTTGCTGTACCCCGTGGCTGCTTTAAGTTCCCTCAACGGGTATAATCACCTTCATCTTTAGTTTCGGGTGGGGCAGGTGGCGCGGTAGGCGTCTCACCCCCCTCAGTGCATACATTAAGTATCCAATCTGTTGACGGCTCTTCCTCCTTTACGTGTTTGTACATTTTCCACAATTCAAGCATAGCAAGGCCTTTTTCTAACTTCTTGCCTGTATATGTGGCATGCAAATAAGTCGTCATATGTTGTAAAACGGCTTTAGATAAAGACCCATTTTGTGGCAACGGTATAAACATCTTATGGGCAGTACCTTTAACCCACTTGGTGGTATACTTCTTTAGCTTGGGTGCGTGTTTTGGCAATTGCTTGCATAAGTGTGCTAATAGTTATGTCTTCCATGTTTAAATCTGTTCCCTTTCCTCTTATATAACACTTGCAAATGCCTTCGTGTGGCTTAAACAACTTGTGACAATACGAGCGAGCACCCAACACGCAAGCTCCAATCCAAATTTTCACAAACATTTTTATATTACCAATCTGCTCAAAAACACCAATTCATATGCGATTCCGTCTCAGCTATTGAATCGCGCAAAATGTTTTAATCAGTTCTCTTAAAAAGAATTTCACATGTGACGTCACGACAGAAAACATGTAAGACAGAGACTTGACAGACTAGACGGACACCAGCTGGACACAGATACCTCTGCCTCTAATCATTACCCCTTCATGGAGTGTAAATGAACCCCTTTCACAACGTCTTTAAACGTTGTGGTAGTCTATTTGTTCCCCATTATGTGGGACTCTGAGTACACGTTTCTTCTAGCCGCTATATTAGCATAGGAATAAGGCGAATCCTCTCACTTCTCAGGTGTCTGCCCTTGTAACCACTCTCTTCTCGGGTGACCACCCCGGGAACCTCCATTATTGTCGATTAATTATCCCCTTTATATATATAGTCTTCTCTACTTCTGACTATATTTTGTTTTTCCTCCTCCCTCTGTTACCTTGTCCCCTTACTTGTTCTAAGGCATGCACTGTTTGCCAAAGCACTACATTTTTGTTTCACTCACCGTTCACATTGTTCATCTCTGGACCCTCGGGATCTCCGTCTTTGGTACCGCCTTCTTCAGCTTTTCGCCCGATCAGCTGCCCGCAGGAATGGGAAAGGATGCGTTGGGAAAGCGGGTCCCTTCAGGCCCTGACTGCAGTTTTCTTGCTTACACTACCATTGTCTATGGGGAGCTTCACGGTCTACTCGGCCGAATGGCAAAGGACTTGTGATATTGCTGAAGACTTAGGGTTACTTTGTCGACGGTCAATAGGTGTCTTATTTCAATCAAGAATCGATAGTCGATAAACCGTCTGATCTTTGCTACCAAGTGTACCGAGAGAGACCCCCGGTCGGCCCATAGTCGGGGTTTGCTCTGTAGTACTTTAAAATGAGAGAGCTGCACCTCGAGATGGATGGAGGTGCAGCGTCTCTTACTCCAACACCAATCAATAAGGACAACTCAATGGTTTGGCAAAGGGGAATCCGTTTAATGACAAGTACAAAAAACGGGGAAACATGGAAATCGACAGCAGTGCGACAGCCCGTCTCACTTCAACTCCCTCAAACTTCATACAAAACATAACTTTTATACTCAAAACGCGTCATAATCTGACATGTAACACTCAAAAGTTAACATGCATTTCTATTGGTTGAGAAAAGGTAACTTTAATATAGGTGCTATATCTGTATATGGTAATGGAGTGAGGGGATTGAGTAAATACTGTCAGGTGGGCATCTAAGCCCTTCCTTCATAAATGACTACTGTAAACGTCACTAAATGTACGACGTTAGAATTGGTTCTACTAACTATAGGACCCTAGATTGTTTGGTCCACTGTAATTGGGTTGGCTTCAACCCCATGCATAACTATTATTAATAATAATAATAATAATAATAATATCTCTCCACTTTTCCTAGCAGCATGCAGAATGGTCAACCAGGTGCAGGACGTCCCTTAGCTCAGCATGCCTTCCTACAATCAGTCATCACTTTATAGGCTATGTGTCAATTAGTTCACTGTGGTTGGCCCCGAAACTGCATCTTTGTCTGGAAAAGTTTTGATATCTCTGTCTGGGCCGGTGCCAGGCGTAGGTGTGAAACTGTGCCTCCTTTCGCTTGGCTGGTCATGTGCTAGTACACCATGGATTTGCCTTGTTTATATCCATATGTGCATTTGATTTTCGTTTCACCCTGCCACCTGCATTCACTTTCTTATCTCGATTCTTCAGAGGCAGGATATTCTGTTCTTAGCTTCAATTAAAAGTAGCTACTGTCTGCAGCTTCTATCTATGTGACCTCGGCTTCCCTGGCACGAGCTGTCTCTGCCGAGTTTCGATTCGGCCTTTTTCCTCTTGATGCTAGAATATGAAACTTCTTACGTTTGGCCTGTAAGAACCTGAGTTGTTTCTGCTTTTTATGCAAAGTGGACCCGCACTCATAATATTGTGCTTCGTTTTGAGGTAGAATATGTACAATGGCCCTTGCTGCTCTATTCCTCTACTTAGCATAGCAAGCCGCACTGTTTTCTTTAGCTTCTTGCGGTTTCAAGCATATCTACAGGCGTTAGGTGGTTGAGTATCTTCATCATGCTTTCAGCTTAAGCTCTCTCGTATTTAAACAATGTTTTCTCCTTTTAGGTTCACGATATCTTTGTTTCAGGCGTTTCGTCCCTTTGTGTCATCCTTGGGTCGTCATATCTTCTATCTGTACGTCAGTCTGGGCCCTCGTGAAGTCACCATTCGCCCTCCATTAAGGATTTTCTGGTTTCTTCCTGTACAGTACTTAAACAATCTTCATTTCGTCTCATTTGCTGGTAGGGTTTTCTGAAAGGGTACTTTATTGCCCATGGTTGTCTGGTTATTGGTACTTCAATAGGTATTGTTCGTCTGATAGGTACTGAGCAGAGCCCTGCTGCGGTTCTCTGCTGGTTTATTTGCTCATCATACGTCACATATTTCGCTGTGAATGTTCCTGGAACTTCAAAATGGGCGACTGGCTTGCAGGCTTTATTTGGGACCTCCTCTACAACTTCTTCTGGAACCCTTGGCCGGAGTTCCTGTGTGTCACCATCCCTACAGCCTCCATCCGTGATCCAAACAGGATTGAGAGCTCATACTTAGGAAAGGCCCTTTCAGTGCATTATTGATAAAATGTTATACTATTTATTTTTTACATTTGTTTTCTAAACTTTCGAGTTGAATGTAGGATACACAATATATGCTCCATTATATGACACTGCATAAGGAAGGTACGGGCTGCACAACTATTTTTTTGGGAGTACTACCAATGATACATCTCCTTTAGTCACAGCATAGAAACAAATGATATGTGGTCTAGTGGACTTTGCAGTCTAATATAATGTTTTAATATCCTGTATAAATTGGCTTTATGCTTTAGATTTTTGTGTGCACTGTTCGGACAGTTTTTCTGACTTCCAACTAAGGGCTTAGTAAAACAATTCAACTGAGGCAGTACAAGATTTCACTCTTAGTATAAGGCTGTACCACCTTAGTTCAGGGTCCATAGGCGGAGCAGCCAGGCTTATCTTATGAGGGAGAGAGGACTGTAGAATCAGTACAAAGATATTGTAATACAAATGGTCCAATGAAACACTGTAACACTATGTATTGTACAAAATAAATGGTTTATTTAAATACAAATAGGCCCAGATAAATCTTGGGGGAAACGAGTACTATCACATTATATATAACCACAATTATAAAAACACATTATGCTTGAAGGTGCACAGCCCAAAGCATATAACCAAATTTGGAACACCTAACCGTAGTTCTAGGGAGGTCAAAACCAATAGTTATGTTTGGATTATTTACGGTAATACAGGGTAGTGCACCGTAACAGCTGTACCGTGACGCTCCGCAAGAAATCACATAGTAAGTCAACTCGACAATATACATTTCGGAATAGTGGAACACTTTTTCTAGGGACAGTAGAACACCCATAATTATTATTCTGTATAACAGTTATTCTAGGGGAATTGGACCTTTGGGTGTAATATTCAATTACAGTTGCTTTTCAGTTCAGACTAAGGGAAGCAATAACTCTTAACTTATTTTAGGATAACAGTTATACTCAAGCTAAGTAAAGCCTATATATACTTTTGTAAAGAGCTACCAGCAACCTAAAAGTTAAGTATGACCTAAGCAGACCGATTTGGAACAGGCTAACAGCAAGTCGGGGGTAAGCAAGTCTCAATTGAGAACACTCGTACAATTATCCTCACAGGAATAATGGTGAAACCAACGACATTATTTTTGGGAAGAGGGGAACTTTGTTATAATTACAACGGTATCTAAGGAAAGTAAGTCTTTGAAAATACTTATTTCGGAGTCCCCAGGTCGATTGAAAAGAAGGGCTACAGCAGACTCTGGTTACACAGCAGGCTCTCCGGTTGCTGCAAATAATCTCAGCCGCAAATTCTTCATCTTCCTCGTTGATTTTTGGTTCCAGTGGTCGACTACTTCTTCAGCTTCCAAGGTCAGACTTTTATGCAGTAACCAAGCCGATCAAACAGCCTTGCAACATTCAAACTTGGACGAGGGGTGGTTTGCAATCCTTTCAGGACAGCCAGCCTCGCTGTTTGAACTGGATTCTCACACTCAAGCTGGAAGACAAAGGGCTGCAGAATTTTGGACTCCTCCATCGCTTCCTGCCTTCACAGACACTCTGGAGCATGGGCGGGTAGTCCACAGGACGCACGCCGAAGATGAAAATCACACAAAGGAATTTCCCGCCCCCGGAGGTCAGGTGAAGGAACAAGAGACAAGGAACACTAAAAATGTGAAAAAAGACGACCGGGCCATTTTGGTAAAATGAGCACCCATGGGTGCCTTTACTGTGTAAATGGTCTGCGGTAAGGGTGAACCAAATTAATAAAAAGGTTCACTGCCACCAGCCATTTAGGTACGTTTGTCCTGGTAACATAAATGTTATATCAGAATGAGAATGGGGGTACATGCTATCTCCCCAGCACTCCACATAGGGTGGGGGGGTGCTGGTCTTGCCTAACTAATAAAATGTGAAAGGGATCCAAATATCCTTTCTACCCTTGGGAACAGTAGTTCTCAGGTTAACCAGAGAAAGTTAAAAGGGAGCCCCTAGGGCAACACAGCAACAATAGGCACTTATTGCCAAAAGGTTGCCGGAGGATAACTTTTAAAAGACACTGTGGAGAGACTTAAAAATGACACCCATAAAAGAAAGATTCTGTGAGCAAAAAGTTCTGGGGTAGACACAGGTCAGGAAGATTTATCATTACTATGAAAATCTTACCCAACGAGCAGGTGTTGGTGAGCGGTTGTTGTCTGCTTGTTTCATGATGTTTACATTTACCATAAATTGATACATTCATGAGCAATAATGTAACAGTATATTCACATTTGCAGCGTGGGACACCTTTATCTGCCAAAATGTTGTCAAAGCCGTGATGGAAGACTAAGAAAGCCCTCTGTCACCCTCTAACTGCACAGAAACCCGTTGCTAAACTTGCACTTTATCAATCCCCATGCATTCATATGTATTTCATATTACATAGATGTCATTATGGGGATAACGCATACAAAAATTCAAAAGTCTGATCAACTACAGATTATTAACAGCAGGCTAATCATTCATGTTTTTTCTTTTCATAGTATGTCATTGCATTTGGGTAATGAAGTGTTTGATGTCTACAAGGCTCCGCTACAAGGGGATCACAACCATCTGTTCATAAGACAGGGAACTGGTCTCCAGGGCCAGGCCGTGTTCAGAACCAAGTTGACCTTCAGGTAAGCCTGGACTAAGTAATGAAATGGTGGTCTTCTTACTGGTAAACATTATTCCTAAATGTTTTTTTGATGGCTTTGTGCATGTTGGATCTTTAACTTGATTTTTACACAATGAGACATTAAGCAAGGGGTGCAGTTAGTTGGCGGAGTGCATTCCTTTGTAGATTATTTGGAAAGAACGCCTTGGAAGTAGAAGACATCTTTTAGTATCACCTTCTGGAAGATAACTGTCGGTGTTGAATCACTGATATGGGTGGCTTTCTGGCCTCTGCTTCTCTAAGCCTGTTATTGCCAAGCCATGTACTACCAAGCAGCCTGCTTTTTACAACTTCTAAACCCTTTTGGAGGACAAAAGATACTTTTGGTCTGCAAAGACGTCCCTTTAAAGTGCAAATGCACCAATGTTAACATATTTGGACTTCTACGATAGTGCTTGCCTTAGATGGGTAGGGTGCTGCACCCTGCATAAGAATTTTAAATGGAACACTGCCAGCACTGATGGCCATTCATAGGCTCTTAGAAACAGATCACAATTAATCAATTTAAGGGGGGGGTTGAAAAGGCTCCTCGCTGCCACAAACCTTAGTCATACTGCACCACCCAGCTGCCGTAGGCCATCTGAGCAGGACCTCCTCTCACCCACCTACACAGATGCAAAAAGTTTGAATCTTGAATTCTTCATGTAAGAGGCTCCATGCTTCTCAAAGCATCTTCGCTCACCCCCAAGTCAGGAGCGAACTTCCTCAAGTTCCAACTAGGCTTGAAATGACACCTCCCCTGACTATTCTTCAGACTGCCACTTTTTGTTTTCATTTTTTTTCCAGATGGCTTGGACTACTACAACTTGCTTACTCCCCAATATACTCTGGATAGACAACTGCACCATGAATGCTATGTTATTTGATCTTATATAGTCTGATGTCTGCCATTTTCATGGCCCCTGGCACTTGGGGACCTTCATGAGATGGGTTGGGAAGTTAGTAAAGATCGAGGGAGGAGAGCAAGGTAGCTGTTGCAGCAATGCTGATGAGTGCAACTGAGGAGAAACCTGGCTCTGTGTTGTGTGTAACCTCATAGGTCTTTTTGGAGATCTAGACTGGCCACACTCTGGGATGGCTACTTTTGGTATCCAGTGTGAGTTTGTGGGGTACCCCGTCAAGATCAAGATCAACCAGGTTATAATCATGGGTTTTTGGCATGTTGTGTTCTGGTTTTGTGGAGGGGTGGGGTGTGGTGTGTTGGGATGTGGGCCAAAAAGGTTATTTGGTTGTCCATATTGGCTTTAGGTGAGGTTATGCTATGGGTACCTTTCATGTCTTTCCTCCACCAGTCCATATTAATAAATTACATTGAGAAATACTTTTATAGAATAGTTTAATGGTAAATGTTTGTGATTTTTATACGTTGCAAATATACATTAGCATAACCTTGCACACATAATTGGTCTAATTTCTACTTCCTCTTCCTTCCTACCTTATTGTTGCTTCAACATCTGGTCAGTGGGTCATCATTCTGGGTGCATCGATTAGTCTTCCTTTTCTTCTTGGTCATCTTCTTAAAGTCCCTGATTTCCAAACCATGTCACCAGCCCTGTGGAAGAAGCCCTGTACTCACCGGGTTCTCTTTCCTCTTCCAAACTGAATCCTGTATGACTGGTACAGTGAGTACATCTCTGAGGTCCAGGGGTCCTCTGAGTAGATTAGTGGGCTATTGCAGGCCTCCTTGTTAAGTAAGAATTAGTGTAGTCCAACTGGTGAGGACTACACAAGACTTCTCTGCTTGGTATTAGGTAACCCACCTTTTAATATAGGCATGTACTACACAAGTTGGTAGTGTTACTGAGCAGCCAGGCTTGTCTTAAGAGGGGTAATGTGAGCTGTAGAGCAGTACAATTGAAATCAGTAAGTACAAGTAGCCAGGTAACACTTGCACACTTCAAGTTATATATAAATATTTCTGATGCATGTTAATCTGCTTAGCATCACATAGTGTGCATATGGTCTGACATCCAGTGGTAACTGCGTAGTTTTGCATCTTGTCTTTCGGGGACCGAAAGGGGACGTCAGCATCGGCGTGTCTGTAACACTAGCCCTATCATGACATGTAGTGTACCCAAAATCGCTCACGCGCTGAGGTCCCTCAGATTGTTTTTTTCCGCCCAGATAACTGGTCGCCCTATAGCAGAGCTCTTACATAAGAGACATTGGGCCTCATTACACGGACGGCGGTAAGGGTTAATGGTCACCGTTAATGGTGCCAGTGACCGTTAACCCTTACCGCCTTACTACGAGGTCCCTTTGCGGGTGGGAGACTTTTAACGCCTGCTTTTTGCAGGTGTTAAAAACCAACCCGCAAAGGGACCAGGGAGCTAATTACGGTACTATAATTTTCGGTGCCGTAATTGGCACCTTCCCCATTCCCATTATGCCCTATGGGGCAAAAATGGGAATGGGGAAGGGCAATGGGGGAAGGGGGAATTACCGCCCCACCAACCTTGGAATAGGGCGGTAATTCCCCTTTCCTCCAAGGCGGTGCCAGTATTTTACCGGCATGGACCAAGGTGCTAATGGCACCTTGGTCCACCGCCGTCCGTGTAATGAGGCCCATTGTTTATCTTTATACCAACTTTGGCAGTTATTTCCCCATAAGTCACTTCAACAGTGATTAAGAACTTTGACGAAGACTGCAGGAGGTTTCTATGGCAGTGGATTTCGGTGCCTAAATCTGGTGGCTGAGCCATCCACGTGGCCGGGCCCTCTGGCCGGCCACACAGTAGGAAGAGTGGGGTTGGGGTGGCCATATCTTACGCTATGTCTTTCCCCCTCTTTGCCCTCTAGGTCTGGTCATCTTTGTCTATATCTTTCGCTATGGAAAGGACACCATTTAGGTTCTGCCCCTAGTGTAGGGTCAGGTACCCGTGGAAAGACTAGCACAGTATATGTGTAATTCTTGTCTACCCCTAGATCACAACGAGAAGCAGTGTGCGGCCTGTAGACTCCTTCGGCCTAAGACCCTTACGGAGCGCCGTGTAAAGCGGTGGGCCGCTTACGGCACGTCGCAGGCTCAACCCTCTTCCCCCACGCCGCACCCGCCGAAAGTGACAGGGGCACTGATGATGACCAGATATCCGTGTCGAATGTCATCGACCTTGAGGCGGACACTTCTAGGTCCGTCACGCCCATCTCCGACCCCTCTAGGCCTGGCATAAGTCTCGCTTTGCGGACAACACCCAGCGACAGGGGCGTACAGAAACCACACACTAAGCACACAACCCCATCACCGATTTCGACGGTTCCGTTAAAAAGGTGAAAGTGCACACAGGACCGCCGATAATTTCAACGGAATCCTCTGATCTGGTAGATCAACAGCCTTCCCTGCATCCGCAGCATCATCTTGCAACTGGGCACTCCAAAGTTAAGGGCGCTACCTCTAAATCGGGTTTACTTGCCGAATCGCGATCTTCCGACGCTACGGCGCCCCGGTAGGCCTGAAACCTACTCCTAGGCCTCCAAGCCTTTCTGCAGGTGAAAAAGTCCCAGTTGGCGGTAAACCTACCACTGACCCGTTGACTCATGCCGAATCGGCAGAGATTGAGGACAGTCTTGCGAGGATTACTTCGGCGGTTGGGCTGATGCCTAAGAAACAGCGTCTCGCAGACAGTTCTAAAGACATGCCACGGCACCCCAGTACTTGCAAAATCTACGAGTACAGTCAGGAGCCACCGTCCAACACCCTTGGGAACAAAAGGCCATGCCGAGAGGAAGACAACGTTTTTCCACCGTTTGCCCCTGCTGGTCCGTCTAAGTGGACCAGGGAAAAGTTCAAAGGGGGACTGCCTAGAAAGGATTGTCTCGAGTTCAGAGCATCCTTCCCTAAGAGAGCTCGTGAAGACCCTCTTTTGGTGTTTACTTCACGTTTCCCTGAAAATCTTGACTCTCAAGACCCTTCGGCTTCTGTCCACCATGAAGATGTGATCCAGATGGACACTTGCCAAGACATCTATGATGAAGATGAAGACCCTTCCTTCCTACAACACTACTCTGATGACCAGGCGGATGCCTTGGACAACTGGGAGGAAACCCATCAAGTGTTGACGAAGCCATGGGCGCTCCCTAGGCAAGATCAGGACACTGATGTCCTATGCCTGGACTCCCCTCCTACCACCCCGGCCCGCCAGGCCTCGCCTGTGGACGATCAAATGGCTTTCAGTGCCATCTTAAGGAAGGCAGCAGAGCACTTTAAGATCACCATCCCAGAGGCGGTTCACGAACAAGATTTTGTGGAGGACATTCCAAAGAGAAACCCCCCTCAAGCCAAGCCATTCCTCTCCTGAACTCTGTTAAAAGAAGGTTGGCCCCTTCCCTGGTCACACCAGCACAGACCTGGGCAGTGAATCCAAGAGTTGAGAAACTATTTTGGCCATCTGCTACTCACCCTCAATATACTAAAGTCCACGCCACCCACGACTCCTTGGTAGTGACTACCACCCGGAAACGGGTAGGGGTTCCACTTGCTATGAGGGAGGCACCTCCGGATAAGGACTCTAAAAGGTTGTACGCCTTAGGTTAACTCGGCAGCTGCGTTCACCGCACGCATAGCAAATAACACTACGTTGCTTGCCAGTTACGCAGACACATAATGGAACCTTGTACAAGGTCTCCAGGAGGTTCCTGAACCCACTAGGTCCAGACTACTCACCGTTGTGGCTGAGGGCGGGCAAGTAAATCAAAGTATAAATAAAAACACTCTGGACCCTGCTGAGACGGCAGACAGGTCCCTGGCCCAGGGCACACTACTAAAGCGGCATGCTTGGCTCTGTAACTCTGGGTTTAATCTGAAACACAGGCTGCTCTTATTAACAAACCCATAGAAGAGACCAATCTCTTTGGTAAAGCGGTCGACGATGCTCTGGAGACGGCCAAGAAAGAGCATGAGACACTTAAGTCCTTACAACAAATGACACAGAAGCCTTCCTACCCAGAGGGGAGGCGGTTCTCATTCCTTTCAATGCCAATCCCGTTCAGGTCAAAATAATTACAATACGGGAAGCTGGAACCCTGGGCAAGCATCCGGAAGCCTTACCAACTACCCACCTAGGGGTCAATGACGTGGCAAAGGCAGAGGTCCCAACTCCAGAGGAGCCGCAGCCTCTGGTCAGAAATGACCAACGGATCCAGATCCACGCCCATGACACCCCGGTCGGGGGGCGATTAACATCTTTCCTTGCGCCATGGGAGGGGACAACTTCAGACCAGTGGGTCATAAAGATGATCGCCCACGGGTACTGCGTGGAATTCGCTCGACCACCACGTTAACGACACCTCACGCCGAACCATCTGCAGATCCTGATTGAAGAGGTGGAAGCACTTCTGGGAAAGGACGCCATAGAAGCCGTCCCTATTTTTCAGGTAAACAAGTGTATTTATTCAGTGTACTTCCTTGTACCCAAAAAGGACCTCACCATGCCCCCTGTTCTAGACCTGCATCCAGCGAACAAATTTATAAAACCACAAAAGTTTTGTATGGTAACGCTACAGGAAGTGATCCCACTGTTGAAACAGGGGGACCACATGGCAACATTGGACATGAAAGATGCATACTTTCATATTGCAGTGTTGCCAGCCCTAAGGAAATATATCGAAGGTTCATGATAGAGGACAGACACTATCAATTCAAGGTACTCCCTTTCGGCGTTGCCTCGCCGCCAAGGGTGTTTACAAAGGTCCGAGCAGTAGTGGCAGCACACCTGCACAGACTATCCGTCCCGGTTTACCCTCACCTCGACGACTGGCTCGTAACAGGGGACTCTTACGACACATGCTTTTTGAACACACAGAAGACCGTAGACATTCTGTTCAGTCTGGGATTCTCCATCAACGAGAAGAAGTCAAGTCTAGTCCCCAGTCAAGTAAAACAATTTCTGGGGGGCTCTAATCCAGACAATGGACGGCCTTGTCTTCCCCTTCAACGAGAGGGTTCAGAACATACTTTTTCAGATCCCTCAATATGAAGCCAGTCGGGAGGTGACGGTACGCAAGGTCATGCAGCTGCTAGGTATGATGGCGTCCTTCCTATAGTTGGTTCTTCACGCGCAGCTGCGCATGCATCCCTTGCAAGAGTGCCTCAACAGCCAGTGGTGTCAGGCCAGCGGACAATGGGAAGATCTGGTAGTTGTCTTGCCAGTCCTCGTTCTCTCTCTGCAGTGGTGGTCGAGGGAAAACCTCTTGAAGGGGATGACCTTCACCACTCCTGCAGTAGAAGCCGCTCTCACGACAGACACATCTCTCACAGGGTGGGGGGGCTCACCTGCTTCAGCAGACAGCGCCTGGAGTGTAGTCCCCACAAGTAGCATCCAACCATGTAAATCTGCTAGAGCTATTAGCAGTATTTAAAGCACTAAAAGCTTTTCAGACTCCACTACAAGGGAAGACCGTTCTGGTTCTGACAGCACCACAGCCATGTATTACCTAAACAAACACACTCTCTCCAGGGCTAGCCAAGCTGTCCCAAAACATTTGGATGTGGGCTCTCAAACACAAGATGTTTCTGTTGTCTCAACACGTTCCAGGGGAACTCAATCTTCTGGCAGACATGCTCAGCAGAGATTTCCCACTACACGTAGAATTCGAATGGCGTGTGCACGAAGACATTGTCTCCAACGTCTTCGCAGCATGGGGCTTCCCAGAGATCGACCTGTTCGCAACTTAGGAGAATGCCCAATGCCAAGACTACGCCTCTAGGTACCCCCAGAACCGCTCCAAGGGGAACGTACACTGGATAAACATGGAGGGGAAATTTGTCTACGCCCCCCCGTTGCCCACTGACTACCCTACCCAACAAGATAGTGCACCAGGAACCAGTCACCATGATATTGGTGGCCCCCATGTGGGTCCGCCAACCCTAGTTCGTTCATCTAATGGAAATGTCCCTCTCCCCACCAGTAAAACTAGTCTGCCCGTACAACATGTTGTCTCAGGAGGGGGTGGGGGGGAGAGACCCTACACCCATGCCCACAAACTCAGAACTTAGCAGCATGGCTCCTGAGGTCAGAGTTTGGACACCTACACCTTCCTCAGAGATGCATGGACATACTCAGGGAAGCTAGGAAACCTAACATGCGCTACTGCTATTCCAGTAAATGGAAACGCTTTGTCATCTGGTGTAATACCAAGGGCGTCAATCCCATCTATTGCTCACCCACTCACATTGTGCTGTACCTAACCCATTTGTTAAACGCAGGACTGGTATTCAATTCCCTAAAGGTTCATCTTGCTGCTCTCTCAGCCTACACCACGTCACAACAGAAAGTGTCATGGTGGAAAATACTGGTTATTAAGGCCTTTATGGAAGGGGTTAAGAGAATCCATCCCCCCATTTCTCACCCAGCTCCTGGATGGGATCTAAATGTGGTTTTAACCAGACTCATGGGATCTCCCTTTGAGCCAATGCATAAAGCAAGTCTAAAAGACCTTGCTTACAAGACGGCCTTCCTAGTGGCTAGTGCTTCTATTAGAAGGGTTAGCGAACTACAGGCCCTTTCTGTTCTAGACCCTTTTGTTACAGTACACAGGGATAAGGTAGTTCTGCGCCCTCATCCCAGATGTGCGCCTAAATTCATCTTGGAAGTTCCATGTGAACCAATCGATCGAACTACCCACTTTTTTCCAGAATCCCACTAGCATTGCTGGAAGAAGCCTACGCACACTAGATGTGTGCAGGGCAGTCATATTTTATCTGGAAAGAACGAAACCACTGAGAAACAAACCAGTTTTTCGTTTCAGTGGCAGCTGGTAGAGAAGGAGATCCCGTCTCTAAATCCGCTACCTCAAGGTAGATTGTCACATGCATCACACTTTGTTATACTCTTGCTAAGAGAGAACTGCCCTTCAAGCATAGATCATACTCTACTCTGGGCACTGGGGCTTCCATAATTCATTCATTGCAAATGTTCCCCTAGAGTCCATTTGCAAAGCAGCAACCTGGAGTTCTGTACACATCTTTACAAAACACTATTGCTTAGACACTCATTCTAGATTTGAGACTCAGGTGGGACAAGAAGTATTAAGACATCTTTTCTCTACTGTTCATTCTCATAACCCAACTCAGGGTACTGCTCGTTAGTCTTTGCACAGCATTTGATTCTAAGCAGATTAACAAGCATCAGAAGACATGCATTACTCACCGTAATACCATTTCTGATGGTTGTATCTGCTTACATTCACCTGCGCCCTCCCTGCCTCTCCGCTCGGGGTGGAAGGAACAAAGACATCTTACTACTTTCTCTCTTCATGTACTCATTCATAATAGCTTTGGGCTCCCTCATGGCAGAAAAAATACAATTGGAGGGACCTTGGTGCGTGAGGGATTTTGGGTACACTACACGTCACGATAGAGATAGTGTTACAGGCACGCCTATGCCGACGTCCCTTTTCGGTCCCCGAAAGACGTGATGCAATACCACTGGATGTCGTGCCATATGCACAGCATGTGAAACTAAGCAGATACAACCATCAGAAATGCTATTACGGTGAGTAATGCAGGTCATATTTATAATATAAAAAAAGGTTTAAATAAGCATTCTTTAAGAATCTTTATCTACTAGTAACATTCAATCAAAGTTTGGATTCAGTTATTAAAAGACAATATAACTTAGTAATTACTTTTCTTATGCTAACACATTTTCCAGCACACAGTGACTTCAATAAAGGTCAGTATAGCACTTATTTTCAGTTACCAATTCAGTTATTGAGTTGTTTAAACAAGGAAAGGTTAGACTAAGATTTAGAACATACTTTCAACAGTTTGTAAAACAATTACAATCTCCTAAAGTGAGGCCGGTAAACTTTTATCCTAGCAATAATAGTATCCACAATTATAACCTATGAGGGACCAAGTACTGCCAAAGCCAGTAGGTTCAGAGGAGTGCCTTTAGGGAGCTAGGACAGCCAAAGTAAATGGCCAAAGTCAATAGTTCTGATGCACTTTTTCTTAGATAAAGTCTTGATAAAGTTAGTAAGTTCAGAAGTAATCACAGTAACTCAAGTGAGCTACTTAGGCCAGTGCAGGTGAGTTGAGATCAACTCCACAAAAAGTACTTTGCAAGATGGGACGCACACTTATGGCTAAAAGGTGAACACCCCTAGCCCCACAGTACCTGTGATTCGAAGAAAAATGTTCCTGCTGATTTCCTCCTTGCTACAGCTTGGCAGACCCCCTTGTTCCTCGACTTTAGTCATGGTGACGAAAGGGAGGCCGTCTAGTTGGCTCATGCATCAGTACTCTGGAGAGGAAAAAACAAGAGGATGGACTAGTGGACAAAAAAAGAGAATAATGGGATACACAAAAGGTTTTCTTTTCCTTGGTTTTGATTTCTGAGCTTATTTTATTCAAAAACAGATCTAAAACAATTAAACACAATTTTCATAAAACATTGTGGCTCATTCATTTTCACGCATTCACAAACACACTTTCTTCAAACAAACTCTCACAATAATTTCTCTAAAAAAATGGTCTACATAAGGAAAAACAGTCATAAATCTGTTTCTTGGCACATTTGTGATTCATATAGAGAACTCCCTATTAGTTTAGGATAACAAAGTCTGTGTTGTATCTTTCTCACAGATTCTCACGTCGACACGTGTTTCAGTTGCTCTCCACGAGCATCATAAATAGTGCTCTCTATGTATGGCAACCTTCTTCAGGACAAACAACCATTTTTCTTATACCTATACTGACTTGAGCCACACCATCTGCAGACAATAAAATACATAAAAAGGCCAATCAGTTTTCTGTGTTCCCAACATTCCTTGTTTCAAATAATTTCATTACATATTAATATGTTGGATGGTTTGCTCTCAGAAAGTGAGCACCATCTCACTCACCTCCTGTCCAAAAGGCAAAGGAGGTGGAAGATGTGATCTTTTCAACTTCAGCACATCTCGCAATCGAAATGTTGAGGAGTTATATCCTCTGTTACCTGTTAAATGCAAAGGAAGTGACGATTATAACCTCCTTTTGTAATTGTACCTGATCACAAAATGTTCAAGTCGCTACAATTATTCAGATTTGTCACTTACTCAGAACTGAGTGTTCGCGTCTCGCACAATAGTTCTGTTTTTTTTTTCAGTGTGCAGGTTAGTAGGGCATGGAGTAGTCTGTAGATAATGAATGTACACTTGTTAGCTCTGCTTTTTGTGCAGGTTGGAATAGGCTCTCTCTCTCCCATCAATCTGTAACACATGTGCAGATTAGGGGGAGTCCATGTGCATGAATATAACATGTCACAACTATGAACAATTACCCTCAGTTTCCAATTTATCTGTGAGACCGTGCTCCTGATTGTGTCGGCAATTAACATTCTCTTAAAAATCATAGGATGACTTTGGAAACTGGGGCAGACACCTCTCAGTAACCGTTATAACTGTGCCATGTCCCGGCTAAGTATGTTATTCGGTAGCCTTACAAAAAAAACTCTGGGCAACCTCCTTACCACATCGCACAGATGTAAACCCGCAGTGATGTCACTATTCTCAGTGTACACAGGCATTCTATCTCATGCACTTGCTGTGTTCATTCATTGCGGCCATCTGTCGAGTTCTTATCTACGATTGATGCTATAAAAGTTATCTCAGATGTGCTCACCTACGGGCTCCCGTCCACGCTGCCTCTAGCTCTGCTATGTGCGGCGGCTCCAGAACATGCTATGCTCCGTTTCTCGTTGCGGATATACTGTGATTAGTCCGCGACTCCTCAAAATCATGGAAACAAAAAGAGGACTATTCTAGTAACGCCACTCCGATCCAAAAGTACACTCCTCTACTCCTCGAATTCATGGAAGTAGAAAGAGGACTCTTCTGGTAACGCTGCTTCGATCCGAAAACACAAGCCGTGGGCAGTATAGTTCATTCTTATCTCACAGGATATTAACATATTATCATTGGCTCCTCAGAGAAAGATCAAATTTGCTGTTAGTACATTCTGCATATCAAGTATTATTGATCTCCATTTCTTGTGATATTCTTATATGGCAGAGAGATAATTGGCAAGATTTACCTTTTATGGCACTAATCTATATTTAATCAAACCTGTATGCATGGTGGTATTACATTGCACACATGATTATAGCAGGGTATATCTTCCTAAGTGTTGATCTTGTTACATCTAAGGCCTATGTTGTCACTGGTCCACATATTATATATCTAGAGTGTGGAATAAGTATATCTGCTGTGAGCATTGTCTCCCACAGGGTATTATTCTGTCATGGTGTTTCACATATAAAAGATTAAATGATTCCACTCTACGGATAGGTTTAACCCTCTTTTTACCGTATCAGGAGTATGTATCCAGCATTGTTCTTTTAGATGTAATATAGTAGCCATGTCGCCACCTCTATTGGAGGGTTTTAATGCCTGTAATACAAACCAAGTCAGGTCTGTGTCTTTATGTCCATGTTTATTAAAGTGTTCAACAAGGGGCTTAACTGCCACCCTGTTCCGTATACACGACCTATGTTCCGAGATCCGTTCTTACCTCCCTGATTGTCTTACCCACATATAGTAGGTCGCATTGACATCTAATGATGTAAATGACATTCTTAGTTTTGCAGTTGGTATGTGTTCTAAGTTGCCATTTCACTTGTCTGTACTGGAACTCTGTTCTCGCTTCCGCCATAGGACATGCAACGCATCCGCCACATCTTTGATGACCAATAACAGGGGGCAAGCCCCATTGGTTCAGTATTGTCTGTGTGTTTTTTGGCTGAACATATGTATGTACTAATTTTTGGCCAAGATTTTGATTTCTTTTGAAGGCAAACCTAGGTCTCTTGAATAGAGTCCCTTGTTGTTTCACTAGGTCCCAATTATGGTTCAATCTTGTTACTCACGGGATTGAAAGTCGTGACACAGACTAATCGTTCCTCTTTTGGCTTAGGCTGATGAGTCAAGCACACATCTCGCCTAGTGTTTTTTTTGCCCTTTTCAAGTTATTTTTGACCAATTGCTTAGGATAGCCTCTCTCAAGCAGTCTATCCTGCAGTTGTTCAGAGTGTTCCATAAAGTCTTGATTGTTGCTGCAATTGCGGCATATCCACAAGAATTGCCCATAGGGCAAATTATACCTGAGGCTCTCCGGATGGAAACTGGAATAGTGCAACAAAGTATTCCAGTCTGTAGGTTTTCTGTACAATGTTGTTTCTAACTTCATACCTACCTTTCTAATTACTAAGTCTAGGAAACTCGCCTCCGATCGACTCCATTCCATTGTAAACTTAATATGCAGATCTTGTCTGTTTAGCCACTAGTGGAACGTTACCAAAGATTCGTCAGTACCTGTCCATATGATGAAAATATCATCAATGTACCTGTACCACCCTGTCAGATGTCGACACAATTCTGGCATGGTTTTTAATGCATTCTGGTGTCCTGATATAAACCTTTCTTCATAATCTGCCATATACAAGTTTGCCACATCTAGAGCAAAGGTGGCTTCCATACTCACACCTCTACATTGCTTGTATAGTTGTTGTTTGTGTAAGAAAAAGTTCTCAGTCATTGCCAGCCTGGCACATTCTAGTGTGAATGCTGTTGGCGGTTGGTGTGGTGTTTCCCGTGTATTCAGGTGTTTACCTAATACTACCAGCTGCTGGACCCACTAAAGAAATCATTCAACCATATAAGGGATAGTGGCACAGTTTCATCCGACATGGGGAAACTCAACTACAGTTCTAATACTCAAGCCGGGTAAGGACACTACGGACTGCACTAGCTACCGACCGATATCACTGCTAAATACAGACGCAAAGCTTTATGCTAAAATCCACGCAACAAGGCTTGCAGGGGTCTTGCCCAAAATAATCCATACTGACCAAGCAGGGTTTATAAGGGGGAGACATACCGAAGATAACATTAGGCAAGCAGTGGATATAATAGAGCTGGGAACCAGGACGGGACAAAGGTTTGGCATAGACGCGTTAGCTGCAAAGAGGGCGTTCGACAGCCTAGACTGGACGCATCTGAAATTGGTCTTACAGAAATTTGAATGCGACCCCCACCTTTATCAGAATGGTCTTGGCGAACTTTTTTCTCCTGTGCATGTCCTTCATAGTTAATGGGAAGCCTGCAGCCAAAATTTAAATATGTAGAGATACTCGACAGGGCTGCCTTCTCTTGCCCTTAATTTTTGCAATGGAACCTATAGCAGACATAGTAAGACAAGATCCGGAAATACGGGGGGTTCGCATGTGGAGGGATTACACACAAAATAGCACTGTATGCTGATGACATTGATTTTTCTTAAGGGCTCTAAGAGCACACTACCAAAAGCACTTGATAGACTACAAGAATTTGCTAGGATATTCGGGTTTACCATAAACTTCACTAAATCCAAGGCTCTGAATATCATGGAGGGGGAGATTGAGATTCTGAGTTCACAACACCCATTGATCTGGGAGGGAGAATCAATAGAATACCTGGGAATCCGACTAACAAAGGATTACAAAAGTCTGTATGGAGCGAACATAAAACCCCTTTGGAAACAACTGAGGGAAGGCCTGCATAGGTGGGACACCCAAGAGCTATCCTGGTTTGTGCGCATTGCGGCACTTAAAATGACCCTACTACCCCGATTACTATATGTGGTAAGCTCCATTCCAGTAGAGTCTCGTCCCCCCTCCTCCCCCCAAAGATATGCAAAGCGCTACAGAGAGACCTAATCCCCTTCGTCTGGCACAAGAGGAAACCCAGAATACAAAAGAAAATTCTAACAAGACCACCAATCCTGGGATCCCTGATATAGAAAGGTATATCCTGGCCGCACAAATAGCACCAATGATGAACTGGAAAAGGGAGGACATTTCAAATGGATGGGTGGGAATCGAACAAGGGGTGACCACAATCAGCTGAGAACAATACATGCGCTGCGGGTGGGAGCCAGGGGAGCAGAGGGCCATTTGCTAGATGCAACCAAGACGTCGCTGAAGGGATGGGATCGAGCCCTGAAAGGTGGATTACTACCCCGGGGTTGAGCCCCTTTACCCCAATGGCACACAACCAAGACTTTACTCCGGGCAAACTGACCCATTTCTGAGAGAATTGGGGTCAAACGCAACCGTTCAACTTAAGACTTCCTCCAAGGGGGGGAACCCATTACTATTCGAAGAATGCAAGCAGAAATTTGGAGTAGGGGAAATGGATAGATACACGTACATCCAGATCCGACACTGATAACACAAAAGGAGATTAAGAAAGCAGCCACTAGGACCCCGGTGGGCCTGGAACTGACGCTACACGAAGGGAACGAATCAAGGGCGGGATCTAGACTATACAGATTACTGGACAAAGCACAAGGGAGTGACACCTGCCCATGCATGGGCAATTAGGCAAGGGACCTGGGAGCTACCATCACAGAGGAAGAGTGGGGGCAAATCTGGAGAAGAACACATTCTCCAAATGCACAGCATTAGAGAGACGGCACATAAGATTTGTTTTAGGTGGTGCTTGACCCCCGATAGACTGCATAAAATGAACTCTAACTACCCGCCCATGTGCTGGAGGAACTGCAGCAGCAAGGGTGATCTATACCACATGTGATGGTCCTGCCCTAAGCCTACCCTGTATTGGAAGTAGTTCTTGGGGCATATAAAAGAAATTACGGGGACACAACTTCCAGCCATGCCTAAGGTGATACTTCTGGGTTCATTGGTCGAAGACATTTATGCGGCAACTGGCAACAACGCAGCTCTCATTACCCACCTGTTAATGGCAGCAAAGATGACTCTTGCCCAGGGCTGGAAAAATCCAGATGGTCCTATAATAGCATGCTGGTGGGTAAAAATGTGCAATGTGATGGCTATGGAGAAGGTAGGGGCCCTGAAGGACAGCAAGTATCTGAAATTCCGGGCAATATGGGACCCCTTCATCGACTTTGTCAGAGACAGAGAACCACAATACTTTAGGCCGAACTTGCTGAGAGCCATTCTACACTGAGGGGCAATAAACAAGGAGCAGGGAACCTCGAACCTGCGAACTATATAGCTTAACTGGACGTATTGAGGCCATCTGAGGGCAGAAGGACTGATCCATATCATACGGGAATGGGGAGGGAGGGGGAATGGGGCTGGGGTAAGTTTGTTGAATTGTTATGGTATGGGTGCTTATAAAGCACCCGCAGGCATCAGGGCGCTGATAACAAACATGTAATGGTCACATTTGGAATTAACGTCTGTCTCACCGGCAGAAGAGGCAAGTCTTCAAGCTCTTCCTAAACGTTTGATAGTTCTTTTCTAACCATAATTTAGGAGGTAGTTTGTTCCACTGTTGAGCAGCGCAAACAGTGAAGGATCTGCCCATGCCTGCTTTGAGCTTATATCTTGGCATGTTTAGCAGTCCTTTATCCGCTGAGCGTAGTTGTCTCAAGGGGCTATATCTTGGAAATTGTTTCTTTGGGCCTCTCCAAAGATACACTTGTGAATGATTGTCATTGACTTGAAGTTCACTGTCTTTAACTCTTAGCCAATGCAATGATTTCCTTGCCTCTGTTGTGTGCTCCCTAGTTTTTAGTTTCTTCACTAGACTCGTTATTTTCCATGACTTGACATCTGGGAATGTCTTATTTTTATTGCTCCCAACAACAATGCATTTCCGTAGTCTAGTCTGGATAGTACTATTGCTCTAGCTATAGTTGCAGAATTCTCTTTGCTCAGAGGGTCTAATGGCTTTAATGAGGCGTATATAGTATGAATTGTTTTTGTGTAAATAGTTGGCCTGAGCCTCTGAGCTCACCTGGGCATCTAACATCATCCCCAGGGTCTTAACCTTGCACGAGACTTGGATTTTGGCCTGTTTGATAGAGAAGAAATTATACTCCTCTCCCAGTTTGGCTCTGGCTGCGCTGGTTCCAAAGATCAAGAACTCTATCTTTGTGTTATTTAGGCACATCCAGTTTTGCTGCATCCACTGGTCTATTATGTGGTAGATTTCCGATATTTTCGCACGGTCTCTTATGTGATCGCCCTCTAGTTGTAATACAAGTTGCGTATTGTCGGCGTAATTTGTGAGAAAGACCCTGACGTCCTCCAACAGATCAGAGACTTGTCGTACATATGTTGAACAACAACGAAGATAGGCTAGCTCCCTGCGGTACACCGAAAATAATTGCGATAGCCTCGGAAAACATTTCCCCCCAGTGTGCTCTGGCTTGACGCTCCGCAAGAAAGGATATGAGCAAGTCTAAGGCAATTGGGGAGCATCTGGGTATTTATTTTAGTGCTTTTACTAGGAGCCGGTGATCTACCAGGTCGAAGGCTGCGCTAAGGTCCAACACATCAACATCCCAGTTTTGCCTCTGTCCACTAACTCGAGCATATGGCTTTGCAGGCCTAACATGGATGTTTCCGTACTATGGACTGCCTGAATCCAGATTGTTGTTGATGGAGTACTGCTTGCTCCTCTGTTTCTGTAATTGGATCGTAGCTATTTTGTCCAATATTTTAAGGACAAAGTTAGCATTAGTAATGGGACGTAGATTACCTGGGTCCTTGGTCAAGACCAACCTTTTTAACCAAAGGGGTAATTGTGACTTTTTAAATTTTCTTCGGTACTGAACCTTCTTTAAAAGATGCGTTAATTATTTTAACCAAAACAGGTGCAAATATTTCCTTATTTTCTCGTATAATTTTTGAAGGAAGTATATTTTTGGCGCATGTTGGTTTCATTTTGTTTAGTACCACCAGCGGTTCTGCTTCTGAGACTAATGTGAAATGAAAGGAATCAGTGACTCCCTGATTAAAACAGTCTTTCTCTTGCATGTTATAATCGAAGTTGGCTGAAAGCACTTAAAAGTCTCAATCAATAACCCTAAGGTTAAAGAATCAAATATGGTTACTGCAATTGTGTATAAAACATCTCTTGAGGCTCCTTGCCAACAGAAGGTTGAAACACTTGTGTATAGGCGCGTTACAAATACCATATCATATCATATCATTGTGTTTGTATAAATAGAGTTTATTAAAAAAAAAAAAGCGAGGGTTTTGGGGACTGAAGACCGAGTCGACCAATGGGAAGAACAACCAGATGAAGAAACAGTGAATGAAGCTTGCTACATCCTCCTGGACCTTTGATTTGCCCGGAGAAGCCATGCAAGCCGGCCAGTAGCTCCAGGAGTCTCCCCAGGACCCTCCAGAAGCAGGACGACCAGAGTTAGAGTCCCCTCTACAGAGTAAATGACTCAAGAAGTAAAGGAAGCCCAACCAGTGTCCAAGATCTGCGGTGGTGCTGTTTACTGAGCGCTGAAACCGCAACCTGCCGCTGATTTGAAAAGAGCCTGTAGCTGCCGCCGACATCCGAATTGCTGCCGCAGGAGCAGTCCTGACGTCCTCTCTCTTGTCCCCATGACTGAGGCCCTGAAACTCAGGATCTGCATCACTGCAACCAGACACAAGCCAGCTGGACCACTTTTCTAACCAAAGGTACTGTTCCGACTTGGGGAACTTACCGAAGTGTCTTTAGCTTTGCTCTTCTCAGTTGAGACTTGCAGGAGCTACTTTGCTAGAGTTGATTTCAGCTCTACCCTTCACAAGTGTAACAGCTTGTAACCCTACAGTGATTTTTCTTCAACAAACTCTCTAACTTTGTGCAAGACGTTATCTAAGAAGTGCCTCAGCTCCATAGACTGTGCTCCAATTCACTTTGGCTGTCCTGGCTCCCTGCAGACTCATCTAGTCCATTTGACTTTGGTATTTACTGTCCCTCAGAGGTGATAGCTTGCTTTTTAATTATTATTGCTGGGAAAGGTTATCTAGACTTCATTGGAAGATGTAAGTGCTCACATGCTCTGAGATCCCGTTTAACCTTTCATTGCTGCAAACCTCAGAATCTACCAAGTGTTGAGTGATATATAAATGCCAATACTGTCCTAGTTAGTGAAGTCACCTCAATGTGTAGGAAGTGTGTAAAAGCATCTCTAAAGAGTATCTGCTAGCGTTGTGTTGCTTCTAGAAAAGTATTTTAAAGTATATTTGATTGTTACATATAGTGCCCTTTTTCAAGAATGCTTATTTAAAAACTACTGTTCAATAAATACATAATTATTTATAACAACAACCTTGAGTGTAAGTTTTACTTGGCTACTTGTATTTGTGTATTTCATTGCTACAGCTCTACAGCTCACATTTACCCCTCTTGAGATAAGCCTGGCTGCTCAGTCACACTACCAACTTGTGTAGTACGGGCCTATACCAAAAGGTTTGTCACTTAATACCAAGAGGGTAAGGGTTGTTTAGTCTTCCACAGTGTTACTACATCAATTCTGAGAGTTTAACTCCCTCAATGGTTTAATTTGAAGGTTGTCCCCTCAGGAGAACGGGGAGAGACTCGCTCTCCTCATCTTGAGCAGAGTCTAAAAGCAAAGCTCCTAGTTCTGGTCTTGGGACACAGACCTTCAAACGATTAGTATGATAGACCCTAGCGCCCTCCTTGGGGTTTCCCAAGTCCACTAAATAATTTACCTCTCCATTCAAGTTTGCCTACAACCTTGAAGGGTCCAATCCATTTGTCCAGCAAGGCTGTCTGCCTTGTAGGAACCATAACTAATACTAACTGGACTGGAGTAAACTCTGCCATGTTGGCCTTCTGGTCATGACAATGTTTGACCAGGGACTGACCAGCTTTCATGTTTTCTGTTGCTTCTGTCATCATTAGCACCATCCTCCTCCTGAGGCCTAGCACATAGTCGGTGACGCGGACTGGCTGTAGGGAAGGAGCACTCTCCAACCCTTCCTTAATCGGGGCCAATGGGCCTCTAACTGGATGACCGTAGAGGAGCTCAAAGGGGCTCTTCTCTGTAAGCAAATTAAGGCATGGCAGTAGAAGGTCCCACTTTCTTCTAAGGCACCCATCATGCTTTTCGTTCTGTTAAACCTCTCTACCAACCCATTGGTTTGGGGATGTGTTGGGAAAGATTGTATGCAGTAACTCTGTGGGAGACTGCACCAGTCTTGTCCTCTTGGTATTGGGTAACCCACCTATCGGTATAGGTCTGTGCTACACAAGTTGTTAGTGTGACTGAGCAGCCAGACTTGTCTCAAGGCAGGTAAATGTGATCTGTAGAGCTGTAGCATCGAAATCCACACATACACGTATCCAAATAACACTTGGCACTAAAGGTTTTCTAGCAATGTAATTATTTAAGTCGGTTTTAAATAAGCATTCTTTAAAAAGGGCAATGTGCAACAATAAAAATACATTTCAAAATACTTTCTCAGAAACAAGTCTTCCTACACCCTGCGATGACTTCATTAACTTGGATAGTATTGGCATTTATACATCACTTTTTGTTCTGATAAATTCTGAAGTTTGTAGAAAGGAAACGTTAAGGGAGAGAAAAAGTTTAACAGGTTCTCAGAGCATTTGAGCACTTTCAAATCTTCCAATGAAGTCTAGATAAAACCTTTCCCAGCAATATTAGTTAAAAACCAATGTATCACCTATGATGGACAGTTGGAATCACTCAATGGGTCAGTCTGCAGGGAGCCAGCACAGCCAAAGTCAATTGGAGCAATGTCTACGGTGCTGAGGAACATGTTGGATAGCAAAAAGTCTTGCACAAAGTTAGAGAGTTTGTAGAAAATCACTGTTGGGGCACAAACTGTTAGGCTTGTTAGTGTCAGAGCTGAGATCAACTCTTCAAAAAGCAGCTGCTGCAAGTCTCAAGTGAGATAATGCAAGCTACAGACAAGAGGCAAGTACCCCTTAGTCAGCACAGTACCTTAGGTTAGAAGAAGAGGATCCAGCTGGCTTCTGTTCTGGTTGCGGGGATGCAGATCCTGGGTTCCTGGGCCTCAGTCGTGGGGACAAAAGCGAGGACGTCTGCAGGACTCCTACACTGCAGTTCGAAGGTTGGCGGCAGCTACGGGCTCTTTTCACTTCAGCGGTACTTCGCGGTTTCAGCTACTGGCAAATGGCACCACTGCGGATCTTGCACACTTGATGGACTTTCTTCACTCCTTGAGTCCAGCACTCTGTTGAGGTGACTCGAGCTTGGGTCATCCTGTTTCAGGATGCTCCACAGGATCTTCCTGGAGCTTTGGTCCGGCTTAAAGACGTTGCACTCGACTGACGATTTCTATACCCCTGGCACTCGACTCCAGAAGTAGCAAAGAAGTATAGCCAGTTGGGGAAGGTCCTCCAGCAAAGTTCATCTTGGGGTTAGTTGGTTGCACTAACCCAAGGTAAGAAGTCCTCTCCGGAGCTTCTCTAGTTGATTTGGAAAAGGAATTTCAGCACAGCAGCAGGGCTTCACCGGGCAAACCAATGGTACAGGAGTTGCAGTAGGTGTCCTCTTCAAGTTCTTCTTCGGTTCCTTTGTCCAGTGGTCGACTCTACCTTCCAAGCCAAAAGCCTTGCCTTTTATTCAGTTCTCTCCCATTAATTCCAGCCTAGCTGTCAGTCACCCAGCAGCAGGGTGGCTGTCCTTGTCGGACAGTCAGGCGGCCAATCACTACATAGTTCATTTGGGTCTCCTAGGAGACTAAGCACAGGGAGTTTCTGGCACCTCCCTCACTTCCTGCCCACCCCAGACACCCTGGGGCCAGAGGCAGGCTTCACTCGTGAATCCCACCAAAGGCAAAGCAAATAAAGGGACCAAACCTGGTTTGACGCGCAGAGTAAATCTCAAGAAGGACCTTTCCACAAAGAAATGGTGAAAAAAGAAGACTGGGGCCATTTTGACAAAAATTGCACCCTTGGGTGCTTTACTGCAGCTGCGAACGCAGCCCGCAGTAAATGCACACCACAGTAGTTAAGTGAGGAAAGGGTAACATTAGAATGTTACATGAGAAGCTAGACAAAGGGGATACTAGGTAACCCCTCCAGCACCCTATTGTAAGATAGAAAGATACAAATGTAAGTAAAGTCAATTTCACTTAACTGTTCTGGGAAACAGTCGTTTATCCCAGAGAATGTATTTAAACCTTGGAAAATCTGAAAGATTTCCCTGTGTCACTCTGTTAGGCAGAATTGGAGGCAGTACCCTCTGGGAACAGCACACACAATTAGGACTACAGGTGTAAGCAAAAACCAACGTTTGGTATAAGTCTGTACCACACACTTTTGGTAGCGAGCTGAGCAGGTAGGCTTATCTCAAGAGGGAATGTGAGCAGTAGAAAAAGTTGCACAGAAGTATCAAAATCACAGTGGTTCAAGTAGACACTTACACTCAAGGTTTCTTGGTTAAAAAATACTTATATTTATTTACACAGTCATTTAGAAAACCTTCTTTAGTAGAAATCAACTGAATATTAAACATCAATATACTACAGTATCAAGCTCTAGGTTATAAACACAGTTTGCGCTCCCCTGAAAAAGGAGCCCAATGGCACTTCAGTACTTTTAAATAGGAATAAAAAGCAAAAGTTTGTACTAAGGGTTAGAAAACACTTCTTTTAAATAATGCAAAGGTTCAATATAGCAGGAGGGTCAGATCAATCAATAGGCCAGGCCAAAGTCAATAGTCTAGTGTTCTTGGATAGGACAGCACGAATGGAGAAGTCTTTGTAAAAGATTTTAGAAGTAGTTCAGATGCTAAAGAAAGATATGCTGGGTCACAAGCTGATTAGGCCTGCGAGTTGGGAAAGTTTCACAAACTTCCACTGCGAGAGTTAGGATCTCTCAACCGTATGGCACAGTACTTTAAAGTGGAGCAAAAAGATGCAGCTAAAGACGTTGGTTACTAGCAGGTCCTGCAGGTCTTGCTGTTCCTCACCCTCAGTCGTGCAGACAAGAGGGAGGACGTCGGGGGGACTCCTGCACTGCAGGGGATCGTCGTCGAAGCAAACAAAATGGCGTCACTTCAGTTCAAGTAGCTGTGGCTTCCAAACACAAACTGGTGTCCTTCCCCCTGGTTAACCTTAACCATCTCTGAGAATGGTATCCAGGCGTTTGCTGAGTTGATTGGTCCCACCAACTCAAAGGAAGAAGCCGTCCTTGAAGGACCTTCTCTTGCGGTTGGAGATCTGACAAATCGGGGTTGCAGCAGGTCTTCACTGGGCAAACCAAGGGTCCAGTGGTTGAAGCAGCTGTCCTCTTCTAGCTCATCTTCAGTTCTTTCGTTCCAGTGGTCGACTCTGCCTTCCAGTCCTGGAGACTCGCCTCTTAAACAGTTTTCTCCCATTCATGCCAACGTAGCTGCCACTCACCCAGCAGGGTGGCTGTCCTTGCCGGACAGTCAGCCAGCCAATCATGTCAGAGTGCATTAGGGTCTCCTAGGAGACCAAGCACAGGGAGGTTCGGGCACCTCCCTCACTTCCTGCCCACCCCAGACACTCAGACGCCATGGGTGGACTTCAGTCCTGAAGCCCGCCAAAGGCTCACGAACAAAGGGGCCAAACCTTGTTTGACGCGCAGAGTTGAACACCAGAAGGAACTTTCCAAAAAGAAACAGTGAAAAAAGATGACCGGAGTCTGTTTTTGCAGAGGGGTCTTGGGCGCAATATTGAAAAACATGGTGGCCCCGATTTTTAGCTACCGGTGTTCGCGGTCAGGAAAAATCATGGTAGTTCGTTATAAAACCACTGCCGCCAGCCATTTGAATGGGAAAGGGTAGCTTTTGACTGCTACAAGAGCATTTAGACATAGAGGATACTAAGTAACCCCTCCAGCACTCTATAAGAAGATAGTTTGTGCTGGGTCTATGAATTTAAAAATTCTAGTAAAGTCAATTTAACTGTACATTTTCTACGAAACAGTAGTTTATCCAAGTGAATGTATTTAAATCTTGGGGAGTCCAAAGGACACCCCTCTGCCACTGCACTAAAGGTGGTGTGTGACACAACAATAAACAGATGATGCCTATGGGTTTATCTAAAACTCCATAACCAAAGAGCACAAGAGTAAAACACACATCAAAATTCCTGAGAGAGTGGTGGGGAAAAAAGGCTCACTCTCTCCAGGGGGAAAAAATCAAGTCCTCAAAATCCTGCAAAGTTGCTGGGGGGGTCTTTAAGGGGAAGGGAAATTAGCACATTTCTGAGAATTCTCCCTAACACTTGTATGGGAGCGAGGGGCCCTCAGGCCCCCTCGCGTCGTACGCTCCTCAGTACAAGGCTTGGACCACGTGCCTCTGGTAGTGGGATTGCCCCTTGCCCTTATGTAAAGTTAACCACGGTTGACTGCTACATAGACGGGACTACTGAGCAGGACACGGGGCATCCATCTTTTGTGCCCCCTTTCGACTCCATCTTGGGTAAACAGGCCTCACTGCGATAGTACAGCAATGCTTAGCTTCCCTTCCACCGCGGCAGCCAAGGACAGACACACACACGAGACGCGCAGGCAGCTGCTTGGCCCCCACCCTTGCACTCCCCCTGCGAAGGAAAGCTCTGCGTTTCCATTCTCACGCTGAAGCTGGAGAAAGTTGTAACACTCAATATGCTACAGTTTTCTTCCTCTGAGATCACTGTTCGTCTGAGAACCAGCATGTGAACCAGGAGGAGCTAAGCACTTTCTGCTCGATTCATCCTCATAAACGTGCAAGCCACCCACCCCCATTAGAACAATTTATTGCCATCCTGACCCTGCACCCCCTGTAAGGTATTTCTTTCAAGTGCCAGACCCTCACCTGTGCTGCGAAACCCACCCAATACACTCCTTACTAACCTTAAGCATTTTTACTACTATATATGTTTTTACTTATACTATTGAGTTTGAAACCTAGGAAAAGATGCGAAACACAGGCTGATTTTTCTACATGCACAATAAGGTCAAGGCCTCCAATTAAAGCCACGAATGACCCAATTGTACTGACAATAATCATTGTGTGTGACTTATGTAGAAATGTGACAAGTAGCATAAAATGTTTTAAATAATTTGTTATTTAGTGTGTAACATATTAGCTTAGGTAGTGACTACAGTGACCGGACCATAACCTGTGTGGAGCACAAGATGTTTGACGTCCGTCATCTCGTCAGCCACTCAGCCAACCAGGAGGAAGAGATGCCACCCACACCTACAGCACCACACCGCCTGGCCAATCGGGTCCATTTAGCATTTTTTGTTAGATTTACTTCAATTAATATAAATATAAGTGTGATGTAATGAGGGGTTAGAGGGTTTTTTGGGTTATTTCCTAGCTGGAGAAATAAACCATCCTTTGAACTCTTGCAGCCGGGTCTCAGTGCCTCTTTCCCCGACAAGGGGTTGTGTCAGCTATTTTATTTTCTCTCACACGTAGTAAGCCGGGGAAAGGCACCTACACACTCTGCACTGAAGGTGCTGTGTGACACAATGTAAAATATGATTTCTATGGAGTTTGTCAGACTCCACACCCAAAAGAAACAGAGTTCAAAATCACATTAAAATACACGAGAGAGTGGGAAAAAGACTCTCTCTCTAGGTTAAAAAAATCAAGTCCTCAAAATCCAGCAAAGTTGCTGGGGGTCTCTAAGGCGGAGGGAATTAGCACATTTCTGAGAATTCTCCCTAACACTGCCATGCCAGACTGGAGCCAGAGGTGGGTTTCAGTACTGAATCCCACCAAAGGCAAAGCGAACAAAAGGGTTATAAATCTGGTTTGGTGTACAGAGTAAACCCCAAGGAAGACCTCATAAACAAGAAATGGCAAAAAAGATCAGGGCCATTTTGACACAATGGTCACCCATGGGTGCTACACTGCAGCTGAGAATTCAGCCTGCGGTAGAAAAGCACAATGGTAGGAAAATGAAACAAACCACTGCCACCAGCCAGTTAAAGTAGTCGGGGTTAGTTAGGAAATGTTACATCAGTAAGTAGAAAAAGGGGCTACTAAGTAACCCCCCAGCACTCCACATAAGATGGGGTGTGCTAGATCTATTTAGAGAACAGCAAAGTCGAGTCAATTTCACTTTACTATTCTTCAGAACAGTAGTTTTCACAAGAATAGGTAGTTACACCTTAAGAGAAATCCAAAGGACTTATCTGTGACACTGCACTGAAGGTGCTGTGTGTCACCATACAAAAAGAGATGCCTATGAAGTTTGTCAGACTCCAAAAACAAAGTCCAAATCAGATCAGAAATATATGAGCGAGTGAGAAAAAGGTCTTGCTTACTCCAGGGTAGAAATTAAATGTACTACAGTCCAGCAAAAGCGTTGGGGGTCTCTAAAGTTGAAGGGAATTAGCACAGAAATTAGAATTCTCCCTAATAGGATGGTAGGGTGTTGAGAACTTGTAGGTCACTCCAGTTTTTCCACATGATCTGCATGTAGTGGGACATAAAATGTGACCCCCTGTCGGAGATAACTTCCTTAGGAAACCCCACCCTGGTAAAAATACCAAGGAGAGCCTTAGCTACTGCTTGGGCAGTAACAGTTCTCATAGGTATTGCCCCACGGTACCTGGTAGCATGCTCTATCACAACCAATATAAATTGGTTGCTTGAGGTGGTTGGAGGGTCTAGGGGACCAACAATGTCGATCCCTACCCTCTCAAAAAGAGACTCCCCCCACTGGGAAGGGCACTAAAGGTGCCACATTCTTGGAACCACTTTTGCCAGAGGTCTGGCAGGTGTGGCAGCTCCTACAATGTTTGTCAACATCTGCACCCATCTTGGGCTAGTAAAAGTACTGAGGAAGCCTCTCTTTGGGCTTCTTGGAGCTCAAGTGACCTGCCAGAGGAATTTCATGTGCTGGTTGTAGGAACTTAGGCCTAACCTCCTGAAGTACTACCAGTTGCCTGAAGCACCCTGGGGTTGACTCTGTAGGGTCACTGTAGAGGATTTCATCCTCCCAGTTGAGTCTATGCTTCCCTGGCTCTTGCCCTTCCAGCTGGGAAGCTGCCTGTTGTCTCAGACCTTCGAGAGAGGGACACTCTGTCCACTGCTGAAAACTGCCCTAGAGGGTCCACCTTCTGCAAGTAAAATGTGCAGCTCCGGATGGTCTCTAGGATTCAGATATCCTATGCCGCACGGAAGGCTCTCCTCCAGTTCTGTCTCACCAGTCACTGAATTTTCAGGAGTATGTTAGGCAAGATTGATTACAGTAACCCTGTAGGAGACTACACCAGCCTTGTCCTCTTGGTAATAGGTAACCCACTGTTATGCAAAGTTTGAATGCAGTACCCTCTGGGAACACTACAAACAACTATGAGTACAGGTATACGCAACCCAACCTTTGGTATAAGCTTGTACTACACGGTTTTGGTAGCGTTTTGAGTAGCCAGGCTTATCTCAAGAGGGGAAATGTGAGCTGTAGTGGAGTTGCACAAAGATTTGCAGCTACAGGTATTCAAATAAACTCTTACACTTCTTGCATAAGCAATTAATAATTTATTGGAGGGAGCAATAGAATAGTAACACACAAATATACTTCAATACTGTACACTCTGAGTTTAAGGATCAGGCAAGGCCCTTTTGGGATAGCCCACAGGCACAACCTACACCCACTGGTGACTTCAGTAACAAGGGTGCTGGGGACATTAATACCTTACTGGTGGCATACAGAATACTCTCAATAGTTTGTAAAAGGCAAAGCTTATTAGAACACAGGAAATTACAAATATTATTAAGCAGGGTAAATACTTTCAGATAACGAGAAGAGTCATTCAATTCAATACGATAAGCCAAAGTCAATGGGCAAAAGTCTTTGTATAGGATGCAGCACTTCGGGTAAGTAATCGGAAAAGTCTTTGCACAAGTTCTTAGGAGTTTTTGATAAAGAACCAAATGTAGGGCCACAAGCTGATAAGACTTGTGAGTTGCAGAAGTTACAAGCACTTCCACAGTAAGAGGCAAGTTCTCCTAGGCTAGTTTTACAGTACCTTAGTAAAGAAGAAAAAGATGCAGCTGAAGACTTCTGTTCCTGTACAGCCCTGCAGATCTCACTGTTCCTGGGCCTCAGTTGTGGGGACAAGAGGGAGGACGTCAGGAGTCTCCTGCACTGTATTGGCACTTTACTTTCAGTGGCTGTTTCACGTTTCAGCTCCTTGCGGTACAACAAATGGCAATAAGCGCGGTTCCTGGTTGTCAAGGTGGACTTTGCTCACATCTGAGGTCCTGCACTCAACTGAGGGGGGTCAGGCTTGGTCAGTCCTGCTCCGTGGGAGTTTGGAGGATCTTCCAAAAAGCCTTCGGCCAGCTTACAAGCAACGCACACAATCTGGTGTCCCTTTCCCTGGCTCTACGGTTTCCGGTAGCACTCTGAGGAAAGGCAACCAGCTCCGAGATGGGTGCCCAGGTGGCTTACTTGGGTGTTGAGTGGTCCCACCAACTCAAAGGGAGTCAATGCGAACTTGGCGATTCAGACCTGCAGCAGGGCTTCACCGGGCAAACCAACAGTCTAGGAGTTGCAGCAGGCGTCCTCTTCAATCTCTTCTTCAGTTCCTTTGTCCAGTGGTCGACTCTGCCTTCCGAGCCAAGAGACTCGCCTTTTATTCAGTTCTCTCCCATTCATTCCAGCCTAGCTGCCACTCACCCAGCAGGGTGGCTGTCCTTGCCTCACAGTCAGCCAGCCAATCGTCAGAGTGCATTTGGGTCTCCTAGGAGACTAAGCACAGGGAGTTGTGGGCACCTCCCTCCCTTCCTGCCTACCCCAGACATTCTGCAGCCAGAGGCGGGTTTCACTCCTGAAGCCTGCCAAAGGCGAATGAACAAAGAGACCAAACCTGGTTTGGCGCGCAGAGAAAACCTCTAAGAACCTTTCCACAAAGAAACGGCGAAAAAAGACCACCAAGTACCCTTTTAACAAAGGAGGCTCAGCGCCATTTTGAAAAACATGGCTCCTGCGATTTAACATTACCGGAGCTGCGAACAGTTCGCGGTCGGGTTAAATCATGGTGGTTCATTGCAAAACCACTGCCACCAGCCATTCTGAGAGGAAAGGGTAACGTATGAATGCTACATGAGTAACTAGACCTAGGGGATACTAGGTAACCCCTGCAGCACTCTATTGTAAGATAGGGTGTGCTGGGTCTAGAATTGTATGGGACTAAGTGAAGTCAATTTCACTCCACTGCTCTTTGAAACAGTAGTTGATCCCAGAGAAAGTATTTAAACCTTGGGAAATCTGAAGGACTTCCCTGTGGCACTGCCCTGAAGGTGCTGTGTGACACAATGGTAAAAGATGATGCCTATGGAGTTGGTTAGACTCCATAACCAAAAAGAAAGTGTATAAAATCACAGTATAATGCATGAGAGAATGGGGAAAAAGGGTCTTGCTCTCTCCAGGTTAAAAGAAATCAAGTCCTCAAAATGCAGCAAAGTTGCTGGGGGTCTCCAAGGTAGAGGGAATTAGCACATTTTTGAGAATTTTCCACAACACCCACCTATTGATATAGGTCTGTACTGCTCAAGTTGGTAGAGTGACCGAGCAGCCATACTTATTTCAAGAGGGGTAAATGTGAGCTGTAGAGCTGCAACAATGAGATTCAATATTACAAGTATCCAAATAACACTTATACTCAAGGTTTTCTAGTCCAATAATTATTTAACTGCCAGTGTTAAATAAGCCTTCTTTAAAAAAGAATTATGCAACAATAAAAATACACTTCATAACACTTTCTCGGAGTTCAGATAAGCAAGTGGATACCCTTTTGGGATGCCTCACACACACTTCCTACACCCTGAGGTGACTTCAATTACTAGGTCAATGTTTAATATTAATATATCACTTTTTGTACTTAATACAAATCTGAGTTGGTGGAAAAGGTTAGGGAAGGTTCTCAGAGCATGTGAACACTTTTCAAACTCCCAATGAAGTCTAGATTAGATCTTTCCCAGCAATACAAGTTAAACTTATGTACTACCTATGAGGGTCAGTTGGAACCAAAGTCAGTGGGTCAGAAGAGTCTGGAGGGAGCCAGGACAGCCAAAGTCAATTTGAACAATGTCTAGGTAGCTGAGGCACTTCTTTAGATGGCACAAAAGTCTTGCACAATGTTATTAGTTTGTAGTAAAAAGAATCACTGTTGGGCCACAAGCTGTAAGGCTTGTGAAGGGCAGTGCTGAAATCAACTCTGCAAAAAGCAGCTACTGCAAGTCTCCAATGAGAACAAGCAAGCTACAAACACAAGAGGTAAGTACCCCTTAGTCAAGACAGTACCTTAGGTTCGAAGAAGAGGATCCAGCTGGCTTCTGTTCTGGTTGCAGTCTTGCAGATCCTTGTTTCCTGGGCCTCAGTCATGGGGACAAGAGGGAGGAAATCTGGAGGACTTCTGCACTGCAGTTGGAAGGTTGGTGGCTATGGGCTCTTTCCAGCTCAGCAGCACTTTGTGGTTCCAGCACCCGGTCACTAGCACCACCGCAGTTCTTGGACACTTGATGGGCTACCCTAGTTTCTGGAGTCCCGCACTCTGGTGAGGTGGCTCGGGCTTGGGTCGTCCTGCTTCAGGAAGGTCCTCAAGATATTCCTGGAGCTTTGGTCCGGCTTAGACGATGCACTCGATTCTGGTTTTCCTGACCCTTGGCACTCAGTTCCAGCAGCAGCGAAGAAGTACAGCCAGCACTGAGAGGTTTTCCAGCAGAGTTTGTCTTGGAGTCAGTTGGTCCCACCAACCCAAGGGAAGAAGTCATCCGTTCCGGGCTTCTCTAGTCGATATGAAATTGGAGCTTCAGCACTGTGGCAGGGGTTCACTGGGCAGTTCAACGGTCCAGGAGGGTGTAGCAAGCTTTTCTTCCAGTTTCTTTTGTCGGATGTTTCTTCCAGAGGTCGACTCTGCCTTCTGTTCACAAGACCTCGCCTTTTATGCAGGTTTCCCCCATTCATGCACATCCTAGCTGTCACTTACACAGCCAGCCAGCCAATCAGCACTGGGTGCAATCAGGTAACCAAGGAGAATAAGGACAAGGAGTTTTGGGCACCTTCCTCGCTTCCTGCCCTGCCAGACACACTAGAGCTAGAGGCGGGTTTCAGCGCTAAAACCCGCCAAAGGCAAAACAAACAAAAGGGTTAAACCTGGTTTGACACGCTGAATAAAACCCAAGAAAGACATCACAAGCAAGAAATGGTGAAAAAAGACTGGGGCCATTTTGACAAAATGGGCAGCCATGGGTGCATTATTGCAGCTGAGGATTCAGCCGGAGGTAAAAACGCACAATGGTAGGAAAATTAAACCACCGCCACTAGCCATTAACAGGTGTGAGGGTAACATAAAAAATGTCACATGAGTGAGTAGGAAAAGGGGCTACTAAGTAACCCCCAGTACTTCCACATAAGATGGGGAGTTCTGGACCTACATAGGAAAAACAGGTAAGTAAAGCCAATTTCACTTTACTACTATTGGGAACAGTAGTTCACACAAGAGAAGGTATTAAAACCTTATGAGAAATCCAAAGGACTTTACTGTGACACTGCACTGAAGGTGATGTGTGTCACAGTACAAAAGGTAGATGCCTATGGAGTTTGTGAGACTCCAAAAACAAAGAGAAACGGAGTCCAAATCAGATCAAAAATACTTGGGAGAGTGAGAAAAAGGTCTTCCCTTACCTGCAAGAAGTGCTTCGGCTCACCTAGACTTTTGTCCAATTGACATTGGCTGGCCTGCCTCCCTGAATGACTCTTCTTCCATCAGTCTGTGTTTTTACCTTCCTTCCAGGAAACGGTTAACTCACTTTGCATCGGGGGTTCAAAAGTACTTACCTGCTTCAGATTATTTGTGTGACCTCTGTTTTATTCTAAAACCTCTTTACTTTGACACTTGTCTCAGTATTGTGCTAAATGTTCCAGTGATATGTTAATGTCCACAGTGTCCTAGTTATTAGTCACCTGATTGTGTACCATCCCAAATGGGTACTTGCTTATTTAGAGAAACTAAGAATGTGTATTTTGGAGTGCATTAGTGGGTTAGCCAGGGAGGATAGCTCAGCAGCAACGTGCTCGCCTTGGAAGCAAGATGACACGGAGCAACACAGGTTCGATCCCCAGATCTGCACTTAGAAACCTCTGGGTATTAAGTGCGTTATAAATAACCTATCATATCATTACTGTTATATTGCTGCCTTGTGAAGAAGGCTTATAACTGACTGTTAAATAATTAACAATTGTTTAATCAAGACATCTTGAGCGTAAGAGTTTATTTGAATACTTGTCACTGTAGATCTCTGTGTAACACTACTGCTCACATTGACCCCCTCTTGAGATAAGCCTGGCAGCTCAGCCACACTACCAACCTGTGTAGTCTAAACTTACACCAAATGTTGGGTTCCTATTGCCGGGAGGTGAAGATTGCTGTAGTGGACCCTTCACCCAGGTGATCCTCCTGGAACTGGATCCAAAAGCGATGGCCGTGTCCTGGCCACTTGTATAACAAGTCCATGAGGACTAGCGGGTGAGACCCCCTTTGGTTTCTCACACCTGGGACTGGAGCTCTTTAAGGGGTTCTCCTTTGCCTTCCCCTAGGGTTAGTTGCTTCTTTCTGTACCTGTGGGATAGAAGTAGTACTTAGCTTACTTTAACCCATAACCGCCACTTACAAGTGGACTTAACTCGTTGATTACTGTGGGAGAACATTGAAAACAAAAATGTGCAAAAGTCCAGGGAAGTACTAAAAGGGCTGTTCCTTTGACTGTTGGGGAGAATTTTCATTTGTGTGCCAATTCCCTTTAACCTTAGAGACCCCCAGGTCTTTGCTGGACTCCGAGCTTTAATTTTTACACCTGAGTGGGACCTTTTTCTCACCTCGTGTGTTTTCCTGACTATGATTTTCTATGTTCCTTACTGTTTTATGGAGTCCGGTAAACTCCATAGACATCTGCTTTTGCATTATGACACAGCACATTGTGCTGACCCAGTTTTCGAATCGACAGGGAAGACCCGTAACGGACGATGACTTCCCTTAGGCTGGTGGGACCAACGAGCCTCGACACAAAATCTATTTTGACGCAACCCCCGACTTGATTGGACTTTCCAAGGCTGCAGAAGCTCAATACCCGGAGTACCTCGACCACTTATGAGTGCATCGTCTTCTGAAGTCCGAATCCGGCCAGAACTTCGTAGGCTTCCAGAGGCAAGAAATCTGCATCCAGAGTCTTCTCACCAGAGTCCAGGACCGGGGATCAAGGAAATTCTAACCAGAGCGTTTACTTCTTCTTTGGTGCTGAGAGAAAGGCGGCAAAACAAAGAGCTGCTGAATCAAAGGAAATCTATTGTTGCGGAGTCCCTCTCTCGAGTGCTGCCGAAGGAGCCCGCCAGACGTCCTCCCTTTCGTCACCACGACCAAGGAACAAGAACAATGGTCTACTACATTGCACTGCGAAGGCAACCAACTGGAACAACTTCTTTATTTCAAAGGTACTGTGGGGGTTGGGGTGCTTTATGGTTTTGCCATTTGGCGTGCTTCCTATGTTTGGCAGTGCGATTTAACCCTATACTAAGTTGACCTCAACTTACCTCCACTGGTCTTGCAGCCTCTGCTTTCTAAAGGTGACTCCTCTTGAGTTGCTTTGATTTCTGTTTTGAACACTGACTGTTTAAGAACACTTTTCTAAGGAGAGAATCAGAAAATGTGTCTTTGGCTGTCCTGGCTCCCTAAAGGCCTCCTTCTGAACCTATTGGCTTTGGCAGTGCTTGTTCCCTTACAGGTTTTAATTAATGCTGGGATAATTGACTGCCTGCATCCCTTTTGGAGAATCTCACTGTTCTTATAACCTATCAGTCTGTTCTGATTTAACCTAAACCTTTCCTTCCTTAAGCGACTCAATATTGCAAAAGTGATACTATATGAATGCTGTACTGACCTCAAATGACATCACCTCCGGGTACTGGAACATGTGTAACATATGAATGAATTACTCACCTGCTTTATTGTTCACTTCTTGAATTGAATCCTAACTGGGGATTGATGTTGCAACTAATTACTGCCTTTTAAAGAACGCTTTATTTATCTGTGTATAAATAAATAATGTATTATAACTTTAAGTCCGTTCGTGTTTACTTGGATACTTATGTTTACTGATTTCATTGTACAGCTCTACAGCTCACATTACCCCTCTTATGATAAGCTTGACTGCTCAGTCACACTACCAACTTGTGTAGTACAGGCCTATATTACAAGATGCGTTACTTAATACCAAGAGATGAGTATTGTGTAGTCCCACACTAGTTGAACTGCACCAATTCTTGCCTAACATGGACGTGAATAGTTTTCGTGGTTTCCCCATTTGCACTTGCAGTTTTACACCAAAGACTAGAATTGTAGTAGTTACTCTTGATTTACTGCAGAATCTAATGTACTAAATCCATGCGCTACTGCCATATAAATGTTTTAGGATACTCTCTCTAACTGTGGTAACCTTGTTTCCATTAATTTCGAGGTGTGTAATGAGACTAGGTAGATCTGGGGATGCTAAAGTCTAAACCCCACCCCCTAGGAACATACAAACGTATATGGTTTACCTTTTTCTAACCTGTTTTTACTTTATATAGTAGAGGTTGTGTGGAATATTTGGACTGTTCTTTTATTGGCTTTGTGGTTTCTAAACATGGACTCGGTATTGTGTGCCTCTTGTAACTATGGATCCCTTTCTCGTTCCACCCTTTAGCGTTGTAATGTACTGAGTTTATCAGGTAATGTTTATACATTTAGTTATAGGAGTTGGAGATACCTAGGCCCTTTGCTGCTTGTATACATGCACTACTTCGGGGTAATTGGTGTATTACAGCTCAAGTACTAAATTGAATATTAGGTAAGATTTTCATAGAAATGATCAATCTTCCTGACCTGGGTCAACCCCAGAACTTTTTTGCTTTACTGGTGGATTATTTTTCCTTAATACCTCTGTGAGTGGGAACCTTTTTCCAGACTCACAGAATCTTTTACTCTTTTTATGGGTGTCATTTTATTGACTCTCCATAGTGTCTTTTGATAGTTATCCTCTTTAACAACTTATTGGCAATACGTGTCTGTTGTTGCTGGGTTGCCATAGGGGCTCTCCTTTTAACTTTCATTTGCTAACCATGAGAGAACTACAGTTCCCAAGGGTAGAAAGGATCTTTGGAATGCTGGGGAGATACAAATATCCCATTTCACACTGAAACTGTAACTATTATGTTAAAGGGACAAGCGTACCTTCAATGGCTGGTGGCAGTGATAACTTTTATTAATTTGGTGCACCTTAAATGTGGGCTGTGTTCAGAGCTTTTTCCTTCGGTGGGAGTCCCCTGGACTCCCAGCCCATGCTCCATTCTGACTGTGAAGGTAGGAAGCGAGTGAGGAGTCCAAAACTCCACGGCCCTTCGTCTTCCTCCTTGCCTGAATGGGGACAAATCCCAATGCGGGGCTGGCTGTCCTCATTGGACACCCAGACCGCCCCTTGTAAAATTCAGGGAGAGAATGCAGAATTTATGTTGTAGTTCCTGATAAATACTGCGAAGCTGGAGACAAGTCGGCCGCTGCAACCGAAACCGAAGAGGATGATGAAGGAAAAGCGGCAGAGACTATTTCCAGCAACCGGAGAGCCCGCTGTGTAACTTGTGCCTGCTGTAGCCCTTCCTTCCAATCGACCTGGGGACTCTGAAAACGTTGTCCTTGACCCAGAGCCTGGTGAGACCCACTACACTCAAGAAGACCTGCATTTTGAGCCATCCAACGCGTTGCTGCGACCTTGCGTTGCTGCAATACCCTGGGACCTTGAGCCACTGTGCGGTGCACAGTCTTCCGAATTCCAAATCTCGCTGAAACTTTTGTGGGCATCCTGGTGGATCTCCAGAGACACAAATAGAGTCCGAAAAGTCCCCTCAACAAAGTGCTGGACCTTTTGTAATGACGAGAATTCAACCACAATTTTCTGTCTTCCTCTGTACCCCCTGAAAAGGCACTGAATCCACAGAACCGCATTCAGCCGCGAAAAAAACCTTGCCTAGAGCCTTCTCCAATAATCCCTTCTGGAAAGTCCCTTGCAAGGGGATTTCTGTTTAGCTGTATTTTCTATGATTGGGAGGTCTCTTTTCCAGTGCACCCAGTCCCTCTGCAAGAATCCTACTCGGGTGTCTTCTGTGAAGCCTCTGGACCCTCTTCTAACCCTAGAAGTAAAGTACTCACCTGTTTGCCCAGTCTTCCTAAGGAACGCTGACTTTTTCTACTTATTCTGACACTGTTGGTCACTAGTCCCTAGTGACCCCCCTTCTACCACTCATGATCCAAGAACAAGGGAAGGACTTTTAAGGGATTGGGCCTTTTGCCTAGAAAAGAAAATAAGTGTTTAATAGTTAGTTACTTGTAAAGAGTTGGTTGGTAACTGTAACTCTAAGAGTTACAAAAAAGACACCTATAAAAGTGTATCGAAAAAGCCAAATCTAACACTATAGAGCTATTCAGAATACTAAAAAAATTGGAATCCCCTGCTTCCCCACCCGACACCTGTACCAAAGATACTACCTGGTGTACCAATATTCAAAAGGTGCTTCTTGGGAAAATAGCTTCTCTCCAAACTAAAATAAATGACAAAAAAACCTGTCTGCAAATTGACCCGCAACCTAAAACCACTATGGTCAAAAACAACCCCAATCTTGACTAACTGAAACCATTCAGCTTTTCACCCCTTTCTATCGCTGAGGTTGAAAATATTAACCTCAAACCTTCTAATTGTCAGGGTGACCTATGCCCTATTAAGGAGGCCTCTCATGATCTAGCTCCTTTCATTACTACTCTCATAAATTCCTCATTTAGCTCTGGGATTGTCCCTGACAACCTGAAGGACGCCTGGGTCATCCCGCTCCTAAAAAAAACCATCGCTGGATGCAAATATACCAACCAATTGCAGGCCCATCCCTATGGTGCCATTTCTGCTAAAAATTCTTGGCAAGCCTTGACGTCGGAAGCAGCCAGTGATTGTACTCTGTTACTTTGTTACGAGCGCTGGAGCGGCTTGACGTGAATCATCACGGCAACAGGTCCGTGACTCTAACCGCAAGGCTGCGGGAGAGTACAGCGTTGCCGAAGGAAGCTGAAGGGAAGCGCTGCCGAAGCCCCCTGCGAGCCCCCGCTACCCCCAGTATACTGATATTTACATCAGCGGCCCCCCTGCACGTTGCTTAGGGGTTGGCAATCGGCGGTGGGCCCTCGGCGGATATACGCCGCCAAACCGCGATACCACGGCCCGGAATTACGGTGGCCCTGCGCTCGGATCAGAGGCTACAGAGGGCTTCATGGGCTGTTTAAGGAATCGCAGGAAAGCGGAGAAAGGCGGAGGGCGGCTCAGAGCAGTGAAATCTGCTTATTAGCAGAAGCGCCCATGCGAGGACTTGGCACTTGGTAAGATCCATTTTAAGGAAATCCGGCTATTCTTTTCCTTTCGCTTCTGGGCTGTTTTGATTTGACCTTGCTAGGTCCAAGGTCCTATACTGGAAGGACCTAATTTTGCATTAGGTCTGGAGGCTTAATTATACTCTGACCATATAAGGTGACTGTAGGTCACCCTTGGAATTTGGCCTCACACATTACACATAAGCTGTTCCCTGTGACTATCTGAACTCCGTCTGTTTATTGAACTTCCATTTTCTATAAAACTGTAATCGGGTGCTTGCAATAGAGCATGTAGGCATACCTAGCCCAGGGAACTGTTAATACACTGCTCTAAACAGTGCCTCTACCCTCGAGACATTGAGTTACCAGAGGTTATTAAAGAAGCATCTCAAGACCCATTATGCTCTCAGTCAGGAAATGCTCTGCGACGAGATATAATCTACGTAATCAGAAGAGCAGAACTCCTACAATAAAAACAAACAAAAGTAAAGGACCCAAAGAAGCACCTGTGGAGAAAGGTGCAATTACTGATTTCTTCTCACTCCCTGTTACTGCTAATATTATAACACCAACACCCCTGATGGATAAATCTACGGGAGGCTCTGGTATGAATACCCCTATGGAGGCACTTGATGAAAGTGTAATAGATAACAATTCATTATTGGACTTGTGTTTATCTATGCAGAGAACTATGACTCCTTACCCAGGAAGCAATTCGGCTATCCAGAATGATAGCTACCAACATCTGCCTACTCACACACAGCGTGAAACATACAACAGTCTATCTGCTTCTCCTAATTTGGATGTACATTTGGATTCTTCAGAACGTGATTGCGGTAGGGACCAAGGAGAAAGTCAAATAACCCTGGTTGACTTGCAATCTTCAGTTGCATCTTTGCAATTTGCTCTAAACATCCTACTAAAGATGTGTGGGAGGATATTGGAAGTCACCCTTACCCTACCATCAGCAAATAACGGTAACAGTGATCTGCCTCACAAGGAAGAGAAGACCATCCAGCCAGACTGCCCGGAGATCGAAGACATTGATTGTAACACCACTACGAATGTGGACGTCTTCTACTCACGTAAACAGCGACGACTGGCGAAAAGAGCCCTTACGAGGAAAAAGCGCCAAATGGCAACCTTAAGACCACCGGATACAGTGGAGCAGGAAGAAGAAATATCTACTCCTACCAAAGGCAGCACCCCTAAACAAGATAAGAAAAAATCCAAATGCAAGGCACCTCGAGAGAATAAAGGCACTGCTAGCAGGGAGAACAAACTGACTAGTTGGCTTATTCTTGAGAAGAGCACTATCAATAACACTGTTGAGGAGATTGTCTCTAATAAGAGTATTAATGTACCTCAAGCAGATGAGAGAGATCCAGACCGTTCAACATGTCTTGATGAGTTGAAGGACAACCCCGCAGTTGACACTACAAATGCTGTACCAATCAATCCAGTTCGAACGGATATAGTATCTGTACCATTAGGGGGCTTCAAAATGACGACAATAGCAATAATATATCATATCAAGGTGGAAGGATATGTATTATTAAAAACCTATATCAAAATAGCGATCATGATTGGCTCTCTAGATCAGCGCTATTAACTAGACTGTACTCTATACCACAGCTTAGGGTGCTGAGATCAGAAGATTTCGAATATGTGGAGCCCTTGAAAGCAAAGAATTCCAATACCTCGGCACTTCACTGTAAATTTTTAGCGACTGCCAACCTGATTCGCAGCTACAAAGCAAACTTGTGGGAAGTGGATATTGAAGTAGATGCTGATCCAAACATAACCGATCCACAATGGCCCATACTTATACCAAACACCAAAGCGGTTGAAACTATAGTACCGAAATTACCTAAAGGCAATACAGTACAATTAGCGGATGTGCAAAATGTTCTTAAATGGCTTGCCGAATCCCTACCGTCGCTCTCCTTAACCCAATGAGATCAAAGCTTAATCACATGGAATTGCCGAGGATTTAGCCACTTATTATCGGCAGTGGGCTCATCTTTGCTGTTAGTAGGGAAAACATGTATTTGTCTACAGGAGACATGGATCACTACTCAGGCACTTCTCAATGGCTATTCAATTCATCAGGAATTAGCTAAAAAGGGCCCCAAGGGAAGACCGTATGGGGGCCTTATAACGGGAATCATACACCCATTAAAATCGATGAGGATTCACTCGAACTTTGACAAATTTGTATTAGCTGTTGAGATTGAACTTACTGGTAAAGATAAAATGGAGAAGATGTTAGTGATTAATCTCCACAATCCACCTGACTCTCCACACAGAGATCTCATTCGGGACGCTTGTCACTCGTTACTGATTGACTGGATGATTGATTCTGACCACAATCTAGTAACAATTGTAGGTGACTTCAACTGTCATATGAAGGGTCCTATGAGTAAGACCAATAACCCATTGCTGAAGAATACAGGCAAGATGTGGCATAAGGAGGCGAATGCGGAGGGACTGCTGTGGCTCAATTTTTGCTTGGGATTTTGAAATCTTGAATGGCAGAACTCCCAGTGATTATCCAGGTCAATCTACTTGGAGAAATACCAGAGCCCGTAGTACTCTAGATTACATCTTTGTAAGTCCATCAATGGCTAATCTGACGGCGGACATGAAGGTCAGTGATAACGGTTGGAGCAACCATTCCTCTTTATTGTTACCATTTAATTTTGTTCTTCAACATATTTGCCCTCGATCGATTGGCGATTTGAGAACGAACCACACTGCTTCAAATATTCGCTGGTCAGATAAAAACATCACAAAAGCTGTAGAAGCTATGAATAAAATGCCAGACATTGACCATGCTGCTCTCTTCAGTATGTCCGGTAACGATATTGAAAAATGGATAACTTCCTTCTCTCACAAGCACGCTGCTGCAAAGATTAACATAATTGCTCCTGATGCTAAAACAACTAATACATTTGATGTCGAAATCAGAGATGCTAAAAGAAGCTTAAGAGCAGAACTTAAGATGCTACAGAAAAACTCTACCACCTGGGATAGTTACCTGATCTCCAGTAAGAAATGCAAGAATGCCTATAGATCATGGCTTAGACAAAAACGCTACGCGTCCAAATTAGCCAAATGGCAAAAGACAGTTCAAATATTATGCACAAGAAACTCCCGCTCCATATGGAGTTTATTAAGACAGGCCAGAGGCGAAACGAATAGTAGTCTTAACAATCCCATTGACAAGGGCCAGTGGGAGGAATTTTTGAGAAGCCGCAATAACCAGTTATCAGGTTTGTCAATGGTACCGACGGTCTGGAGCTGCCCTGCCCCCACCTTCAGGGTGTCGATTGATTCATTGATAACCATGATCAAAAATCTCAAATCATCGAGAGCACCTGGGCCTAACGGCCTAGCGAATGTTATATTAAAAAGCAACCCTGAATATTGGGCAGAGGTCCTGAAAATACTGTTTGAAAAAACTTTGAAAGATGGCCTTATACCAGACTCTTGGCGAACTGCAACCCTGGTCCCCATATATAAAAGGGGAAGTCGCACAGACCCCTTAAATTATCGATTATTATCTATGTTGGATTCCACTGGCAAATTATTTTCGACATATTTACTACAAGAGCTTCATATATGAATGGAAAGAGAAAAGATCTTGGACCAATTCCAATGTGGTTTTAGGAGTAGATATTCTACGGTGCATAACCTTATCATAATGGATATACTGCGTAACAAGGCGAGATCTTCCGACAGTCCTCCATTATATATATTATTCATTGATTTTAAGGCTGCCTTTGATCTAGTGCCGAGAGACTTGCTATGGACCAAATTAGAAAACCTAGGATGCCCGAAGGGAATATTATACTACCTCAAACAGCTACATTGGGATACCACAGTCTCTCTAAAACTAGATGCAAAAGGTAACAAGACCAATAAGATCGATCAATCGCGAGGTGTCAAACAAGGCTGTGTGACAGCACCAACATTATATAACCTCTTTGTTCATGACATCCCTAAAGCCTTATCTGAAGTCCACAATTGTCCACCTAAGATTGGCCCTGCTCACTGTGCAGTTCTAGCCTATGCTGATGACATAGTTATTATGGACCATACTATCAAAGGTCTTCGAAATTCTGCAGAGGCATTATGGAGCTATGCCAATAGGAATGGCCTTACTATTAACCTAGACAAAACCCAGATGATGGTCATCAACAACAAGAAAATCGCCAGAGTGAGTCTACAAATACAGGGGTCCAGAATTCAATATACTCCCTTCTATAGATATTTGGGAATTGAAATAGAACCAAAGGGTCATTATGCGATGTGCAAGCAAGTTCGAATTACGAGAGCGGCACAAATTAGTGCTTTAATATATCGTTTTTCAACTTCTCACTGTGGATACACTGTCTGGGCTGCACGACAATTGTATCTACTGGTACTAACCCCTATGATTATTTATGGATTGGAAGCCCTGCAGCTCATGGATTTGGGGTGGCTCCAGATATTAGAAGGAAAATTCGGGAAGAAAATACTTGGCCTCCCAAACTGTATACCAATGGCTATTTTAAGACTTGAATTGGGCCTGATATCTTTAAAAGCACAAGTTCTCAGAAAAAGAGCTGAACTATACTTAAAGATGTCACCAGTTGCAGAAAATCCTCTCCTGAACACATTGCATAATGAAATAAAAAAATCGTCTTCATTCCCTCTCATGAAGAAACAAATGGAGGAATATCTGGAAAAGATTAGTTGGTCAAATAGGCACAATGGCATTCGAACTTCTACCTTGTTTGCTTTATCTAAAAAATCAGAATTATACGATTGGATTGAAAACTATGCACACTTGGAAGAGCTGAAACGAGATAAATTTGTCCAGCGTATGAGATACATTTTCAAGAAACCGGTTCCCTATCTTTCTTTGTGCCCTTCTCCGCGATTAAGACAATTTATTTTATTACTGCGGATGGACCAATTGCCGGTATTGGCTATCAGCGGGATTATGAGTAATCTCACCAAGATAGAACGATCCTGCCGGTTATGCAAGAATAATATGACGATTGAATCAGGAAAACATGTATTAACTAGATGCTCGGCCATGCAAAAAATCTATGCAATTTGTTATGGGGACTTTGTCCATCATTCGGACCATATTTGCAGCGAAGATTTTTGGCTTAGGGCGCTCAATGGCCCAGGAATGAAGCTCTATATTGCTGTATATAAAAGTATGGCTAACAATTGAAAAATTACTAGAAATAGCTATATAGAGATATTTTATTTACTTTTCATTTTTGTGAATACAACTAGTCACATGGCTGTTAGTATTAGTTAGGGTTTACAAGAGATATTTACACCCAAGTCTTAAAATATAGCTTGAACGTCTATTTTATATAAATTGCATTATTACTAGATACGGATTAATGATATTATCCTTGTTTTATTTAAATAGAATTTTATTCTATAAAATGTTTTATTGATTTATATGTGAAAAGCTTATGTTAAGCTGTTAACACATTAATAAATAAATAAAATCTTGATAGAGCTGCCTACCAGCAGATCCAAGATTACCTGGAATCCAACAACTCCTGGGACTAAGGCAATCGGGGTTCCGCCCACGGCACTGAAACTGCCCTTATTGATCTTAAAACACAGATTGAAGACCTAAAAGAGATGGGTAAACTTGCCCTACTACTCCTATTAGATCTATCTGCAGAGTTTGACCTTGTAAATCACCAAATACTTTGTTGACACCTCAAACTAGCTGCCCACTTTTCTCACAAAGCAATGGCCTAGATCAGTTCATTCTTGGATAACAGATCTATGAGGGTTTTGTCTCCCTATGCAGCCGCAAAACCATCTCCAGTCACCTGTGGGGTACCACAAGGATCGTGTTACCCCCACACTGTACAATGTGTTTACGAAGCCACTATTCAATATCGTGGATTATCTGGGTGTCACCTACACTAATTATGCCGATGATACCCAGATACTCATCCCCATTACAGGTGATCACACAACTGACACTCTTGCCGTTAACTTCATCTACTAAGTCATTCAAGCCTGAATGGCACAACATGAACTTTGTCTGAATGACGAAAAGACAGAGCTTCTCATCCTAGGCTCTCACCAAAGACTCAACAAATTAGACCCGATGTTTAAATCTTTCATCATTGATGGCAATATCATCAAGGTCTCAAATGACACTAAAATGTTAAGCAACTATATTGACTCCACCCTCTCCCTTGCCAGACAAACCAACACAGTCTCCTTTGCTGCATCATACACATGTAAACTCGTCACAGCCTGCCGTCCATTCTTATCACCAGCCAATTGTACCATACTAGCTAGGACATTGGTGATGTCCAACATTGTCTACTGCAATGCCCTCTATCTTGATACCAACCTCTGCAATATCAGTAAGATACAGATCATCCAAAACTATGCCATTGGAGCTGCTCTAAATATCCCCAGGAACCAACACATTTCTGACACCAGACGAAGCATCCGCTGGCTCCCATTAACACAAAGAATCTCTCTGAAAGCACTTGCTCTAACTCATAAATGCCTCACTAACCAAGCGCCCAGCTATTTGGCCAATAGATTCTCTATCCACACTTCTAACAGACCCCTCAGAAGTGCCCAGACAAACTGCCTCTCCATACCCCGGTTCAATCTTCAGAGATCGGGCAGGATCAGCTTCCCAATCGTAGCGGCGAAACTCTAGAACTCGCTCCCCAACCCACTTAGAGCTGAACCCTGCTTCCTGGCATTCAAGAGCAAAGCCAAAATCTGGTTGTCTGCCCAAGAGCTGCCTTTGATCCAGAATGCTCGCTAGCGACTTATTATGCACATGCCTACGGCTTACTCATGTGTAATTCTGTAATGAACTGTCCTTACAATCTGTATATGTATATAATTTTGTAAATGCTTCTGTTTTATTCTTATACTCTGTTGTAACCTAAGTGATGCGCCCGGATGCCCTTGGGCCTGGACCGCTATATAAATAAATAAAATACAAAATAAATACAAATACAAAAGTTCTTACTTACCTTGGATGTGTGATGCACTATTCTCAAAAGTATGGTTAACATCTTTCTTTCCTTGGAAGCCGTTTTGCCATTCTAATAGAAAGTAGATATGAAGATATATTACTCTCCTGTGATTTGGTTGTAGCTCTTCCAAAAAGTAATGTCAGTTTCACCAGATTATTCCTGCTGGATAATTGTATGAGTGTCCTCCAACTGTTGGTATCATCAGATTAGTCCTGTTCGGATAATTGTGTGAGTCCTGGTAGGATAATTGTATAAGTGTCCCCCAAGTGGGTCTTGCTTCCCATGACTTGCTGCTAGCCTGTCCAGAATAAGTCTGCATTAGGTTGTTGCCTACCTAGAATAACCTCGAGTCATTCAGTAAAGAGTAACATTGGGTTCTGCTTTCCCTGTACTGTTGTAGACAGACAGAAGAAGAGTTTCTGCTTATCTCAATCCGTGTTTCACTGATCTCAAAAGCACATGTACCTGAATATTACATCCATAGGTTTTACTCACCTAGTATAACTGTGTGTTATCACAAAAGTAGTTATAGGTTTTTACTGTACCAGGAATAAGTGTTCCACTATTCACAAAGTATATTCTCCAGTTGACTGATTATGTGATTTGTACTAAGAGTCACTGTACAGCTGGTAGGGTCTACTGCCTTTGCATTACTGAATGTAATTGTGAAAGTAACCATTGGTTTTTACTCACCAAGAATAGGTGTGACCTATACTGAATGTGTATGAAAAGGTTTTGACTTCCCTAGAACTACTGTTTGGAACACCTTATAAGGTTAATACTTTGGTCTGTGTACCTTCAAGTATAGTGTTGTTTTTTTTTTTATAATTGTGATTACATATAATGTGTGATGGTATGTACTTACTCCTAGATTTATCTGGGCCGACCTGTATTTAAATAACTCACTTATTTTTACATACATAGTGTTTCAGTGTTTCTTTGGACCATTTGTATTACAATTTCATTTATACTGATTCTACAGCCTTCTCTCCCTCCTTAGATAAGCCTGGCTGCTCTGTCTATGCTAAATGACAAAGGTTGTAGAGGTGCACTCAGGAAGTATGTATTCAAGGAATGTAATGCGATCACGAGATCGTTACTTAAGATTTAGGTGCTCCTGTGTGGGTCTTGGCTACAAGACAGGCAATAATGTGCATGATAGAGGGGGTCCACGCAATGAAATGGGGAACAACAGTGCACACTGTGGTCTGATATTAATCAGCAAAGAATAAAAGGTGATGAGTACTGGAAGCACAATCCATTTAATCAAAGCAATTATAGATATGTAAAATATTGGTTACAAATTCATAAATCACAAATGTCAAAAATTCATAGTGCTAAGAAAGCAGTGCTGAAACTCACAAAAAGTGATGTTTACAGGATTGACGACAAAATAGAGAATAACTTGGTAAAGTTAACAATAAAAAAAGTTAAATATTTAAAAGATTAAAAATCTACGGTCTCATAAAAGGAGCATGAACACTGCCACGAGTCTGTAGGGTGCAGTGGTCCTTATGCGTACAACGCGTTTCGGGCGTTGCCCTTCATCGGGTACAGAATGTAGAAAGATTTATCTAATACATGGATAAGTGACGTACATGTAAGACTTTATATCCAGAAGGATGTGATTGAGAAACTCTATCTTATAGTTTGGCTGTTAGATGACTGACCTGTGTTCCACAATTGTTGCCCAATTGTCGAGTTAAGTGTTCAAATAGATATGGGCAACAATTGAGGAAAATAGCATGAAGCTCTACAGGAATTCTAAGGGAGAGATAGAAGAGAGAGTATGTAACCAGAGTTTGTGACCGCCTGTGGGACCGGTCGCTCTCTAAAAGCGCTGGGTCCCACACCACGGTCATATGTGTAGTTGATAAAAAAAGTATATACACTCACCTACATTAGTGAACAAGTCGGCCTCGATGATGGCTTTGTGCAGTAATTCGGAAATGACAGCCTTTCATGCATGCCCATAGATGGAGGAAGGGCTAGTTGACATTGTCTGCAAAAAAGTGGAGCGCTATGGAATTGGCTGCATGGATGTTTTAATATATGCCCTTAGTTTACAGTTTTGTGATAGTGTGATATAACTCAGCGAAGAGTGCTCTGCTCACCATAAGGTGCCGGGGAAAGCGGGCGGCTCATGGGTGAAGACTTCACAAGGTTAACAGAGTCTACATGATGAGTTGTACGGGATTTTGAATGGAACAAATTTGCGAGACCCAAGGGTCAAGAGGTGGATGTTGGTGAATAAAAATTGTTAACTTTACCATGTTCTCTATTTTGTTGTCAATCCTGTAAACACATATCACGTTTTGTGAGTTTCCGCATTGCTTTCTTCTCACTGTATGATTTTATTTTTTACATTTGTGATTTATGAATTTGTAACCAATATTTTACATATCAATCTTTGATTAAATTGTTTTTTGATTGTGCTTGCAGTACTCCCTCACCTTTTATTCAACATTTTGCTGATTAATATCAGACCACAGTGTGCCCTGGTGTTGTCCCCATTCATTGGGTGGAAACTCTCTCTCTCTCATGTTATGTATACGCTCCATGAACTCAGGTGGTACAGCCTTATACTAGGAGTGGAGTCTTGTACTGCCTAATCTGAATGGTTTTACTAAGCCCTTAGTTGGACTTCAGAAAAACTGTCCTAACATTGAACTTTGTGTTTTTATGTGTTACCCAATAATAGAGTTTCTGATGTTTGTTAATCTGCTTAGAATCACATGCTGTGCATAGGTCCGACATCCAGTGGTCACTGCGGAGTATTGCATTTTGTTTTTCGTAGTCGAAAAAGGGGACGTCGACAAGGCGTGTCTGTAACACTATCCCTATAGTGACGTGCGTTGTACCCACAATCCCTCACGCGTGGAGGTCCCTCAGATTGTTTTTTTCCGCCCAGCTTCTGGTCGCCTTACGCGGAGCTCCTAGAGAGACATTGCAAATACTTACTACGGACCTCGGTCCTTAATTATACTTATTATATTGTTAAAGATCCCTCCCCTCGACGTTAGCTGTGAAGCTGTTTCTCCGCCGAGCAAGTTTTCGACGGAGGGGAAGAGACGGAGGAGATCCTTCGGCGCTGCCGAACACGTGGCCTGGCCTCGCCGGCCAACATACAGTAGGGAGAGTGGGGGTTCGAACTTTTATCTTCTCTTTTAGAATGTCTTTCTTTCTCCCCTATCTTTCCCTTGGGGTTGTTATCACCAGTTATTATTGCCTCAGCTATGGAGAGGACACCTTTTAAGTTTTGCCCACGCTGTAGGGGCAAATACACTTGGAAGGACAAACACAAGCTCTGTAATCGTTGCTTGCCCCTCGATCATAAGGAGGACAGCTGCGCGGCCTGTAAGCTCTTGAAACCAAGAACTCTTAAAGAACGAAAAGTTAAGAGGTGGGGGGACTACGCTATGTCGAAGTCAGTTTCCTCACCCGCCGCCGCTGTTACAGAAAGTGACGAGGAGGGTGATAACTCGACGTCCGTTACGGAAGTCATTAACCCCCAGAAGGAGCGCTCGCGCTCCTCGACGTCCGTCCCCGGCCCCGACGGGCTCGGCTCACGCCATGCTTATGGGGATGAACACCCCAGCGACAAGGACGCACATAGACCCCATAGGCCTAAGCACACAACCCACGGCTCTTCTTCGTCGAAGACGAAGGATCCATCAGCGCCGAAGGGGACGCAGGGCACTCCGGCGTCTACCTCAGACCGTAAGGGTCTCAAGCCCCACCCGCAAACGCAGCCGCGACCAGCGATTGGGCTTTCATCAAACACGGGCGCTACCTCAAAATCATCCGACGTAACGCTCCATAGAGCGGCCGTCAAGGAACAACGCCTAACGCAGGCAACGTCGACACCAGAGCCCTCTACTGACAAACTCGTTGTCGAGAGCCTGGCGAGAATTGTTTCCGAAGACAAACGTAAGCGGACGACGAAACAAACGTCGAATACCGCACAAAAAGCTATGGAAACGCCGAAAAAGCGCAAGAGTAGCCAGGAACTGCCCCCTTCATCTAAGGGCACTTCTGAACTACCAGAGGGCTTTTCAGAGGGCGACGGAAACCTTTCTTCAACGTTGTGGGAGCGTTCTAAGCATTTTGAAGGTGAAGACGCTGATTTCCCCCCTCTAGACTATTCAGGGGTCCCCCATGAGACCCTTGAAAGACTCCATTCTTGTATGGAGAAAATGGAAAGGTTTTTGGGAAGCCAAAACCCACCCACACCCAAAAGACCAAGAGAATGGCCCCAGGATGACCCTAGGGTCAAGATTCCTAGGCTGTTTCCCCCTTCTACAGACGCATATGACCTCACTGAAGAGGAGCAATACCTCCAGGAAGATGAGTTTTTGGGTGGAGAGGAAGAACATGAGGAAGAGGGGTTTGAAGAAGATCCTTACACTAGTGCAGGAGCTTTTGAAGAAGATACAGCTACCTCGCAGCCCTGGCAATCCCCATCAGTGCAGCCTTGGCAATCCCCATCAGTGCACTCAGACCCTGATGTCTTTCACCCTTCTCCTCCCAAGGATTCACCTATTGGAAACACCTCTCCCATAGATGACCAACCTTCACTTAATGCACTATTGCGCAAGGCAGCAGCGCATTTTGAAATAGACACAGGGGAGACTCTTCCTGACATAGACTTTGTAGAGAAAGTTATTAAAGAAAAAGCCCCTGTTAGTCAGTCTATTCCGCTCCTGGCTTCTATAAAGAGAAGAATAACTCCTTCCCTTTCCAATCCGGCCTTAGTCAGAGGGGTCAACCCTCAGATAGAAAAGCTCTTCAGCCCTTCGTCCTCTGATCCTTTGTACATCAGAGGACATTCTATTCCGGACTCCCTCGTAGTTACTAATACAAGAAAAAGAGCGGGGGTACCACTATCCACTAGTGAGGCACCACCTGACAAAGAGGGCAAGAAGCTCTATGCACTTGGGAAGAGAATCACGACCTCCGCCGCCTTCTCAACTAGGATTGCAAATAACAATTCCCTACTAGCTAGCTACGCAGATGCACAGTGGAGCAAGCTGCGCAGCGAAGCAGAGGACGCACCAGAACCCCTGCGTTCACGCCTGTTAGCTATAATCTCAGAGGGAACTCTTGTAAACCAGGGCATCGTAAAGAACTCCTTAGATGCTGCAGAGACGGCTGGCCGTTCCCTGGTTCAGGGAATACTTCTCAAACGCCATGTCTGGCTGCGCAATTCGGGATTTAAGCCGGAAACCCAGGCTTCCCTGATAAATAAGCCAATAGAACAAACACATCTGTTTGGGAAAGCAGTTGATGAGGCCCTAGAACATGCGAAGAAAGAGTTTGATATCATCAAGACTCTTGACCAAATTTCTAGGCCCCCTAACAGACGCAGCTATGGCAATAGACGCTCCTTTCGTGGCCAACGCCAGCAGCAAAACCAACAGCAATTTTACTCTGCTACCAACTGGCCCTCTAACCAGGGTAACCACACCCAGTTCAGTCAAAGAGGCCAACGCCGTGGCAAAGGAAGAGGTCGCGGCTCCAGCCCCAAAGGTTCCACGCCCAATACCAACAAATGACCCGAAGATTCGGGTCCCCTCCCATGCATCACCGGTCGGGGCCGGCTAACATCGTTCCTTTCAGCATGGGAGGGAATATCGTCAGACCGCTGGGTATTATCCACCATAGCCCACGGATACTGCATCGAATTCAACGGTTCCCCGAAGTACAGGCCCCCACGGAACCGACGCATGACACCGGAACACCTCAATATTCTTCTTCAAGAAGTAGAAGAGCTACTGAAAAAAGAAGCTATAGAGGCTGACCCCTATCTCAGGTAACAGAAGGTATTTATTCAGTGTACTTCCTTGTACCCAAAAAGGACTTAACCATGCGCCCTGTATTAGATCTGCGCCCAGCGAACAAGTTTGTCAAACCCCAAAAGTTTTGTATGGTGACCTTGCAGGAAGTAATCCCACTGTTATCACAGGGGGATTACATGACAACACTAGACATGAAAGATGCATACTTTCATATTTTAATGTTGTCAGCGCACAGAAAATACCTCAGGTTCAAGATAGAGAACAAACACTACCAGTTCAGAGTACTACCCTTCGGGATAGCATCTGCACCAAGGGTATTCACGAAAGTACTGGCAGTGGCAGCGGCCCACCTGCGCAGGTTATCCATCCCGGTATACCCTTACCTCGACGACTGGCTCATAACAGGGGATTCTTACGAAACATGCTTCTCCAATACCCAAAAGACCGTAGACCTTTTGTCCCAACTGGGCTTCTCCATCAACGAAAAGAAGTCCAGCTTAGACCCCAGCCAAATCAAACAATTCCTAGGGGCTCTAATTCGAACAAAGGACGGCCTCGTCTTCCCCTCCAACGAGAGGGTCCAAAACATGCTGTTTCAGATCCCCCATTATGTGGCAGGTCGAGAGGTGACGGTACGCAAAGCAATGCGCTTGCTAGGGATGATGGCGTCATGTATTTATTTGGTACCTCACGCGCGCCTGCGCATGCGCCCAATGCAAGAGTGGCTCTACAGCCAGTGGTGTCAGGCCAGCTGACAATGGGACGATCTAGTGGTGGTCTCGCAGGCCTTGGTTCTCTCGCTACGGTGGTGGACAAAAGAAAACCTGTTATTAGGGAAAACTTTTGCCACACCCGCAGTGGAAGCCACTCTAACCACAGACGCATCCCTTACAGGATGAGGGGCTCACCTATCCCATCAGACTGCTCACGGAGTGTGGACTCCGAGCTTAGCATCCAAGCATATAAACCTGCTGGAACTACTAGCGGTGTTCAAAGCACTGAAAGCCTTTCAGGAACACTTACAAGGAAAGACAGTGATGGTCCTCACAGACAGCACCACAGCCATGTACTACCTCAACAAGCAAGGGGGCACTCACTCTCCAGGACTGTCCAAGCTGTCCCAGAATATATGGAAGTGGGCTCTCAAACACAACATGTTCCTACTATCACAACATGTACCAGGGGAACTTAATCTGCTAGCAGACAAACTCAGCAGAGACTTCCCCCTGCCCGAAGAGTACGAATGGCAATTGCACGAAGACATCGTCTTAGACGTCTTCACGCAATGGGGATTCCCGGAAATAGACCTGTTCGCAACTCTGGAGAACTCACAATGCCAAAGTTACGCCTCCAGGTACCCCCAGAACCAGTCCAAGGGGAACGGTCTGTCGATTCAATGGTCAGGGAAATTTGTTTACGCCTTTCCCCCGACTCCCCTTCTCAACAAAGTGGTGCACAAGATGCACCAGGAGCAGGTTACCATGATACTAGTGGCCCCAATGTGGGCCCGGCAGCCATGGTTCGCTCACTTGATGGAGATGTCCCTATCTCCCCCAGTGAAACTTCCCTGCCCGTACAACATGCTGTCGCAGGACACTGCATCCATGCCCTCAGACCATGAACTTAGCAGCCTGGCTCCAGAGATCATAGAATTTGGACATTTACAACTCCCGCAGAGATGTATGGACATCCTCAGGGAAGCCAGAAAACCTAATACTCGCCACTGCTATTCTAGCAAGTGGAAAAGATTTGTCATCTGGTGTAGAGGTAAGAGCATCAACCCGGTTGACTGCTCTCCCACTAACATTGTTCTGTACTTGACCCATTTACTGGATTCAGGTCTAGTGTTCAATTCCATTAATGTCCACCTAGCGGCACTTTCTTCATACACCACTTCCCAACTTAGTGTCGTGGTGGAAGATACCAGTTATCAAGGCCTTCATGGAGGGTGTAAAGAGGATACACCCTCCGATAGCTAACCCAGCTCCCGGATGGGACTTAAATGTGGTACTTTCTAGACTCATGGGCCCTCCTTTCGAACTCATGCACAAGGCAACTCTTAAAGACCTCACTCTTAAGACTGCTTTCCTAATAGCTATCACCTCCATTAGGAGAGTAAGTGAACTACAGGCTCTTTCTTTACTAGACCCCTTCGTAACAGTTCACAAGGATAAGGTGGTTCTACGCACACACCCAAGGTTTGCCCCAAAATTCATCTCGAAATTTCATGTAAACCAGTCAATAGAACTACCAACGTTCTTTCAAAACCCTTCCAGCTTGGGAGAAAAAAGTCTGCATACACTAGATGTACGCAGAGCTGTCATGTTCTACATGGAAAGAACCAGACCACCGAGAAAGACTAATCAGTTCTATGTCTCTGTGGCAGCAGGAAGAGAAGGAGATGCAGTTTCAAAGTCCACTATATCTAGATGGATTGTTCAATGCATCACTCTCTGTTACACTCTTGCTAAGAGAGAACTACCCTTCAAGCCAAGAGCACATTCCACTCGAGGCACTGGGGCTTCCATAGCGTTCATTGCAAATGTTCCCCTTGAGTCCATCTGCAAAGCGGCTACCTGGAGTTCTGTGCACACCTTTACAAAACACTACTGTCTAGATGCACACTCTAGATCTGACTCCCAGGTGGGACAGGCAGTATTAAGACATCTTTTCTCTACTGTTCCTTCTCATAACCCACCGCCAACTCCGGGTACTGCTCGCTAGTCTATGGACAGCATGTGATTCTAAGCAGATTAACAAACATCAGAAGACAATGCATTACTTACCGTAAAAGCATTTCTGATGGTTGTATCTGCTTAGATTCACATGCGCCCACCCTTCCTCCCCGCTCGGATGGAAGGAACATGGACATCCTTTTCTATATTTCTCTTTTCTGTACTCCCTCAAGTCTAGAAGGCTCCCTCAGGGCAGAAAAATACAAACAGAGGGACCTCGACGCGTGAGGGATTGTGAGTACAACGCACGTCACTATAGGGATAGTGTTACAGACACGCCTTGTCGACGTCCCCTTTTTCGACTACGAAAAACAAAATGCAATACTCCGCAGTGACCACTGGATGTCGGACCTATGCACAGCATGTGAATCTAAGCAGATACAACCATCAGAAATGCTTTTACGGTAAGTAATGCATTGTCATACATTTTTCAATATATCTGTGTCATGTATTTTCTTTTGGTTGTGTATTGAGGACCAATCATACCTATCCACCAGCCTTCCATCTTCCCTTGAGTGAAGTCTGACTGCTGTGCCATAGCTACCAATAAAGAGAGTTTGCTCTCACATTTAGTTGGTGCGCTGTTACTTTGAGATCCCTAACTATTTTCAATAAGGGTGATGTGAAAGATGCAAGCCATAACAATGTGATTACAATATGATCTTTCTGCTGCAATATTGGCTGGGCAGGAGGTGGAGGTGGATTTGTTCCCTCTAGAGTATGAGTATTATGTTGTCATAAACTGTAGAGCGTAGAGCTGTGTCTTGGTTGTATTTGTGTCAGTGGAGGGGAGATTCTGTCTGTGATGTTTGCTAGCGTAGTGGTTATCCTAATACGACATCTCATATATACACCTGCAGTTCACATTAGTCAGTTCATTGTATGCAAAGAGATTGCAATATTGTATTCAACAAACACAGCAAATTACAATAAAAAATACATGAATGTACCCAATTGCATAATAAATATCCATTAAAGCAATTTCACTTTTAACACAAAACAGGAGCCCACTTCTAGTGATATAGCCTCAATGGTGAATCTCTACTAATTCTTCCTTATTCACCTCTGGACAAACCTGCCCCAACTCTAGTGACTGCTCACCAGACAACTCTTTGCATATTCTTTTCATGGTCTCCCCATGTACACCACAGGTACTCAGATACCCAACCTGTTACCAGATAAAGGCTATCGAATAGATCAATGTGAGTACAATTGAGATGGCTCTCATCCCGGAAACGTGTAACTTGGGGAGGAGCCACTTATTCTGTGGTAAACCTAGCTGGGAGGAAAGTGGGAGCAAAAGTTCACTGTCCTGTAGGGTAGGCCATTGCAGCTCGTGCTTGCATCTTCCTATTTTTATAGGCTGCTACCTGCAGCAATCCAAACCTTATATTTACGTTGTGTTTGCAAAGGCATGGCAGAACCCTTTAATCTGAAATGAGGGTGAGTAGGCTGTTTTAGCTAACCAGGCACATGAGCCACAAGACCAGCCAGCAGCCATCCCTGGAAGGTTTCTTCCAGTACAAAGTCACCCAGATATGCTATAATATCCAAACCGTTCCTTTTTGCCCTTGGGGCATATATTAATTTCTTAAATGAGGGGAAATGATTTCTGTGCCCCTCAAGTTCCGGGAACCGCAGGCACATTATTGTTTTCGGCCACAACTTTCTGGGGGGGTTGGAGGCCTGGGGCGTAGGGGGGTGGCGGAGTAGGCGTCAAAGGGTCAAGGAGGGAATGTGAAGTAAAGGAAATGCCCAAGGAAATCTTTGGGTTGAATCACAGGTTGACCTTTTGTATTCAAGTGCTGTCTGCTGACGTTTTAGAGGCTCTTGTGGATAAAAACAAGGTTCCTGAATTTATATTTGCAGCTCACATATGTGCTGGATTTCTATACTGTTGTTAAATTGCCCTCCTATGGTGTTTGACCATCACAACCTTTGAGCCCTGTAAGTAAACAAGCTATTTAGAGTGTTTTTCTATTCTGTGATGGTGTATTGAAATTAACTTGTCTCCTAAGTTTCTGTAAACGCCTTGAAAATCTGTTAATGTGTTTGTCCCTCTAGACGTAAGGGTGAAGAGCATCAACCTATTTTTGCCAATGGGCGTTATATGCACAGTAACTAGGAAATTAGTAAACCTAGCTGCAGAAAATGTTTGTAGGGTAAGTCTGGATGGTACCATGGTGTGCGCAGCCATTATCAGCATGAGTTGAAAAATAACAGTCTGATGGTTTTTAGTTATTACTTATATCTTGCCTGTTTTACTGTGGTAACATCATTAAGTTATGTGCTGCTCTTGATTGTCTTCTAAAAAGGAACTTTTCTTTCCCAGACCTCACTCTACTGACAGTGCTACTCACAGGAAGATGACTCTGTCTCTTGCGGACCGATGCTCCAAGACTCAGAAGATTCGCATCCTGCCCATGGCTGGCCGAGATCCAGAATCTCAGCGTACAGAAATGATTAAGGTACTCTCGACACTTGGCCTTTAGATGTTAATGCTTATATTAAAATCTTTAAATGTTAATTCCTGGTATATAAATGTTTTGGACTAAAAGTCCAATGATCCCTCACCATTCCTCAGCATTGATGATGGGAGTTTTATCTCAAAACATCTGGAGAATGAAAGGTTGCACACCCCTGCTCTAGATAAACTACTCTGCCCCTACTGTTGAAAGACGGACTGTTCAAATGTTCACAAATTATGATAATACTAACGTGTTGCTTGCATAATATTTATAATATGACTGCCGCGCCCCAGTGGGGGCGGCGGGTGGGCGGGCATGGCCTGTAACGGGCCACCAGCACAAGGACTCTTATAGGGCTGTGGGCCATTACCGGCCATGTCCGCTCCCCCGCCAGGACGTGAACGCCATTTGCACTCTGAGGTGGGAGGTGCGTCAGACAGGAGCATAAATCTCTGGTCCTGCATGCAAGTGCGGAGAGAGGAAGTGGAAAGGGTTGAGTTTGGTTTGGGGGGGACAGTGGGGAGGCTCCCTGTTGCCTCCCCACATAAAACCACAAGAATTGCTCCTCGGCTGCCTGGAACAGGAGTCGTAGAATGTATATACTTGCTGCTGTTGCAGTCACCAGATTGGCCAATGCCCCTTCCTCTGGTGTGAATTTTCTGTATTAATCTTTCATATGTATATTTTGTAATCTAGGCCTCAAAATACAATTCATCTAAATTACAGACTTTGTGTACAAGGAAACATCAAAAGAAGATACATAAGTAAAAACGTGTATCACATTTGCCAAAAAACATCAATTTAAAAATATTTCATATACATTCTGTTAGGTAAGAATTGATGTAGTAACACTGTGTGAGACTACACAACACTTATCTGCTTGATATTAACGAGAATTCGACCAGCGATATGCTGTCTTCTGTGCTCCTGAAAAAGGTGCCAAATCCACAGAGCTGCATCCAGCCACGAGGAAAACCTTGCCTAGGGCCTTCCCCCATTGATCCGTGCTGCAAAGTCCCTTCCAAGGTCCAGTTTTCAGTCACCACGACAAGGAATCCACAGACTGGGTTTTTGGCTGCAGATCCTGAAGTTGTCCTGCTGCAAAATCTTCTTCTGTGCTGAGGTACTGTGCTGGCTTGGGTATTTACTTACCTTAAGTCTCTTTTGATTCCTGTGTAGTTGTGGGGTGTTTTCTGTGATTGGGAGGCCTCTCATCAAGTTCACCCAGTTCCACTGATGGAATCCTCCGAGGGTGTCTTCTGTGAAGCCCCTGGACCCTCAACTAACTCTAAAGTACTTACTTGTTCTAACAGTCTACCTTAGGAACTCAAACTTTTGCTACTTAAGAACCTGTCCAAACCTGCCTGTTGGACACTAGACCCTAGTGACCCCCTCTCCCCCTTCTGCCACTGAGAAAACTCCTGCTCCAAGAATAATGGAAATACTTAGGGATTGGGCCTTTTGCCTACACAAAAGAATAAGTATTTAGTGTCTAAAAGTTACTTACCTGCAAATAAGTTGGTTGGTAACTGTAACTCCGAGAGTGAACAGTTAAAAAGTTCTTACTTACCTTGAATGTGTCTGAAAAGTATATGTGACACTTTTCTTTCCTTAGAAACTGTTTCGCCAGTCTAACAGAAAGTAGATGTTAGGGTATATTACTAACCTGTGATTTGGTTGTGCCTCTTCCCAAAAGTAATACTGTTGGTTTCACTTTATTATTCCTGTTAGGATAATTGTAAGAGTGTTCCCCAACTAGGTCTTGCTTCCCCTGACCTGCTGTTAGCCTGTCCAGAATAAGTCTGCATTAGGTTTTACCTGCCTAGAATAACCTTGAGTCATTTATAAAGAGTAACACTGGGTTTGCTTTCCCTTTGCTGTTTTAGACCGACACAAAACAAGTCTTGGGTTTACACCTGCCCTAAGTTGCTGATGTCTCCTTGAAAAAGTATATGGGTTTTACTTACATTTGCTCACAATGCAACCGTGTCTCTAGCGAAATCTTTCCCACCATTTTCCAGTACTTGCATATCAACTGTGTCTGCATTCTAATGTCATGTGGCACCAACCGTATATGCACACTGATGGCAAGTGGACATTGGCTCACTTGGCTACCTGGCCTACAGGCGCTGTCTTTCACACCAACTTCAAGTATGCCCATAGCAAGTATGCCTGCATTCACCTGTCATGTTGAAACATTCATATCTGAAACCATACCCACACTAAACCCATATCCACTAACATGCTAATCATTTCTGTAGTGCTGGGAAAGTGAATTCACAGAAATCATATCTGTATGTACTACGTAGCTTTACCTCACTCTCTCACCAATCGTATGCAAGACATTCCTACAGAAGACATTTCAGTCACACCAAACATGACATTAGTTCAGGTAAAACAATGAACAAGGCAGGGTGACGAGACACCGCCGCTATATAGATGGTGTCCAAGTACCACTTTCATGCAACCTAGACCTCAAGGGAGGGAGCCAAAGTGGCGTCTACTAATTTCAAAAGATACCTCTTGACTGGAGCGAACCAGAATGGTGTTCCCGTCTTCTCCGATGCACCCCTCGAGTAGAGGGAGCGGTACTGGCGTTTCTTTGCATGACAAGCCTCAGGTGGAAGGAGCCGGAATAGCATTCCTTTCCAATGTATGCCTGAAGCGGAGGGAGCTTCACTGACATTTTTTTCTAAGGCAGTTCTGGATTGGAGCAAGCTGCACTAGCCTGCTTTGGCAAGACACCTCAAAGGGGAGTGAACCAGAGTGGTGTTCCCTTCTTCTCCAAGGCACAACTCAAGTGGAACGGTCTGGAGTGACATTCCTTTCCAGGATACTCCTCAAGTGAAAGGAGCCTGAATTGTGTTCCTTTGCAAGTCACCGCTCGCGCAGAGGGAGATGGACTGACCTTTCCTTCTAAGGCAGGCCTCAAGTGAAAGGTACTGAAGTGGTGTGCCTTTCTAAGGGAGGCCTGAAGTGGAGGGAGCAGGACTAGCATTGCTTGCCAAGGCACGCCAAAGGGGAGTGAACTAGAATGGTGCTCCTTTCTTGTATAAGGCACGCCTCCAGTGGAGGCAGCAGGACTGACTTTTTTTGTAAGGCAAGCCTCAAGTGGAAGAAGGAGCCAGAATCGCATTCCTTTCCAATGTACGCCTGAAGCAGAGGGAGCTTCACTGACATTTCTAAGGCATTCCTCAACTGAAGCGTACTGCACTAGCATGCCTTGCCAAGACACCCCAAAGAGGAGTGAACCAGAGTGGCGTTCCCTTCTTCTCCAAGGCACGCCTCAAGTGGAGGGAACTGGAGTGGCATTCCTTTCCAAGATATGCCTGAAGTGGAAGGAGCCTGAATTGCGTTCTTTTGCAAGTCACACCTCGTGTAGAGGGAGCCAGGCTGACCTTTCCTTCTAAGGCAGGCCTCAAGTGAAAGGTACCGAAGTGGTGTGCCTTTCCAAGGCAGGCCTTAAGTGGAGGGAGCAGGACTAACAATGATTGTGAAGGCACGCTAAAGTGAAGTGAGTTGAAATGCTGTTGCATGTTTATTGAAAGTACACCTCCAGTGCATGATGCAGGAGTGCCGTTCCTTTGTAAGGCATGCACATATTCAGGGCCTATGGGTCCCTTTCAAGGAATGATGGGCACTCCCGGAAATCAGTCGATCTCCCAATACTTTTCCTTTGTATGATACAAAAGGAAACAAGGCTGTAGGCAGAGGGCTGTTTTGGAAGGGCATTGGGGACAGTACACCAGAGTATCCCTCCTCATTCCTTGTTTTGTACACACCTTACATTTTCTGTAAGGTTGTGTCTTCATGGCTGTGGCAGGAACATAATCTGCAAAGTGTCGACCTTTAAATCTGGCCACATCTACCTCTGGAAAGGAGGAAGTTTGTACATGGATAATAGTCAGAGATTGTACAACTTCAAAGATCAGAAATGAGAGGTGGTTTTGTGGAACGGCTGCACGGTACACAACATAAGCATTGTGCATGGCTACATGCATAATGTGTATGGCCAACTTTTTGTACCACTTGCGCGACTTGCGTTAATCATGGTATGGCTGAAGCAATTGGTCTGCTTTATCTACTCCACCCTTGTACTTGTTGTAGTCCAGAATGCAGTTGAGCTTCCGCACTTGCTGAGCCTGCCCGCGCACAGTGACTACTGAAGTACTTTCATCATGAATAGTACTTAGCATGTGCACATCTCTACTGTCGTAGAATTTTACTGCTAACAGTTCATCCTGCCGCAATACCATACATGCTCCTTTGTCCAGCTTCTTAAACACAAGTTGTATGGGGAAGCCTTTGTGGTCACTGCGTACTGTACTGCATGCCAATGGGCCCACATTGTACAATTCCTTGAGTGGAATTCCTGTGTAGAAATTGTCCACATACAAATGGTGACCCTTGTGGAGCAATGGTTTGACAAGATCCCAAACAATCTTTTCACTTAACCCTAAATGGGCTGGGCAGCCCAGAGGGTTTAGGGTGGAGTATTTTCCATTGTACTCTCTCATGCTGTAGGCATAACCAGCTGTACATTCGTACAACATGTAGACCTTGATCCCATATCGTGCTCTCTTGCTCGGGGAGGTAGCGGGGGTCGTACTGCTTGAACACTAGCAGACCTTTGAACAATATCAAAGATTCATCAATGGATATGTTCTGGCTAAGAACATAGCCCTCTGAAAATCACTAAGTAAAGTACTTCAGAAACGGCTGAAGTTTGAATATCCCATCACAATCTGGGTCCGTTCTGGGTAATGCTGCCAAGTTGTCATTGAAATTCAACATACGTTGCAGTGCTTGAATACTATTTCTACTCCTTGTTGGTGGATAAAAAGGGGTTAAAATACTGCTTCAGTACACCAGTACATTGAGATAGACTGCTTCGGCGATATTCCCATGAGCAGAATGAGACCCAAAATGTTCTCATCTCAACATTGGTCGTTGGAACCCATGATTGTGCTCTGGAATGTGGTTTGAGAGTGGGACCCTGTGACCTCAAGAACTGTGCAGTGTACAAATTGGTTTGCTGAACCACATCTGCAATGAACCCATCATCAAGAAAAAGGTTGAAAAAGTAAATGGGCTGAAGGGTGTCCAGCCAAAGGATTGAAAATAAAGGATCGAATGCCCTTTTGTTCGAATCCAAAAGGATTGAAAAAAAAGGGTTGAATGTTTTTTTATTTATTTATATATGTTTTTAGTGTAGTATGCATAAAACGTTTTGTATAAAAAGAAAACGCAACCCTTTTTTTCGGTCCTTTTGGAGTCGAAAAAAAGGCATTCGAGCCCTTTGTTTTTGATCCTTTGACCTATAACCCTCTGAAGCCCACCTGTATTTACTGTGCACCCTGATATTCCAGTGAAAGGGGGCACAACAGGCTGAGCCATTGCTGGAGGCACCCACTGCTGCTCATTAGCCATGTCAGGATCTGGCACATTCCTTGCATGTTTCCTCATCCTTACAGGTACCCTTCGTGTGGGAAGTGTCAGAAAAGATGCATGTACTCTTTCATCCTCTTCGTCATCGGATGATGAGGAGAAGGAACTAGCATCCATGGAAAACTTAATTCCCAAATCAACTTCCTGCTCACCATCAGAAGCACTAGCTGTTTCAGATTGCACATCCTGCTCTGTGCCTTGCTCCGAGCGAAACTCCATCAGTGCAGAGAAAGCCTCTGCACCAGACATTGCTCGACGAGAAGCCATGACTACTGTTGCAATGGAAACCTTCACTGCCCAAATAACAGATAAAGAATGAAACAATAGGTATCTGTGCTTCGAATGCATTGTGTCCTCCCACGTATTCCTCATCTTAGATATCTTATCTCCCAGCTTTGCTGGTTTGCCATTTTTCTTTTCACCAGAGTTTGCTGAGCTGGAAGCCGCGGAGTCGTAGTCCCATGGGGGCCGCCGTTGAGCATCGACGTCCTCCACATTATAATGGGCTTGTGCCGCGCCTGTTAGCTCAGTTCTGTTTTTCCGAGCACTGCTTCGTGTCACAAAACGGCACATATGTTTTTTAGACAAAATGTCTTCTTCGACTCCATCCACACCAAAGATGGGTTTTAAAAAATGTCAAAAATGTGGAAAAAATATGTCGATTACCGACCCCCATCGTAATTGCCTTTGGTGTTTGGGCCATGACCATCGGTTTGACGAATGTGATTCCTTTCAAGCTATGTCCAATACGGCTCTTAAGGAAGGGAAAGGTAAGCTGGCGGTGGGGGGAGGAATCTAATAAGTCTTCTAAACGATAAAGAGATTCTGAAGGGTCGAGCGGAAAGTCTCGACACGAGTCGAGGAGATGGAGGTCTAGGAGTTGCTTGAGGAATTCCTCCTCTTCATCCAAAAAATCAAAGAAGCAACGGCATAGTTCTTCTTCCTCGTCTGATTGAAGGGTTGTATCCGACCCTTCCAAGCAAGATTCCCCCGAAAAATGGGAGGCCTTTAGGGCTTTGATGCTAAACAATTTCGAGAATGCGGCCTAGACCCCCTCAAAAAAGCAGCGTGAAGATCATGACCCGGCCCACTCCAAGAGTGACTGAGGGAGATCAAAAACCAGGCACGCTAGATCTGACAAAAGTTGAGGGTGTCATCGGGGGAAAGCTCCCCGACACCTCATGGAAAAAGAGTGAAACCACCAGTGCATAAATCAAGGAGGTGACGGCTGACAAAATGGCGACCACATCGAAGTCGAATATAGACTCAACTCAGCCGTCAACGACAACTTGGAGGACGCCGCCGAAGATGGCGTCGATACCTTCCGCGACAGTCGAGGCCTCCCTTTACGACTTCAAAACCGTCAAAGCCAGAGTCTTATCATAGACGCCTTCGATGCCTTTGTCGAGGCATTCTTTAATTCTGATGCCAAAATCGACACCTTTGTCAAAGCCTAGATCAATGCCACGCTATTCACCACAGAAGATCCACAACCCAGACAAGAATTTTTTTAGATCTTTGTCCTCCATTTACGAAGAGCATTCCTCTGAAGAGGATCTTACTTCAGCTGGGATTAGATTTGGAACTAAAGAGGTTCCTGAGGAGTTGATGGACCCAAACTCTAAGATGGCTGATCATTATGATTGCCTTCACACAGCCAGTGGCCTAGATACTTCCCCTGAAGTAGAGTTTTGAGAAGCCAGACCTTGCAGATCATGCAGACTCTGGGTATAGAAACCTAATGGGTAGAGTCATTGACTTCATGGGATGGAAAACCGCTTCCCCAAGATTTGACCAGGACGATATGACCGACATCCTTAATGACGGATCTCAAAGGGACCCTGTCCCCCCTTTCCATAAGAAATTGCTAAAAAGGGTGATGGCAACTTGGGATACCCCAGACTCTGGGCCTGCAGTAAGTGAAAGGTTTATAGGGAAGTACAGACCATCCTCAGATCCTGAGTACCTGTCAAAGCATCCCTCGCCAGAAAGCTTGGTGGTTTAACTGCAACCTCCACTAGACAGTCGGCTTACCCTTCGATACCACCTGATGGGGATGACAGAGAGGTTGATGCTTGGGCCCGGAAAGTCTTCTCTTCGGGCAGCATGGCCATTAAATCTACGAATGTAACTTGCTCTCTGGCAAGGTTTACATACACCCTGCGGGACTGTATGACATCAGCGGCTGAACACATCCCGGAGGGCGAGGAACGGGATGGTTTCCTGGCAATAGTAAGAGATGGAAAGGAGGCTATGAAGGAATGCCTCCAGTTAGGATTGGACTAATAATAATTTCGCATTTATATAGCGCTATGAACCCTCGGGTATTTTAGTGCTGCTTATTATTACCCCCGGTGTGTGGTGCTCATTTATCGACCTCGGAAGGATGAAAGGCTGAGTTTGGCCCTCCTGGGATTCAAACCTTCATCAGCAGGCTTGGCCTAGTTTAAGCAGCTCCATGGCATCTAGCGCAGTGCCACATAGATTTGCATGGCAGAGGAAATTTCGGTTTTGCACCGGACGTGCAATCCAGATTACTCAATATGCCCTTTGACGGCTTGAGGCTGTTTGGCAGCAAGGCGGACAAGAGCTTGGAGAAGCTGAAGACCTCTAAAGCGGCAGCTCAGTCACTCTCCACCGCTATAAGGCAGCCTCAGCAACACTCCTACGCAGGGTCATCTTCCTGGAGGAGACGTCCCTTTCGTTTCTACTCCTCTTTTGGAAGAGGGAGGGGACAGGCCAGTCTAAGGGGCCAACAGAGAAAACCCTCTCGTGGTGGAAGAGGAAAAGGTGCTAGATCAGCCCCAGCAGTGGCTACTACCTCCTCAGCCACTGCTGCAGCTGCTGCAAAGCCACTCTGAGGTCTTGACGCACAAGACCCTGGTGGGAGGCAGGATCACTCGATATCTGAATAAATGGCGGGGCATTACGTCAGATGCCTGGCCACTAGAGATAGTACCCATAGTTACTGCCTTCCTTTTCGCCAAGGACCTCAACAGCATCCACCGGGAACCAATTCTGTCAACATTCCAGACCTGCTTCTTGTGCGGGAGATTTTAGTCCTGCTAGAGAAAAGTTCAATAGAACATGTACCTGAAGCAGAGAGGAACAAGGGTTGGTACTCCCCTTATTTTCTCATTCCTAAGGACGGAGGATTGAGACCCATCTTGGAATTAAGAAAAGAAATGTTATCAAATTCCTCAGGAACGACAAGTTCAAGATGGTGACCCTTTCTCAGATTCTTCAGGCTCTTCAACTTAAGGACTGGCTGGTTTCATTGGACCTTCAGGATGCTTACTTTAATGCGCCAATCCATCTCAAGCACAGAAAGTACCTAAGGTTGGCGGTTCTTGCTATCAGTTTCGAGTTCTGCCATTTGGGTTGACCTCCGCGCAAGGTTTTTCGCCAAGCTGATGGCTGTGGTGGCAGCAAGTCTCAGGAAGGGGGGAATTCATGTCTACCCTTACCTGGACAACTGGTTGATAAGGGCAAGTTCACCCGAACGAGCCCGGGAACATCTGACCATGACCTGCCACTTCTTACACAGACTGGGCTTCTCCCTCAATTACAAGAAGTCACAAATGATTCCACGCCAAAGACTCCAATTCATCGGAGCAGTCCTGGCTTCCTCGGGCAAAGCCTCGCCTCCCGAGGAGAGAGCTTACCACATTCTGCAAATTGTAACAATGTTTCAAAATGCCCAACATCTGCCAGCCTTCAATTTTCTGAGGTTGCTCGCCCTCATGGCATCCTGCATTTTTCTGGTGCCAGAGGCCAGATTGAGAATGAGATCCCTTCAATGGGCCCAATCTTTGGGGGATATGTCAGATCTTCTGCAAGTACCGGCCAGAGTGGCTCAAGATCTTCTATGGTGGGCTTGCAAGGAAAATATCCTCAAGGGAGAATATTTTTGGCAACCATGGCCAGAGATAACAGTAGTGACTGGACGCCTCACTCATGGGGTGGGGGGCGCATACCAACGATCCTGACAATCACCGGTCGTTTGTCTCCATCGAGTCCAAACTACACATCGACATTTTGGAGCGGAGGGCAATCAGACTAGCGCTGAAGGCCTTTCGGCCCTCTGTACAGGCAAAAAATGTCCTGATAATGACCAACACAGTGGCCATGTACTACCTCAACAAGAGAGGAGGTGAAGGGTCACTACCACTGTGCAGAAAGGCAATGCAGCTCTGGTTCTGGGCAGTGCAAGAAGGAATCTCTGTCAGCAGTTCACCTAGCCGGAGAGCAGAACACGGCGGCTGACGCTATGAGCAGGCAGAGTACAGTTTCTCACGAATGGGAACTAGCTCAGGAAGTCCTTCGAGATCTTCGCCCTTTGGGGAACCCCTCAAGTGGATCTGTTCGCGACCAGTGTCAACAGGAAGTGCAAAATGTACTGCTCAAGGTAATTTCCTCTGAGAGGAGCTCTAGGACGTGTTCATGGTGGACTGGGAATTTCCACCCCTATACGAGTTTTCTCCAATCCCTGTGATTCCTCATGTAATCAGGAGGTTGAGAAAGTTCAGGAAATCCATGATCCTAATTGCTCCGGATTGGGCCAGGAGGACGTGGTACCCGGACCTTCTGGACATGTCCATCTGCCCTCCAATACGTCTTCCACAAAGAGAGGATCTTCTCTCGCAAGAGGAAGGACGGGTTCTCCATCCAGAGCTCAAGACGCACAGCCTTCACGCAAGGATTCTGAGAGGCTGAGATATAAGGATTGGGACCTCCCGGATGACGTAATGGAGATGTTGCTTTCGGCCAGAAGGCCAGCAACAAAATCCTTGTACCGGTGTCGTCGGAACAAGTTCAGTAACTGGTACAAGGATAAGAATGTGGATCCATTCTTATGTAATACTCCTACAGTACTTTCTTTCTTTTTACACTTGGCCAATTTGGGGCTCCAAGTTGGTACGATGAAAGGATATTTAGCAGCGCTATCTATATTTAAGCGCTCCTCCTGAACAGGTTTCTTATTTTAAAGTGCCTTTAGTTACCCAGTTTCTAAAAGGACTACAAATGTGTACCCTCCAACACCTTTTCAGGTACCCATCTTGGATTTAAATTTAGTTTTAAAATTTCTCATGTGTGCCCACTTTGAGCCGTTACATTCTTGCCCGTTAAGGCTCCTCACTTTGAAAACAATTTTGCTAGTGGCTATAACATTAGCCCGCAGGGGGAGTGAGTTGCAGGCGCTCTCTTGTAAGCCTCCTCACATCATTTACCATAAGAACAAGGTCATTCTAAAGGTCAAACCATCATTCTTAAAATAGTCTCCGATTTCCACCTGTCACAGAAAATTACCTTAACCTCCTTTTACCATCTTTCACACGCAAGTAAAGAGGAGGAGAGATTGCACCGGCTGGACCCAAAAGGGCTCTCAGTTTCTATATTTTTAGACTAGTGAATTTCCGACAAAGTGACCAACTGTTGGTTGTATATACTGGACACAAATTGGGCCTTGAGTTTCTAAACGAGGAAACCACTATCCAGATGGATAATTCTGGCAATTTCGGAGTGCTACAAATTGGCTGGGAAAGAGCCTCCAGATGGGCTAAGGGCTCATTGAACCGGGGGCATGGCAACTTCCACGACTCTTCAGAGGGGTGTTCCGGTGCAAAAGCCATCCTTCATTCAGTCCATGATTGAAATCTCTGGTACTCCCTCCTACAAATTCTCACTGCTTTGGGAGCCTATCTAAGATGAGGAATACGTGGGAGGACACAATCCATTTCGAAGAACAAGTTACTTACCAACTGTAACGTTCTTTCAACTGGATGTTCCTACCACGTATTCCTCATCCCAACCCACACCTCTGTACAGTTTACGCAAGTTGCACTCAAACTTCCTGAAGAGCAGAAGGACTTTGAGATCCAGAACTGAGCTAACGGGCGCGGCTTGAGTCGTTTAAACTGCGGATGATGTCGACGCTCGACGGCGGCCCTCGAGGGACTACGACTCCACGGCTTCAAGCACAGCACCCTCTGGTGACATTTATTTTCCGACGCAGCAAAGCTGGGAGATCAGATATCTAAGATGAGGAATATGTGGGAGGAACATCCATTTGAAAGAAGGTTACAGTTAAGTAACTTGTTCTTCTCAAGGTAGGGAACCTAGTAGAGTAATTGGTATTGAATGCCACAGACCAAGACCACACAAGTACTCCAACATGTCCAGACTCTGCTCACAAACTGTAGCAGCTCTCTCCAATGTGATGTACTCTCAGTACGCTACAAAACACGGAGTACTATTTTGCAAACACTCATGTGTAATGCTGAGGACCAGCTCACTGCTTTCTTACAAGTGGGTAGATGGCTACAACACACCTGCACCTACAACAAACAATATAAGCAAGATGTAATCTTCAGCTATACATTACACAAATACTAGTGTGGGGAGGAGGATGGAACCCACAATACCAATTCAGAGACAGCCAACATGTGTTGCACCCTCCCCACCTCCATGGGGTGCAGGTGGATGGGAAATGCAGGTGAGAAGCAACCACGTAACGTATTAGTGTTTCAGTGAGGTGAAAAGGCAGAGGCGACTTAGACGCTGGCAGTGAAGAATAGGAAAGTACAGGCCCTGCCAGACAATTGCTGGCACACTTTCGACAAAACCCCCTGCTCATTCACATTGGTCCTGTGATTTAAGGGGGAAGGTCACAAGAACAGAACTGCAAGGGCCAGCAAGTGGAATTGGACTGCTGAAAGTGGTGATGGTTTGCAAATAGGCAGCACCGACATATTTAATACATTGACTTTCTATGAACACAACGTACTAATCAATTGCAAGGAAGTATGAATCTCACTGTCAACATATTTACTCAACATTTTATTAGCATGCCACACAATCCAGTAAGCCCAACAGTTACCGGGTTCCCCCCGCAACATAGCGCCTGGGAAAAGGTCAAAATGCCTGCAATGAAAACGTCCATGCCTCTTTTTAGAAGGTCCATCCTTTCTCAGTGAAACATCAGTTCACCTTCGATGACGCCATGGTGAATTGTCTGAATTCTATTATTGCCCTTTGTGAGTCTTCCCAGCTCGCCATTGTTTCCTCGTCGAGGAGTTGATGGCCTTTTCATTCCCTGGAGTTCTCCAATCCCTCCTGGGAATCATCTGTGACCAGGCCACAACATTGTTTGGAAACCTCTGTGATATCCATTCCAGTTCCGCCATCAATAGCTCCCGTGCCCCTTTCCGTCCCATAGACACCAATTCATTTCCTCCCAGGTGCACCACTATAAGGTCAGAGGGAGGAGGACATCTCCTTTTGCCTGGTCATCGCAGATGGCTCCTCTGAGCTGCTGAAGGCACATTCCCTGACCCCAAGACAGTGGACCGAGAGAGCATCTCTCCGAGCCCCCAATGAGATTTGCCCTCTGAAATGTCCTGCAGCACTTTGGATGAAAGAGTGGCTGATAATCCACAAACCCTCACTAGGAAATGGAAAAATGAAAAACCCCATGAATATGGCCAGACATACAGTTTATCATTTAGCACAACTGTTGCTTCAACACATGTCTCTTGCAACAATCCCAGAAACACACTTCCCCCAATCTGACATGCACTTCACATGTGAGAGAATAGTAGGTCATTATTGGCACATACTTTTCTGGGAAAGAGGTGAAGGACACATTGTCACCTTGTGCCAATGGCACAGTTGTGCTGGCACAATTGCAATCAGTGAAGGTTTCTGTTACTGTCGCCCACCGATTGTACTGCACGGTGGTATGGTGACTTGCACATACTGCACCGTGATACTTTTGCAGGGTGAATATTCTGACAAAATGAACTCCACAGAAAGTGTTGATTGTATACTCTGTCTATATAGGCACCCTGACAGAATGTGTGCCACTCGTCACAAATGGTTAACATTTTGGACCATTTTGTGAGCGCTTTGGCCAAAGCTCCAGGAACACTGGTGAACTTGGGGTGGGGGGGGCAGTCGACCAACAAGGGAGAGAGGCGCCCAAGGTCAGATACATCAACCGTGATGATCCCCGACCTCTGGCTGGCTAGCGCTACAGCTTTCCCCTCCAGGAAGGAATGGGAACCCTGCCGGGACTCCCTGCAACCACTGCTGAACTTGGGGGACAAAAGACCCACATGGGAGACGGGTGCCCAAGGCCAGGGACATCACCCCTGACTGCCCTGGACCTCTGGGTGGCCTGGGTTACAGCTTTGCCCCCTGTGAAAGGATGGGGACCCTGGCCCTGGTGTTAGGGAGAATTCTGAGAAATGTGCTAATTCCTTCCTTCTACCTTAGAGACCCCCAGCTCTTTTGCTGGACTCTAGGACTTTAACGTTTTGCCTGGAGAGAGTGTGACACTTTTCTTCCCACTGTCTCATGTATTTTAATCTGATTTTGAACTCTGTTTCTTCTGGTGGTCGCGTCTGACAAACTCCATAGGCATCATCTGTTTACATTGTCACACAGCACCTTTAGTGCAGTGGCACAGGGAATACTTTTAGATTTCCCAAGGTTTAAATACCTTCTCTTGGATTAACTACTGTTTCCAAGAGCAGTGAAGTGAAATTGACTTCCCTTACTTTGTAACTTTCTAGACCCTGCACACATTATATTACAATAGGGTGCTGGAGGGGTTGCTTAGTGGTTTACTTTTAACTACAGTGGTGTGCATTTACCGCAGGCTCCGTTCACAGCTGCAGTAAAGCACCCAAGGGAGCCATTTTTGTCAAAATGGCCCCGGTCTTCTTTTTTCACCATTTCTTTGTGGAAAGGTCCTTCTTGAGTTTTACTCTGCGCGCCAAGCCAGGTTTGGTCCCTTTGTTCGTTTTGCCTTTGGTGGGATTCACAAGTGAAGCCTGCCTCTGGCTCCAGGGTGTCTGGCGGGGGTAGGAAGCGAGGGAGGTGCCCAAAACCCCCTGTGCTTAGTCTCCTAGGAGGCAGGAATGGACCCTTAGGTGATGGGCCGGCTGACTGTCCGGCAAGGGCAGCCAACCTGCTGGGTGACTGACAGCTTGGCTGGGATGAATAGGAGAAACCTGCATAAAAGGCGAGGCTTAGAAGACAGTCGACTACTGGACGAAGAAATCTGAAGAGGAACTTGAAGGACCGTTGGTTTGCCCGGTGAAGCCCTGCTGCTGTGCTGAAACTCCAATTTCGTTTTGACTAGAGACCCTCCTTAAGCAAATAGGTTTCTGAGAACCACCTGTCCGAAAGCTGCATCAGATCTAGAGCCGGCATCCAAACAGTAATGCTTGCAGAAAGCCGAGGGAGAGGCCTAAGTGGCCATCCCGCTTATGACTTGCCAAGGGACATGGCGCTGGAATGCGATGGCCGTTGCCTTGGCCCTGGCTGCGTGGGCATGCATGTTGGCCGGAAGCGGCTTGTGCTGGCCATCATAGGCTTCTTTGATGGCAGAGACCATCCAGCAGGATATGGAAGCCTTAGAGGCCCGATAGCCTTGACTTGAGCCTCCAAAAGTGACAAACAGGGCGTCTGATTTGCGGAAGCCCTTGGTCCTGTCCAAGCAGAATTTCGGAGCACGTCTGACATCCAGGCAGTGCAGCACTCTTTGTGCTTCGTCCATAGGATTGGGAAGAAACGTAGGAAGGACTATTTCCTCGTTCAGGTGGAAAGCAGACGGAACCATGGGCAGAAATGCCGGGTGTGTCCACATGACTACCTTGTCCTTGTGAAAGGTGGTATATGGCGCAGAGGCAACCAGCGCCTGGATCTCACTGACTCTACGAGCCAACGTAAGGCCCACTAGTAAGGCCGTCTTGATGGTGACCAGCCTGATGTCCACGGATGCCATTCCCCTCTCCCTTTCCCCCATGCACTTTTCCCTTCCCCTCTACCCTTGCACTTGCGCGATCTGAATGACACCTGGCCTAGTAAGATCGTTGTCTGTCTCCCCTTGTTCCCCCCCCTGCCTCGTCGCGCCTTGAAACACTTGTGTATAGGCGCGTTACAAATGCCATATCATATCATATCATATCATGGTTTGTGCGCCAGTGCGCCCAAGACTATGTTAAGGTCCCACACTGGGTGCAGTCTCTTGACGGGGGGGTAGAGCCTAGCAAGACCCGTCCGATGTTTGCCGATAGGGTTGGAGGAGGAGAAAATGCCTTTTTCAGAGTTCTTGTAAGCCCAAATGGCTGCAAGGTATGCGTGGCAGGTGTCCAGTTGTACGCCTGAATGAGCGAGGTGCGCTGAAAGGGAGAGCACGTCGTCCAAAGTGCATGCCAAGGGGTCAATTCCCTTGGAGTCTGCCCAGTGGCAGAATCTGGTCCATTTGCTTTTGTACTGGGCTCTGGTGGCTTTGCTCCTGGCACCTTGTATGATCTCCAGACTGGCCTGTGAGAGGCTAAGGTGCCGAAGCGTTACCTGCTCAGGCACCACGCTGTGAGGTCTAGTTTCCCTGGCGCAGGGTGGATGGCTGCCCCACCTGCTGCGCCAGAAGATGTGCTGGGCCCGTCAGAAGGTGTATCGGGGGCACCTCCAAGAGGCCGAGTAGCTCCGAAAATCCATGGCCTGGCCGGCCACCATGGAGCTCTCAGAATGATGAGTCGGGGAGACTCCATGATTTTGCAAATTACCCTGTGGATCAGAGGAGTGGGCGGAAAGGCGTAGGCTTTCATGCCGGTCCACTGGAGGTGAATTGCGTCGCCCAGAGAGCCCCGGCCCTGACCTTGCTAGGATGCAAACTGGGGACACTTCTTGTTGTGCCAGGTGGCAAAAAGATCCAAGTGGGGGTGACCCCACCTGTTGAAGATCTCCTGAATAATTAGGTTGTTTAGCTGCCACTCGGAATTGTCCGCTCCCAGCCTGCTGAGCCTGTCCGCCTCCAGGTTGGATTCCCCACCGGGAGGTGGACTGCCGAGAGGCAAATGTCGTTTTCCAGGGCCCACTCCCACATGCTGATCGCCAGACTGCACAGAGGAAGGGATCTCGTGGCTCCCTGTTTGTTGACGTAGTACATGCTGGTCGAGTTGTCTGTCTGGATGAGGACAACCTTGCCCTGAGAAGTGGTAGGAATGCTCTGAACGCTAGCCAGAGGCCGTTCAGCTCCAACCTATTGATGTGGTATTCCTACCCCTGTCTAGTCCAGGTGTTGTGGACTGAGAGATCGTCCAGGGTGGCTCCCCAGCCCTCAAGCAAGGAGTTTGTGGTGATG